>NC_141547.1:11543000-11882500 GCF_021556685.1 Rattus norvegicus
CCTTTGGAACAAGAGGTCATCCCCATTGGGGTCACTAACATACTCTATTGTAGTCAGTCTCTGCCCATCCAAAGATCGGGTCTGCCAACTTTTCTTCTAGCGTATTCTTTCAAATTCATTCATCCTCTAAAATTCAGTGCCTTTGGACATTGTAGATAGGGAGACAGTAGAGCAGCTTCCTCTAGTCCCTGTCCTGGCTGCCAGTAATCCAAACAGTAGAGCATCTGTTGTATTGTAGGCTTGTAGGCAACAGAAGACAAAACAGGTTGACAAGTTAGTTCTTTGATTTTGTATTGAATTCCTGAACTCAATGACTGAGAATGGAAAGAAAAAGAGCACATTCTTGTCACAAGCCTGTGACAAGAGAATTGAGGGCATTGAGACGACCAGATAATTATTGATATATTTTAATTCTAATGCCTGGGTTCCCATTAGAAAATACTCTTAATAAAAAAAACAAAGTAGCAGCTCCGTGTGGCGATGAACACCGTCTCCACTATCCTCACCTAGACAGTCTAAAGGAGCAGGCTTGACTGGAGTTGCATATTCATGGTGATTGGTGGAGAGGGTCAACTGTGGGAATGTGTGCTCAACCTCTCAGTACTGTGGCTGTTTGTGGTACAACACTGGTTACAGTGCTCATCTTTTCCCCTTCTTTTTTGTTTTTTTACCTCTAGAGACATTTCAAGTTGTTCTGAGTGGAAGAGCAGTCATGTCGATCAGGGATGACGGCAGTGTCCTCTGTACATTCACTGCGAACAGCACATACACAAAGAGTGAGTCCCCAGGAATGCCAATGTCACCCAAGTGTTTTTCTTTCTCAGAATCTTGAGTATCTTTTCTTCTTTAAAAACTATTTTTATTTTATGTGTATGGATGTTTTGCCTAAACACGCTTGTACCTCCTGAACCTATTGCCTGCAGAGGCTGGAAGGAGACATCAAATCCTCTCAAACTGGAGTTATAGTTGGTTACAAACTGTGATTTGGGTGCTGGGACCCGAACCCATCTCCCCTGAAAGAGCAGCAAGTGCTTTTAACCTCTGAGTCATCTCTGTAACCTAAGGTATTCTTCCTTCATTCCTTCCTTCCTTCCTTCTTCCCTTCCTTCCTTTCTTCTTCCCTTCCTTCCTTCTCCCCTTCCTTCCTTCTTCCCTTCTTCCCTTCCTTCCTTCTTCCCTTCCTTCCTTCCTTCCTTCCTTCTTCCCTTCCTTCCCTCTTCCCTTCCTTCCTTCCTTCCTTCCCTCTTCCCTTCCTTCCTTCCTTCCTTCCTTCTTCCCTTCCTTCCTTCCTTCTTCCCTTCCTTCCTTCCTTCCTTCTTCCCTTCCTTCCTTCTCCCCTTCCTTCTTCCTTCTTCCCTTCCTTCCTTCCTTCTTCCCTTCCTTCCTTCCTTCCTTCTTCCCTTCCTTCCTTCTCCCCTTCCTTCCTTCCTTCTTCCTTCTTCCCTTCCTTCCTTCTTCCTTTCCTTCCTTCCTTCCTTCCTTCTTCCCTTCCTTCCTTCTCCCCTTCCTTCCTTCCTTCTTCCTTCTTCCCTTCCTTCCTTCTTCCTTTCCTTCCTTCCTTCCTTCCTTCTTCCCTTCCTTCCTTCTTCCCTTCCTTCCTTCCTTTCTTCCTTCCTTCCCTCTTCCCTTCCTTCCTTCCTTCCTTCTTTCCTTCCTTCCTTCCTTCTTCCCTTCCTTCCTTCCTTCCTTCTCCCCTTCCTTCCTTCCTTCTTCCCTTCCTTCCTTCCTTCCTTTCTTCCTTCCTTCCTTCTTCCCTTCCTTCCTTCCTTTTTCCCTTCCTTCCTTCCTTCTTCCCTTCCTTCCTTCCTTCCTTCTCCCCTTCCTTCCTTCCTTCTTCCCTTCCTTCCTTCCTTCCTTTCTTCCTTCCTTCCTTCTTCCCTTCCTTCCTTCCTTTTTCCCTTCCTTCCTTCCTTCTTCCCTTCCTTCCTTCCTTCTTCCCTTCCTTCCTTCCTTCTTCCCTTCCTTCCTTCCTTCTTCCCTTCCTTCCTTCCTTCCTTCTTCCCTTCCTTCCTTCCTTCTTCCCTTCCTTCCTTCCTTCCTTCTTCCCTTCCTTCTTCCTTCTTCCCTTCCTTCCTTCCTTCTTCCCTTCCTTCCTTCCTTCTTCCCTTCCTTCCTTCCTTCCTTCCTCCTTTCCTTCCTTCTTCTTTCCTTCCTTCTTCCCTTCCTTCCTTCCTTTTTCCTTCTTCCCTTCCTTCCTTCCTTCCTTCTTCCTTCCTTCCTTCTTTCTTTTCTTCCTTCTCATTAAATTAAAATCAACTATGCTACAGTTTTTCCTTAGAAATGAAATGAAATCTTCCATAATAATGATATGAGTAGTGATAATTATTTAGCTAAGGCAATACTTGCTCCTGACTTAGTAAACACTAGACCCTGTTCTCGGTAACTTCATTATTCAGACAATGGTCTTTGATGTATGAATCACCCTCCTGTGGGGGAAACAGCTAATAGTAATAATAATAACAACAGGGAGAGCTGAAAGCTGAAATACCTCAACCTAGGGTTTGGACTAACCACATCAGTCATGTGATCAAATCACCCTTTGTCCAGACTTATACTTCACTACTCTTTCCGTAAAATGCAGTTGTGTCAGATGACTTCACTACCTGTTACCTTAGTGTTACTGTTGGGTTTTTCTATCTCTTCTCAATACTTAATGTCAAGAAACTTTTCAGTGTCTTGAATTTTTTTGGTTGTCATTTGGTTCGTTTCTTGTGCTCTTGGCCTTTTATGCCTCCAGGGTTCTCCAGAACTGAGTTGGGTGGTAGTCAGCCCATCAGTGGTTCTTGCTTACCTGAGTATGTTGGTTTGATAGTAAAACCTTTTTTTTTTAATCAATGGTTTTTTTTTTTTTTGCCTCTGAAATCTATGAGCTCTGGTAGAGCTGTTTTAAAGAGATTAATCTATAACTCTGCTGTTTGTTTGATGGCATTAGCATAGTTTTGGCCACACAGCAAACTGTCAGTATGTGCTTGTTGGAGTAAAGTGATGAGAATTACAGCTTAGTGAGTGTGGTCAGCATTCTCTCTTCTCTGTATGAGGAACACCATTTGTCAAGCCAAATGATATTTGTAAAAATTGCATAACAAATCACACAATTGAACAGGGAAGCCTTGCTTTATTTCTGTTCAGTAGTTATTAGTATGAAAGTGCTGGATTTATATGACTCCTTTTGATTGTCCATTTGGCTTGATTACAATACAGACATGGATAAGATTCAGTTTATTGAATTCAATTCTCAAACACACGGAGGTGGAACAGTGTTTTTGCGCCTCACATTCTGAGATGATTCATTTGCTTATGTAAACTTCTCCAATAGTTTCAGCCTTTGATGAACTTTCACACATACTGTTAAAAATCTAAGGGAGTTTAAGCATCCGGCTTGTTAAGGTGTGTTTACATGTGCTTGAGACAGCTATCTTGACAACCTACGAGATAAATTCATTTATACTTAGGTCCTAGTCTTCCTTTGTTCATCCAATCTCAATTTTTGTTTCTTAGAAGTAATATCTAACTTATCCTTGAATGGCTGAGGTATTCGAAATGTTCAGGATAAAAAGTTATATTTACAACTCTATATTACTATCTTAGCTAAGAAAGCTAACTTTCGATTTACCATATTTTTGTACCAAGATTTTGTAACTCTTCATTTTCCACTTTTCTTTCTCTTGCTTTTTTAGCTAGAGTTTAAATATTTGTATATACACTCTTGACCTTTCTCCTATTCCCCACTCGAGTTCTTATTGTAGTTTGTGTGGTACTTAAAAAAAATGAGACTGCATCGATGACGTGTGACTCATTATTCACTGAATGATATTCTATATTTTAGATGAAAAACCAGTGAGTGTTCAGCCCGGTTCCATCCTCTGTCCTGCCCCTGTCCTGAACAAAGCTGGAGAGTAAGTACATCACCAAAGAGAATTCAGCATGGAGCTCTGGCTCCCGAGTGACTGGTGACTGCTCTGCTCTGTTAGGGTCTCTTTTCTCTCTTCCTCCTCTCTCTCTGTGTCATCACATGAAAGCCTTCCTTCACTGATCAAAAACAAATGGCAACCAAACCAAGCCAAAGATTACTAATGCAGCAGATTCCTATAAAACAACAATCGCTCGTTGTTGCTAATTTTGTTTTCTTATTTTGCGTTTTGAGTACAAGGTTTGTCACAGAGCCCAGGTTGGCCTCAAACTTCCTCAGTGGCCTGCACATAACCAGAGCCACGCACCCATTATTTTGAACTTGATAGAACTGAATGTACACTCTCACAAACACGTACAGGGGCTCTGAAGTAAGATTGTAAATGCTTGCTATAGAAATTAATAAATATGTAAGATAAAAGCAAGTGGAAATAGGCTCACGGTACATATTAATTTGTGCTTTATTTCCAATTTTAGTTAATCCTATACTCCCTCTTTCTTTTGTGTGACAGTAGACCATGATGGTAACTTGTTAAAATAAGAAATATTTAGTTCAGAAGAAGGGCTGATATTGAAATCCCCAGTGCACAAATAATTTTAATAGTAATAGTATTCCTATCTGATTTTTTCTTATACTCTTCTTTTCTTTTCTTCTTTTTTCTTTTTTCTTTTTTCGGAGCTGGGGACCAAACCCAGGGCCTCGCGCTTGCTAGGCAAGCGCTCTACCACTGAGCTAAATCCCCAACCCCCTTATACTCTTTACTATGCAGCAAATAATTCCAAAAAGTAGAGATGTTCTTTACTTTGATATTAATGAGTACAGTTGTTCATAGTGTTGACCTAATTGATGGAATTATTTAATGCTGATATTTTCCATAGAGCATAAACATAATAAACACTAAAAGAATAATCTCCAGTCAAAAACAGGGTTCACATAGTGAACCCTTCATGGAATCAAAGAGAATAATTTTTTTTGTTGTTGTTGTTATCAGCATGAGTACTTGTTTTTTGTGAAAGTGTTCAATACACCCATTGGACAGCATTTCTGGTTATACAAAAAAAAAAATCAAACAGTATCATTTTTGTATTTTATATAGCTAAAAAGGGCTATATTACATAACTTCAGAACCAAGACTATTATTTATTTTTGTGTTCACCCTCATATAGCATCAGTGATGACCTGCCCATGATTGATTTAGACAGGAATTGGGCTTTATCACAGTTTGGGTTTTCATGACATCATCTTGCTCAATCTATCCCCAGTTATATCTTCTAGTCTTCCCATTGATTATAACATCTTTTCCTTTTTTTGTCATTCAGATAAATAACCCTTCGAATTATTATTGATTCGGTCTTTGTCATTCATAGCTTACCTTCAACTCTCTCAGCACTAATTTCAGACCATAGCATTCAATATCAGCCAGCTCCCTCTGGGCCAAGTCCACATTACCTCTCGCCAACATCATTAGTCTCTTCCTTGGTCTTTCTACCTTTGGCTTCAGCGATCCTACTGAAATAGATAGGCTTGTGTTAGCTACCCTTCCAGGTAGGATTGTTGGGAATAAGTTCCTCATCCCACAGAAAAGTAAAGGAGAACTGACATTCTGCCTACGGTTCTATAGGACCCTTACTCCTCCCACCTCATCTCTCCATTGCCTCTCTGCTCAGCAATGGCCACACCACCGCCCTTTCTTCTGTCTTTTAATCCATCAGTTTACACTTCTGTCAGTACTGACCCACTACTTGCTGGCCCCTCTGCTTGGAGTGATGATCTCTTGTCTTGTTCACATGTCACCTTCTGAAGAGGTGACCCAGCAGCCTCTTCACTCTCTTTGCTTCTCATTTTTCTCCAAAATCCTTAATGAGTACTGTGTTTCCTTTTCTGCTAGGATAAATGCTGTAAGTCTTGTTTCTTGTAGACGCCCTTGCGTCACCCAGTGCCTGCCATAGTATAAACTCACTAGCACTTGACTGACTCACTAGTGGTTAACCTTTCCTCA
The DNA here is from genome assembly GCF_021556685.1 of Rattus norvegicus. NCBI lineage: Eukaryota > Metazoa > Chordata > Mammalia > Rodentia > Muridae > Rattus > Rattus norvegicus. Next base: position 11,548,910 of record NC_141547.1, read on the forward strand.
AAGAGATATTTTTTTAATCAATCAATATAAAGTGTTATAGGAGATCATTCAATGATTGATGGAATGGGCCTTTTATCAGCTAGGAGAAAATGGTGAGAGTTTTATTTTAGGGTGAACAAATTGGCAAGAACAGAAAATCATCAAACTTTAAGCGATTATTAGAGAAGAGAGGTCACTCTCCTATGCAGTTAGAAAGTGAAATTATGTTTAGCATGTGCCATATATTAGTTAAACTTTTAAAAATGTTTACTTTGACTTTTTGTGTACCTGTATGTGTGTATACTATGCATATGGCTCCATATGTGCCTGTCATGCTCATGTGGAGGTTGAAGGATGGCTTTTGGCTTTCCTTTTATGATAAGTATCCCAGGGATTAAACTCAGGTCCTCTGGCTCAGTAGCAGGCCTTTCTACCTGCTCTCTCCTGGGCCCCTCCCACTGCATACTGTAACTCAGCAACTACTGACATCCTTTAATGCTTTGACCAACAGGGTAAATACGTCACATACGTGAATTTTACAAACATCACACATAATGATAAATGTTGGATGTGAAAAACCATCATTTATTTAGCTTTGGGTATTGATTGTTTGTGGGTACGGAATGTTTGGGGGACAGAGATTCCTCCACAGGAATTGCTTTTGCACTGTTTTGTTTTATTTTAGTGTCAGGCTCTAGCTAATCACCGAGGCAAAGTTTTGTAGGATTCCGTAAATATGCTGGGTGCTGGGGAATACCGTTGTACCCTCTGCTTTCTATGCTGTGCATAATTTAGACAGTTTTCTTTGCCTTGCCTTCTCTTCAGATCCTTTTCGTAGGTGACCAGTTCTTACAAGGTTGAATTGAAATCAGAGGAACCAAGACAGTTCAGCCTTGTAAGGCGGCTGATGCTTAATATGTTTGCCTAATTACCTTTTGGCTAAGGATTCAAACCCATTAAATAGCTAGTTAGTCTGTGTTTCAAATGAACACATCTGGCCCATCAGTGGAGGGAGGCTTGTGCTGTGCGAGGGTGACAGATGTGGTGATGGGTCCCCCTCTTCTCACCTAAATAATTAACAACGCACTGGTGAAGAAGTCCTAGACACAAAGCCTCAAAGACAGATGCATGGTCTCAGAGCTGACCCCCACACACGTGCCTCAGCTCATTAGCCTGCTCAGTTACTTCTTTTCTCCTCTTTGTGATGCATTTTTTTTTATAAAAATGTGCTTGTGGATTTTGATTTAAATGAGGGCAAAGACGGATGTTTTTTGGGAGGTGGGACTAAGAGCCTGCCTTATCAGAATAGCTAAGGTGTCTTATGTTCAAATACTGATATTTGAACTCGAATGTGGGAAAAGGATATGTAGAGCTGACGTGGGGGAGAATCATCAGAATGCATTCTATGTAAGTATGAGTTTGTCAGATTGCAAATTTAATTAATGAACAAGTTTCAAAGCAAAGAAATTTAGAATGCTTGTGCGGCTCCTGTCTAGGACTAACCCTGCTGAACAGATGTGGGGTCCAGCTTCGAGCAGCTTTCTTTGAAAGAGATCAGTGTTTGCCAAATTTACTTGATAGAAATTTTGGCTAAGATGAACAACATCTTAGGATATGGGAAAGAAAGTAGATGTGGAAGTTGCTGGGTTTTCCCAACTCTTCTCATTGGACACCCTTTCATTTCAAAACTTCATATACTAAAGAAAATTGTCTTAGCGAAATTTTTGGTAGGTTTGTTTATTTGTGTGACTTGCTCATCGATAGCAAGATGCCTTCTTTGACTTTACATGGGCCCTCCTAAATGTTCGTTGATGGGTACCTACCCCAGATGGCGGGCTCCAGGTACGCTATGCCCTCAGCACACATGCTTGCAACACAGAGGTTGTTCTCCGACCTTGTTCTGGGAGACAGCAACAATAGCACAGCCGCTCTGGAATACGTGAGGTTTCAAACCTGCAATTCGACAGAAAAGAACAGAGTAAATTGGGCAAACACACATAAACACATCGTGAGGAAAGAAAAGTGGAACAGAACCGAGGCAGAGCCTTAATCTACAGCTTGCTTGATAGGAATGACTTTAGGAGGCATATGGTATAGTTAAATGTGCTTTCGAAAACATTGGCCAGAATCTTCTGGCAAATATGAAATAAATATCTAAGTCAGATGAAAGTGATAGCGTGATCCCTCTTATAAGGCAGCGTGGGAAGCCACAGACAGAGTCCTTGGAGTTAGAGATGGCAGATGCAGGGCATTTCAAGGCTCTGATACAGGATGTACAGTGACTTGGGGTGAGGGCTGGACTTGGTAATTTGCTAATTTTTTTTCCTGAACATTGTTACTTTTCAATATTAAGCCTAATTTATTTTGTCTGGCATCCAATTGACTAATTCCATTTATTTTTTTCTTGGTTGGCTGAATTTTGCTTTTTATCAAGCTTCTCTTTCTTTGCAAAAACATACCCACATATGTGTGTGTATCCATATCTGCGTGGTCCTCAGTTCCTTTGTGTTGGCAGCAGGTGATACAAACATTATTGATTCAATCTGTTCTTTCTTGTAAAGAGTGAGACTTGATGATTTAATTTGCCATCCTGGAAACCAGGACATCAGTTATGCCTTTATTTGGATTATAACCACTCGAATCTTGATGAAGGAGGTCAAGCTGGGGATCTTTTTTGCTACTCTAATCCTCTCCCACCATGGGACGCTCACCCTTTCTTTTTGTAACATAGTGTGTTCTAATCATTCCAGTCAGCATGCTCTGTTGTATTTGCTTGGTCAGCACTGTTCTCTTTTTCCTGAGTATCTGATACAGCCACGGGCACTGTCCTTTGACAGGAACAGTGGTTATTTTGAACACATGGATGTCTTTCCCTCAAGAGGTTGTCCAGTTGAAAATGTTAAATCACGTGCCTCCAAGTCTGAGCAAAGGCATGACTCCTGAGTGATGGACACATGACCTCACCAAGCATCAGTCAGTCTATCACCGGAAGGGTTTGACTTACCTTTTTCTGCTACAAAGAAAGGAGAAGCAAAAACTAGCCTGTAAAGAGAAGCACTACACACCACACACACACACACACACACACACACACACACACACACACACACACACACACACACACGTAGTATTTTACTAAAATCCTCCAGCTTATTAAAGAGGAGTTGTTGCTAATGCAACATCAGAGGCATCTGCAGTGTGTCTTACATGGGAACATTCACACAGTACCGAATATGAACTGGCTTCTCTCGAAAGCTGTCAATCTTGCTGGCTATAGTTTTGTTTCGGTCATATACATATATAACTATAGAATTAAAAGGAACTTACTTAAGTCCTTTAATTCCTTTAACATCTTTAATGGACACAGTTAGACAGAACGCTAGCTTACATCTGTACCTATAAGTCGAAGTGGCTGATTCCGACTGCTCATGAACCTGAGACCGCACTTTTCAACTTAAAATCCGCACCATTCACAAAGCTAAGGCAAAGAACACTCTGCAGAGTCTTAAATGGCAGTGCTTGCTTGCGTTCTTAAGATCTGAAGTCACCACAATTTTAATAGCTTCAGTGGTTGCCAGTTTAATTTTCAGTGTGTGCAAATTGGAGGTAAATTGTTTAGTGCTTCCAGCGAATGTCTTCAACATTTTCAGTTCCTTTAAAAAAAAACCTTGTTAATGGACCATAAAATGGAAATCCTTCACAGAATCTATGAGTCTGTCTACCATCTATCTGTCTGTCTGTTTGTCTGTCTATATGTTGGGAACAAATGCACCTATTTCAATTAGGTTACTATGGGTTGAAATATTAACCAGCTATCATGAAGCATGACATTTCTTAGATCAGAGAGGCTCTAACTGATCTATTTCGGATTACTCACATGTCTGTGGGTGTACTAAGGCACCGTGGCTATCAGGTCAAATTGATTTTATTTAGTCAACAATAAGTCAGAACGCTGTATACCAATTTCTCCTGTAAAATAGCTTTGTGTGTTTGAATTTAACTTTATCAGCCATTAATTGAGTACCAGGGTCCATGAAAATATAATTAAAAAATCTTCATACTGTGATAACATTGTAAAGGTTTCTTTTTTTTTTCTTTCTGTCTTTTACTTTGAAAACCTGTTTTCGGGGTGGCATGAACAGCTTATTGAGATGACCAGGAAAAGTACAAAGTATCTAGTTCTGTCTGTGGTGGCCGACAGAGCCCAGCACTGTTTGGGCCTTGTCTTCCTGAGCTGTCTGCACTGGGCCAGTCCTTGAATGTGTCCACATTCTCAGGACTTCATGCTCTTATGTCCGCCTTCAGATATTGCATCTGCATCCAGTGCCTGCTTTCCTCTGGGTCTCCTAACTGACAATTTTCATCATGGTTGGATTCTTGACCTATAAAATCACCTCAGAGGCTTTTTTCTTGCTGCTCAGCTCCAAATCTCCAGGCAAGATCCCACCTTTGCTTCTATGTATCCCATGTATTCACTTCCCAAATGCCCACCTGACTTTCCTGTCAACATGAAGGTTGCAAAGAACTCATGCTTGGTCCTTCTGTGCTCCCTATGCAAGTCCATGTACCCACTTGTAACATAGAAATATTGAAGTCAGCTTTTTCCTTGCTTGCCTCCCGCACACACTGAGTGTCCATGGCCCTTTGATTCCAGCATAAGATCTCTCAGTTTCATTTGCGTGCACCCTTGTGGCCTCTATTTTAGTTCAGTGCCACATTGGATTTCTCCTGAAACAGACTCAGATCTTTGTAACTGGTCTTTGTACTCTAGAAACACATTCTCCAGATGTGTGCCCCACACTTAGAAATATCAAGGAGAATGACATTTGCAAAACTTAATTTTTACAATGTTTTTATGATGCTCTTTGCCTCTTCAAAGAGCCTTTTCTTAGTTCCTGGAGATATAATTCCTCACAGAGGTCCTTGTTACTGTCTTTTCCAGCCTAAAGTTTTCTCCCAACTCTCTCATGTGTCCTACCCACTCTCTCAAAGGTCTTCAACACTCTCTTACACAGTCCTCTCCCCACTCTCTCACAGGTCCTCTCCACTCTGTCATAGGTTTTCCCTATTCTCTCACAGGTCTTCCCCACTCTCTCACAGGGTCCTCCCCACTCTCTCACAGGTCTTCCTCACTCTCTCACAGGTCTTCCCCACTCTCTCACAGGGTCCTCCCTACTCTCTCACAGGTCTTCCCCAATCCCTATATAGTCCTCCCCACTCTCTAATAGGTCTTCCCCATTCTTTCACAGTCCCACCCACTCTCTCACAAGTCCAGCTCGACTGTCCTCTGCCTCTCTTGTCCTTCAGGTCTCCATCGGCAAGGATTCCCTTTTTGGTCTTACTTTCCAACTCCCAATCATTTTTCAGGGTTTGTCTTATAGGCTACTGTCTTCAGGAAACTTTGATGTTTTGTTCACAACAAATCTGAATTATCTGTGCCTCGGTCATACAGAAGACCTATGCTCATGTCTATTTCACCTTACCTCAGCCACACTCCATTGTAAAGTTTTCGTGTCTTCTGTTCAGTTACACTGTGATTCATTTTGTTATTATAATCACATTAATCAAACCCCACATTGGCTGTGCTCCTTTTGTGACAATTATTGGTGTCTGAGTCAATTCATGCACCACTGTTGCTTTAACTCGTCAACCAATTTGGACCAAGTTCTGCAGAATAAGCAATTATATACATCCATGCATATAGTGTTGGGTTTAATAAGCTGTTTTATAACAGGAAATAGAACTGCAAACTTTCTTTACATAGTCTACATGCAATTAGATTGGAGGAATTTTTAACACTTTAGCTGTCAATATTTTTGTGTAGACTAGTAATCCTTTAGGGAAAAATCTTGTTTTCTTCTATATTGTGTTTATTTGTATATTCAATATTGTCTATGCTGTTTTTCAAGTGTCTGTAGCAAAATTATAAAAGCACATCGATGCTTTGAAAACACTTCTAACATCTCATTGGATATTAAAAGACTTCATCGAGCTCCTGAGTTTCACACACTACAAGGAATATCTCTGTATGTTGTCAATTTCTTCCACGGAGAAACTCTGACATAGGTGTAACTCCCTATTTTTATAGACTAGGGGCAGTGTATTAAGACTGGATTGACACACATTCAAGCTTGGGTCTCTAGATTCTCCAACATGTTTCATTAATATGTTTGCTTTTTCAAATCTTGTTCACATGTGGGACAAATAAAGATGATCTGTCCCTTTGCAGCCTATTTGTGTTTTTGTACATTGCAACCTTGGGACAAAGGAAATTCCAAGTAACAGCTTTAGGGTGAGGGTGGCTTTTAGCTACCTTTGTGCTTTGGACCATCATTAGCCAATGATAATGATAAATCATGATAATGATAATCATGATAATGCTATACCGTACTAGGAATTTCAGGATTCTCTCTAAAGGAACAACAGAATTCAAAAGCAGGAACAACTGTGTTTTTCATGTTTGCAACAATTTTGAAATTCTTCTCTAAAAATTATAAATATTCATAAATATATTTTCAAGAATAAGTATCAAGTTTGTAGAAAAAATGGTGCTGTAGTTAAGCATGAAAAAACATGATTATAGAAAAAAAAACAGATAAGGCTTCCTAGGCTAATGTTTATGAGGTAAATTTAAATATAAGTCCCTAAATATTTTATAGGCATGGAGGACTAAGACTAGGTATGCTGGAGAAGGGAAGGTTCTTGGATTGCAAAGTCAGAGAGGTCTGACCTTCTGGTCAACCTTTTGAAACTTCATTTTCTTGACTTGGACAATGGAACCAGTGCCAATGGAGTACGGTGAGCATACACTGATGTTTCTGGATGATTGGAAGAACTCAGTTTATGACTACTGTTGCTGACTGTTCTGCCTGGATCCTGCTACTACATGTGTATTTTGTTGGCATTTTGTCTAGGCCCCACCAACCCCACAGTTAACAGCCAGGTGTGCCTGACTCACTACCCCACCCCTTCCCCATCTCCCCTCTACCCTCCTCTCTCTGAGCCTTTCTCTGTCTCTACTCCCTGAATTCTCCTCCCCTTGCCCTAAATAAATTCTATTCTATACTATACTGTGGCTAGTACCTGGAGGGGTGCACGGTAGGAGGGTGTGTGGGAAGAAGGGGTGCCTCAACATGGATCCACAGAGGCACCCCTCCCCCCACACCTTACCATACCTCGGACAAGCATATCCCTGGCTTCTCTCTAACTTTTTTACAACACAACAAGAACCATATATTTTTAAAAAAGGCTTCTGGCGATTTCCTTATCTGTGTACCTTGTTTTCCCTTTTAGTGACCTGGACCTATTATACTAGAATGTCATTTGAAGATAAATAGTTACTTTGGATAGCTAAGGACTCAACATGTGTTTCTTCTACAGGAAGGCATGGACTTAATTTTCAATCTTTCATTTTGGGCTCTTCTTTCCCTCTACTAAGTGCTGAAATAGTGAATATTTTTGCTGGACTCCAAGTGCTGCATTATAAACAACTCCAGCCAATTTCTGCTCATCTCTTAAAGTGGAGTGAATGAGATGACCCTGACAAGAATATGTTATTATGAATAAAAATAATCCTTTCTCCAATTAGAACTAAGTCTTCCCTGTCATCTGACCTCTCCGGTGAAAGCATGGGAGTTGGAAATTAGGAAAGTTTGTTTTGGATTCAGTCATGCTCAGTCATGAAAACAGAACAAGTCAACACCAAGTTCTGCAGAATAAGCAATTTGATTTAACAGCAATGAAAGGCCATTTGGCGTTCTACTTTGAATTAGTGCGAGCATTCAGTTAAATTGAAAATCCCCCTCCTTTCTGGCTTACACTGTCTTCTTAAGAAAGAGTGTTTGAGGGGTTGGGGATTTAGCTCAGTGGTAGAGCGCTTGGCTAGTAAGCGCAAAGCCCTGGGTTCGGTCCCCAGCTCCGAAAAAAAAGAAAAGAAAAAAAAAAGGAGTGTTTGAAGTGGGTATGTTAGAAGAGATATTCTTAACAGGGATATTTGTGAGTTTTGAGTAAGATCTTAAGCAGTGTTATCTTTCTCTGTGCCTAAATTTCTGTGTAGAGCAAAGTTATCACATCTAGGGGACACATACCGTAACAGTGTTCATGGTGTCTTTTCTCCTCTTGCCTCAGTGTCGATAGAACAGGTTTGAAATCAAGTTGAATCCTAGATCCAAGACTTTCGCCAAAGCAATTTGCCTTGAGTCTCCTGTGAAACTATAAAAGTCCTGATTGCTTAAAAAAGCTGTGGTAATGATGAAGTAGTCTTCACCTCCAGCATCCCCTAGCTGACTTAATTATTGCTTCTTCACTCTTTTTGTAGAACTCTTGAAGTTTCAATCGCCTTTAATGACGGGAAGTCTGCTGTCTCAAGATCCTTAACAATCACAGCCACAGAATGTGTGAGTAAAAAGCTAATTACCTTTAAAATGATTTTTATCATGAGATCAAACCTAGAGTTCTATTAAACATGGAAGCCATGAGCCAAGAGAAACAACAGGACAAGGAAACTTTTGTAGAATTTATCTTCATTTTTTTTCTGTTTTGATCTCTTTTAAAGGCTATCTAAAATACATCACATTTTATTATTTATGAAATCTCTCAAAGTAATAGTTTTAGATTTAAAAAAGTAAGAAAATAGAAACAAAGCAGTCTTCTGAGGAGGTTAACTATGCAAGTATTTTTTTTTCTATTGTGAAGATAGAATTTACTAACCAAAATGCTGATCAAGTTTTGAAATTACTAGTGAGTGTTTAAAGGTGACATCGTCATTTTGTTCATGGAGACTCAGTCTGTGCCTTCTCATGTAAGTAAGAAATCTCTTCTGAGAGCTTGGTAATGGCGAAGTTTGAAACTATGTTTTGGTTGAGTTATTTATTTGCATTACCTAAAATTCAGTATTTTAAAATATAAAATCCACTGAGACAGTTTTTCCCCTACTAGTTAATTTTGTATATAGACAGAAACCTTTGATATTGGTTTGTAGAACATAAAAACAGGACACACTGTATTGACTGCCCAGCAAATAAAGAAAACACAAGAAATCCTTTTTTTCCTCCAAAAGTCCAAATAGCAAGCTTAACATTTTCCCACATCATGTTTTTATGCATGGATTAGGGAGGCATACACTGTTGCCCCTTAGGGATATCTGTTCCTCACTGTAAGACAATGTTGTAGGAAAAATGAAGTATCCACACAGGCCTTTGAGCCTTTTGAACTCTCTGGATAATTTTATTAACATTTCTTTCTGTTCTGTAGACAGCAATCCTTTTTTGCAACTTCTAGGTTTTGCGGATGTTGAAATCTTTTGGTTTTCTCATCTCAGGATGTGGTTGATTGAGGTTAACAAATATTTGTGCTGTGAAGTTAGTCGCTCGGGTCTTAGCTCACTGAAATGACACTCTTCCTCTGTCCTTCTCACTCTTCTTCACACCCTCCTCCCTTTTAAAAATCTTTCTTCCTTGCAGGCATGGAAACAGGTATTTGTTTCTGTCTTGCAGTCAAGAGCTAGTTGGCTGTATGGACTCCGAGATAGAATGACTCTGAGCCTGGTGGGTTCTTAGGAGACTTGTTCCCAAGGTTGTTGAAGAATAAACTGTTTGGAAAGTGAGTACTGGTATGTGAGAAGTGTGGAAAAGCTGGAGATAGAAGTATTAAACATTGAATAAGGGATCAAGGTGAGTCTCATGGAGACAATGACGTTTGAGTCAAGGCTGGAAAGGTGACAGAGTGAGTTCTCAAGACCATGAGTTACCGGAAGGTTCTGTGCAGATAGGCCAGATGGCCAAAGCCTGAGGTAGGACAGTTTCTAAAGAAGAGTTGGTGGTCAGCGCTGGAGTGGAGACATGTCAGGAAAACTGGGGTCTTGATGAGGAAGAATCTGTGGTGTACGGGGGTGTAGGACATTTGATCCTGTGTGAGTTACTGAGAGGCTTCGAGACTTTCTTCCCAGTTATGGAAAGAAGCTTGAACAGTGACACACACTTAATGCCTACAGGGATCCCCTCTGGCCAGTGTGTGAAAAACGAACAGGATGAAAATATTGACACCAAGTCTCTTAGCAGCCCTGTAGTCGAAGACGCATGGAAAGGAAGTAGTCCTGTTGGGGTGACTGGTGGTGGAGATGATTAAGACGAGATTAAATTTCAGTAGATTTTAAAGCTCTAGCATTTTGTCAAAGAGCTTAATTCGTGGGAGTAAGAAGGATATTTAGAGTCTTCCCCCCCCCTTTTTTTTGTTGAGGTGTGGGAAAGATAATTAGTTATCTTGTAGAATATGAAGAGTTACCTTTTGGTACTGTTGGGTGACAGATGTGTCCGAGTGACAGTCGTCATTTGGTGGTGATGATATGGAAAACTCCTGCCTGTCCAAATGTTAGTGCTTTGCAAAGTGATTCTTGGAGTTGTGTGCAACACCAGTCCCATGTGATGTTTACCAGAGAACGGGCCTCAGCCTTCCAGAGGTTTCTGTTGTCCCTTCAAGTGCCACTCACTCTCTCAGACCCTAGGCTTCCACCACAGTGGCTTCTCTCTTTTGAAAGGCTGTTTGTTATAACTCCGCAGTTCCCCCACTTGCTCCTCCTTCCTCAAGCACTGCCTGCCAGGTTCTCCCATGCATCTATTAAGCTCCCTTCCTCAGACTTCACAGTGCCATTATTTTGCTCAAGGTCCATGTTATTACCCAAGGGCTACATGAGTACACATCCAGTCAGTGGACTTGGCACCCATTTAACACTCTAGCAAATAGTACTGGCTCCTCATATATGGTTTAGAAGTATTTTTAGATTTCTGTTCTGTATATAGAACCCACTTAATCCAAGAGAAGTGACAACCATGGGTTGAATATTTTTGAGGACTTTTCAACTGGATGTTTACGGATTGCATTTCTGAGTAAAAGTGAGGAACTTTTGGTTTGTGATCGTGACAAAGATTTAGGGATAACAGGACCAAATTGCATAAGCTTCCTCATCTGGCTTCAAGTCCGCACCATGGCGTCAGCTCACATGCTTGGCCTTTTCTTAATTTGTTTATGAAGTTATACGAGCCATGAGATTACTTCCTCTACCACACCGACCGCTCTGTGCTCTGATGTTAGCTCTGACAATGAAAACAGAGGAAACGGAGAAGCTGGGATTTGTACACAGAGAGTCGAGCTCGTGTTTAGGACAAGTACAAACAGACTCAAGGTCAGGTAGCTTGAGACCATCGCTTCCTCCATTCTATTTCCCATCATGCTTCCTAACACAAAGGAAAGTGAGATTCTTAGTCCTTTAGAACACACGTAGTCTAGTTTAAATTTTAGCAGACAGTCTTTGGAGTCAGTTGGGATGACAGCGTCACCACACTCAATGTTTATTTCTTTTGTGGCGACGCTTTGCTTTTTGTCATTCTTACTAATAGAAGCCCTTGATTTTGAGGGAAACAAAAATCAAGAATTTTAAGTGCCCATCTACTTAGTATTTCAAAAGTCAGCACAGGTTTGTGAGTTTCTTGTTCATTGAATACCCATAGGAAGAACAAACGGACCACACAGTTTTTGCTGATTCATGGCCTTCAGTTGCATTTCCTCATCTGTGAAAAGGGTATAGATGTGGAAAAGGGGGGAGATTTGGATGTTCACAGAGTTCTCTGTGAAGTTGTATAGCACAGCCACATCGAGAGTATATGTGTGAGTTGCTAGGCCTAAGCTGGGGGATGAGGATCTCCACAAGATCCCGCTGTTGAAGGTAAGACCAAGAATGCATAGGGTTCTCTCAGAGTATGTTGCAGTTTCCCATGTAACCACTTCTTGGAAGTGCTTTCCCATATATTCCTGTCTACCTAGTTTGGCACTTACTGTAAACTGCCTGTGGGGGTGGTGTGGTTTGTGTCTTAAGTGTGCAACTTGTGGGGAAGGATGACCAGCTTCCTGTATTTTCCTCATCTATACTCAGTCGTCTTCTGTTAACTTTAAGAAGACAGTATTTAGAAGTTTGTCTAAAATTCTCCATCAAGTACTTCTTTCTCTTTGTTTTTCTTCCCTGAGTTCTTTCTGTTTTTAAAAACAAACAAATCTGACAAAAGACGACCAATGAAAATGGTTTTCCTGGGGATCCCAGAGATGGTGGGTTTGGAAGAGACAGTGTTCTCATGTAAAGTCAGTGCAAAGTTCTGTTTACAAAGCGAAAGTGTTGATATCCGTTTTGACACTCGTGTCATGTGGAGTCCGGTCGATTTGGAGTTTACTTTCTTGGTATATAGTTTGTAAATGTCAAATAAGGAGGATCGAGAGGTAGGCTGATTAAAAATGGCCTTGACTTCCTCAGAGATGCACAGTCATGACAGAAACATGGAATTAAAAAATCCAAACCTCACAGTTAATTCCATTTAAAAAACGCTGCCTTTAAAATGTAGAGAAATTCTTTCTAAATTTGTGTCTGATCCAGTGGGCATTTGGAGAATCCTAGGAAGGGTTCTTGCTAGAGACAGTTGGCCTGAGGCCTGGAGGATGACTCAGTGGTTGCTACAGTGATGCTCACAGGCAGGGCCCAGAGCAGGTGCCCAGAGGGTAGAGGGACTTGTCGGATAGACAGTGGAGAAATGTAAGCACAGGTCTTAACCTGTGTCATATGTGAAGCATGACCTGAAGTCAGTGGAAGGAAGGACTTATCAGACTGAAGTCTCACTGAGACACTCATAGCAACAGTCATTGTTTCTCTTATCGACCTGTGTTTTATATCTACCTCACCCTCCAAGTATTGCAAAGTAATTACTGCTGAGTCATCATAAAACCTGGGGAAATTCTGCCCGGAAGAAATTGGACTCGAACCAATGAAATTGTTGCCTGTGCACAAAAGTCCCTAACGGACCGTTTGCTTAATCTTCAAAAGCTGTGGTTTTCACATTCTTTTAAGACATATTTAAATCAGTCTGCAGCATGTTGGAAGATGTTGGGTTTCTTGCTAACCATCTTCACACGACGTAACATGCAAGAAGTGAAATAGAAAGGAATTAATAATTAAAAAATACATTAATAACTTTTAAAAGAGTAGAACAGAATCTCAGCTTATACTGTTTCGCCATTTTTCTCCTTCAAAGGATAAAAAAGAACATGTACGTTTCGACCTTAAACCTTTCTTTCTATTGTTTATCTTTTCCCTGTACAGTCCAACGGGATTGCAGCCATCATAGCTATTTTGGTGTTGTTGCTGCTCCTGGGCGCTGCCTTGATGTGGTGGTTTTGGCCCCTTTGCTGCAAAGTGGTAAGAAGAATTTTCAACTCCTATTTTCTTTATAAAGCACTATGATACCAAATAAGGCCTGGTGTACGAATAAATGTCACATGGTCCAGCAAATCAATTAATTAATTCAGCGATTAAAACAGAAAAGTTTTAGTTGGCAACCTGAATCTCGATTATTTTACAACTACAATAAATTCTAGGAAACACGTCAATATCCAGCATGAAGTCCACGTCAAAGACACTTTGGAACTCAGGTTGGTGGAGAGAAGTATAGAAAGGTTGGGGATGGTTGGCATGAATGTCCTTCCATTTAAGCTCAAGAATAGTTCTGGTAAACGGACGCCATTTTCTACCATCATCATGAGAGTTGTGGGCCTGTGGCTGTTCTACATGCTCATGGAGTGCATATCTTTGAAGATCTATGACACAGGATGTTCTTTTATCTTACAACTGTAACATGTTTTAGAGATTAATCCAACGCAGAGGTTAGGCTCTCAGTTAAACAGGTATTTTTAGACACAGACAGACAGCTTGTACCATGTTCAGGTTCACAGAAAGCCCATCAAAGAGTTTGGTACTGTGGAGTCCCCCCCTCTCGTTGTCCTAGCAGGTCACCACCCACGTAACACATTTTTTACCTAATGGTTGTTTCTCTGCAGTCTCTTGTAGGGTTCACTGAGCTGGTAGGCTTCCCTGGTGCTCCTCACCTCTCTGAGGCTCTGGAGCCGAGTCTATATCCATATCACTTGCTGTTTAAAGAGGCACCTTACCTTGTGACCTCTTTTATCACCCCTAGAGCCAATACCTCTGTGTTGTATGTTCTCTTCACTTGCATATGGTCTGAATCCAAGTGGGAAGGCTGCCCCATGTTAAAGACCTATAGATCCCAGTTGGGGCCGTTATCTCAGGGTTGTTAATCATCACAACCCCTTAACTATGTAAAGTTCTTTATTCACGGCACCAGAGATTAAGTTACAGGCATCCCTACAGAGGTATTATTCAGTCTTCTACGCAATAGCATAACATACACACATATACACATATGTTAATACACACACACACATATATATATATATACATACATATATATATATTAGTATATTTTACTTAATCCCTTTTACCTAGAGTTTATAGAGCAGGTTATTCCAGAAAAATCTGTCAAGTATGTTCAGCGTATTGTTGTTTTGAGAGGGTTACTTATGTCAGTACACTTTCCATAGCCCATGACACAGTAGACTGACTGCCTTTCCCCCTTCCCCCTTGCCAACTTCCCACAGTGTCAGGCCATGCTTTGTATTCTGTCTATGCTTCTTACCACCTATCCCACAGTCTGCTTTCACCAGGCAGCCTCGGGATCCCTTACCTCAGGGTCCCACAGAGGAGGCACAGCATTATTAACTCACACATCAGGACTCTTCCTGTCTCTTTGCTGAACTCATCAAGTTCCTGCCACAGTGGTTTACGCTCAAAAAGTTCCCTGATACAATCTTGATGACCTTAGCTATGGCTATTTTGGGGGTGGATGGCATTCTTGAGTCTCAAATTAAAAAGCAAAAAGGTGCCCTAATGCGATTTGTGCTCCTCGCATTTTTAATTTAAATTTCACGGTGGCAGATTCCTCCCTTCATTAGTTAGTAATTTCATTTCCTATTGGTCACAGGGAGCAAAAGTATCAGACTGTGTGATTGTTCCCTTAAAGATACATAAAAAAATACTGATAAGGACAGATTTCAGGAAGTTGTTATTATTGTAGAATGTAGTTTTAGAACATCAAATTTGGATATTATAAAGGAGATCCTATCATCAGCTGGTGATATAGGTCCATTCTTCCTTGAGGATCAGCAGATAACCAACCATGAACCTGTGATATGCAAGGCGTGAAGAAGTCCCTTCAGTTGTATTACAGGATTTCAGAAGGAGCTCCTAGCTTCAGAAATAGCATGGCTTCTCACTAGGTCCGAAATGCGTTGGACAGAGCAACCACTTTAGCTTTCTGCTTAGAAACAGAATGAAAAGCAGCCGGACCTGAGTGTGAACTCATATAGTCACACCTCGGTGGGAAGTGAACTGTAGCAAATGTGTTCCAATGAGGTTGAAAAGCTGGTATAAGGCGCAGGCAAAATTCTTCGTTCAGCCTTTGATGAATATGGGTGTGGTCATGTAGAAGGTGGCAACTACTAGGAACTGGAGAATCATACATGCCTTCGATACGATATGAAATTTCATATTTTAATACGGAAGCAAAGAAATGTGGGCTAGAAGTGCAAGTGAAGATCCCTAAGTACTCAGTAGCAACATCCAAAGAACGACAGCCTCAGAGGCACCTGACTGTCTTATAATCTCAAATATGTTTTGAATAATAAAGAAAATGTGCAGTTAGTGAAGGACATTTTAGGGGTGTGTGTGTGTGTGTGTGTGTGTGTGTTGCACTGTGCTTTGAAAAGTGCTAAGCTGAGACCCACTGCAGAAGACAGTTTAGGTTTTAATTAGACCCTCATTCAAAATGGTGTCCTATGTCTTTTAGAAAGTTTGCACTCACTGGAGAGACTTGAGGAGCTTTGAGGACTGAATTATTTAGGCTCTTGCAATAGAGAGATCGCCTGGAATGGTTTAGTTAGGCCCTATACATAACCTAATAGTTATGAGCACAACAGAGACACATTGTAACCAGCCAGACCTTAAGACCAGGAATGCTGAAGTGAGCAGCAGCTGGGAGAGGCCAGGGACAGTCTCCATGACAGCCGGCAGAAGGAAGCTGCTAGCAACAGCTGACTTTTCACTCCCTGCAAACTTGTGACTTCCAGGAGTGAATGGATAAAAATCTTTAGTGTTTTAAACCACATGTTCTTGATGACTTTTTGTCCAAACACTAAGAAAAATCATATCTCTAGACTGATTCTTATATTCCCAAGTCGGAAACCATTAAGGTTAGGGCTATGGATTTTGGAAAGCAGGAGATGTGGCTCCAGGGGTAAAGGTACTTGCCACCCAGCATGATGATCTGAGTTCAGTAGCTGGAACCCAACATGTGCAAAGGCATAACTCGCTCCCCAGAGTTGTTCTCTGTCTTCCATATTTCCATCATGGTAATAAATAAATAAATAAATGTAATGAAATTAAAAAATAGAATAATCCATTTTTTTTTGTTCATTATGGTTAACCGTCAAAACAAGATGCTTTATGTACCAACTAGGTCTGACTTCCAGTTTCCGAGTGAGATGAAAACAGTATTACATTATAATTCTCACACAGGGCCTAGGCAGGTATGACGAGCGTCATCAGAAAGCAGGGACCCATGGACAGGTTCTTCAGGATGGCGCTACCTCCAAGAAGTTCCTAACGTGGCTTCTTTCAAATTTAGCTGTGGTGCTGTGACTCTTCTGAAAGCTAGGGATTGGTGTTTTACCCCGCAGAGAGTAGCCGGCCTGGCACCTTTTGATGAAGAGGGTATGGATGAAGTCAGCACGTGCCCCCGTTAGCTGTACCAGCCTGATTCCAGAACACAAGGCACAAATGAAAATCAGAAACTCTCCTTCTCAACTGTTTTGCACTGACTCTAGTCCAAATGCAAAGGGTGACGTGGTGCATTTTATGTACAATATGTAAGTAAGCATAAAAATAAGCAATGAAATAATAATCGGTTAGTGCGATTACTTATTTGAAATTTATCTTCCCCAATAGCTCAGCAAGTTTATGAAAGCAGGCAGCACCATCACTCTTTATTGTAGATATGCCCACTGCTATAAACATAAACAAATAACAAATAAATGTCCAGTAGATTCTTCTGGGGCATCTTCTTGAACTCGGCCATCTCAGACACTGAGAGAGGTAGTGTCTGTATCAACTTTACAGTATCAACCCACATCAACTTTAAAATAGAGCGGTCAGGGGCTCGTTATAAAATAAGCCCTGTTGGCTGTGGAAACATATTGTGCTGGGAGGAATTTCTAGCTTTTACCCTGTGTGCCTGGTTCTTTTCGTTTTCACTGAAAACTTGTCCTTAAAAATGAATACACAATAGAAAACACGGTTAGTATTTCTGTCAAATCAGAATCCTTCATTGTAATAAAATCTTAAGGAGAATCAATTTAGCTCTTAGGAAGTTGCCCACTTAGATGCAACCCTCAGGGGTTTTCTAACAGGGGGATTAGGCATTTGCATGGAAAATAAGTCTTTGTATCTACTTGTAACGGAAATCTATCATTTGCCTACATTCTTTGCTTATGGTCTCTGAAGGTCCTATGAGTTCTGAAGATTGTCCCAGAAGAAAGCACGGTTTCTATAACATATCTGTAGTTCAAGAAATTTTGAAACATACTGTACCTGCATCCCTACTGTACTGGCTGATTTCACGTGTCAACTTGACACCAGCTGGAGTTATCACAGACAAAGAACCCTCCCTTGAGGAAATGCCTCCATGAGATCCAGCTGTAAGGCATTTTCTCAATTAGTGATCAAGGGTTGGAAGACCCATTGTGGGTGGTGCCATCCCTGGGCTGGTAGTTCTGGATTCCATAATAAAGCAAGCCAGTAAGCAGCACCCCTTCATGGCCTCTGCAACAGCTCCTGCCTCCAAGTTCCTGTTCTGTGTGAGTTCCTGTCCTGAGTTCCTTTGATGATGAAAGGTAGTGTGGAAGTGTAAGCTGAATAAACCCTTTCCTCCCCAACTTGTTTCTTTGTCATGATGTTTTGTGGAGGAATAGGAACCCTGACTAGGACATACTTCAAAGGTATGATGGGCACTGTGTCTGTTACTCAGTGTCATTATTTAGTAAGTTAATAAAGAAGCATTTCTGTCCTTGCTACAGACCTTTAATAGATTTGGCAAATGGAATATATTTGTAACTATAATGTAATTTCACCATTATTCAAGTACTCCAATTCCATGCATTCACGTTTTTGTTAGTATGAGAAAGTTTCTGTAGCTTCACCAGCTTATTAAAGTAGATCATCAGAAACAAAAGGAAAGGCCAAGGTGTCTATTATAGACTGACCACTCCAGGTGTTTTTACTGGACTGTTTATACCTTTCCATCTTGCTATTCATTTTAAGGAGTACTTTTTAAGAATGAAAGAGAAGGGTGATTGTGGTTGAAAATGCCACAGCTTGTGTCCTCTGCATGTCTGGCAGAAACAGGAGCCAATTTCGGCCCAGGAGGCTTTATCTATCTGTATTTTCACAAGAGAGCTCTTACAGGAAGCTGGATGAATAGGCTCTACCATTCGTCATCTGGAGGTTGCGTAGTGTTTGTGAACTGCTCACACAGGAGAATAAGGGATCAGAAAATGTGGATGTTTTCATTGCTGTATTAGCTTAGAGGATAGGTCGTGTTTACAGCAGATTTGTTTGACTAAACAGGACAGCAGAAACGACAGCCAGATAGTAGCATCATTTGGGATAGCCAAACACTCCACAGAATTACAGATGTAAGGCTAATGAGGTGGCAAACAGAGGCTCTCTGGATTATTGTCAATGAGCATGGTACACAGCTGCAAATACCATTGATTTTATGCTGGGAACAATGCAGTCCGTGTGGGTCAAGTGTCCTCAGCCAAAGTTCTCCATCCTCAAGAAAACACTGTTGCATTCATTGTGTCTGTAGGGCACTCAGGATGTTACAGAAAGATTCTGTGCATCTTAAATTCGAAGGCAACTTAAAAGTTGCCTTTTTAAAGAACAATTTACTTACAAGTTAAACTTCATGGCTACGTTTCCAGCCAGAGCTCTGTAGAATAATTTTCTTAGCCAGCAACAGCTGTGCTGTTCCCTTTACACGTAATAACGCTTCTCTACTACACTTGCTTTTTATTGCTGAGGAGGGCTCCTGGTACATTTATTGAGTTACTTTCAGAGAGGCCCGATTTTGGGGAGGAATGGGCTATGAAACAGAAGTAATTTAAATTTTAATATGCCTTCCTTGCACCATTAATTAAAATGATTTATGTCCGGTTGCCTCATTGAAATACAGTGTGATAGATGCTAGGATGTTGCTTCCATGGTGACATTTTCCAACAGCATCATTTTGGAAAGGGTATCAAATTCTTCCTGGTCTTTAACAGCGGCACCTTTCCTAACTCCTGGCGGGATATACATTTATACTGTTCTCCCTGTGCCCCATGTGACCTATAATAGGTTGTATTTACTGTGTAGATTTCTGGCTGCTGGTTTTTTCGGTCCAAGGTAAGATTCTCTGAAAACTAGTGCATTTGCTAAGAGAGAAAAGAAGGACAAACTAACTGGACTGTTTTCAGTGTCCAACTGAGAGATTCTGAAGAGGGCTTTCCAAGTATAAATCTAAGGGAACCTAAGCTTAAGTTCCTCTAGGGGGGAAAAAAGCACTCTCCTTGATCAATCGTTTTGTCAAGGAGAAGAGAGAAAATAATATATATATATATACATATATATATATTTAAAAATTCTGTAAATACCTAGTGTTTTCTGCAGGTTCATAGCACTTAGATGGCTTTCTTGGAGTTACTGGCAGAAATTACTTCTGAAATACTACTTTTCTGCAATCATCATACTGTATCTTTTTTTAAAAAATCCAAAGCAGTTCAATGTTGACAGTTCTTTCACTATTTTTTTTTCTGAGTATCAGAACATATGATCGCATCAAGCTGGCTGCAGGCTCTCGTGCTGACATTTCCTAGCGCAAAGATGCCCACATCACTCGAACATTTGAAACGTGTTAATGAGCCGACCAAAAGGACTGTTGCCTGAAGCAGCTAACTTTTTTTTTTTAATTTTTAAGAAATCGGCTCTCCTCCAAACTGAAATCTTCATTCTAGCAGCTAAGTAGATGAGATGTAATCCCCCCCCCACCCCGATGATGATAATAACAAACGGAAAAAAAAATTGGAGAAGACTCAAACTCTCCATATGGTTCATAAAGTGGTGGAAGTGTTTTCCAGAATTTTCAATACAGATCTGAAGGATGCTAAGTGGAAAAAAATCCTGGCAACTAGGCAATATTATGCCTTTTAAAACCTGCACATTCTCATGAAATATGGTGCACATGAATACATTCTTCTCTGGAGTGAATGTGCTCTTGCACTATTTAATATAAGAACGGGTTTCTCACGACTGTTATTTTTAATGCTTTTGGACCGTGCTAAGTTTTTCTTTCTCTCCTCCAAACTAATTTTCCTGGCGTGCAGGTTCCTGCTTCCATGTAGACTCCTGTCATTTTTTGGCTTTAGGGACCATTGGCGATGCATTTTTTTCCTTTCCTTTCCCTTTTGTTGCTTAGCAGGCCACGTGGTAGCATGGAGAGGGATAGTCTCAAATGTAGTAAGAGAACTAGTTTATTTCCTGTCCTGAAATTTCTAAGTGACACTGGGTCTAATGGCAGATGTGCAATGCTTCTCTGAAATGGTGTAAGCCTCATCTCTAGCACACGCTGCATGTAACTAATTTCCTAACATGTACGATTTCCTGGTAACACTACTTGGGAAACAACTGGTCTACCACAGACTTTTCCTTGGTCTCCCGACTATTACTTTGAATATCCCTCATATAGTGGAGCTAAACTCGGTGTTTGGAGGTAGATTGTTTTAAGTGATGGACTTGGGTCTTAATTTAGTCTTTTCTCATTGCATATACGTGAAGGGGGATGTTGGAATCAGAGCTTTCTTTTTATGGAATTAGAGCTTTCTTTTTTGCTATGCTTAAAATGGGCATCAGCAGAGTAATCTTATAGGATCATGAACACAAAAGAGGACAAAATGTCTACCCCATGACAACACAAGTGAAGGACAGGCACTGTTAGTGAGAAGAACAAGGTCCAATCTCAGTTCTGGGGGTTCTGGGGGCTCTGGGTCCTGCCTTGAAGCTTCCTACCATTGTGACCAAGGGCGTGTCTCTCAGTAGACTGAGACTTGACTGAGGTAAAATGTAGGGCTTCATTTTCATTATTAACCATGTGTACTTTCAGACTTCAAAATCTCCCTAAATTTAAAATTTGTCCTACACATTGATATTTTTATATTGGTTGAAGAAATAACCTCTGAAAGAATCTTTATTGGAATGAGATGAATACAAAGCGTATGCACATACATATATAATTATACATATGTAATTATACATATGCAATTATGGAAAGTCAAAAAAATAAGAAATCTATCAAAAATGTTGTGATGTATGTATTTTTATTTTCTTATAAGGCTTTTCACATTGGAGAGGACCTAATATTAATCCAATTTATTCCAAGATGTTGAAAATGGGGATGATCGTATGTATCTCTTACTCTTGTTACACTCACTAGTTCTCTAGTTTCATTGAGAAAAAAATGATGATATTTCATTGAAATTGACAGTATTTTACTTCGATGGAGCTCTTTCTATATAATTTCATATTTTTGTCAATATTTCACTTTCTATGTAATTCTTTCTATATAATTTCACATTTTTGTCAATATTTCACTTGGAAATTGATCATGACCTAAAACACTAATGGTCCGTATATTTGAAGGGAGTAGGGGGATTATCAGTCTGGCTGGAGTAAGATACATGTGGAGAGAATGTTGCAACATAGCTTTGTGGAGACTGATGACCGATCACAGAGACCTTAGGACTCTGACCACAGAACACCTGGATTTACTCCAAAGAGGCTTGGTACAGCTGGGTCATGCAGATCTACTCCAAAGAGACTTGCTAGTTCCATAATATGGTTTGCACTCAGTAAAAGTTTTCCAGTAAAATGGAAACACACAAATGTAACTCTTGTCTTGGGTGAGTTAGATAGAAGTGATGACACAAAAAATTTTAAATATAAAATTATTAATGTGCGTGCATGTGCACTGTGCCTAAGTATATGCTAGTGTGCCACATGCATAAAAGACTCTACAAAGAAGAAGGCATTGGTTCCCCGAGAACTAGAGTTGTGGGTGCTTGTGAGTCACCATGTGAGTTCTGGCAAATGGGTCTGGGTTTCTGCAAGAGCAGTAATTGCTCTTAATTCCTGAGCCATTTTCTGCAGCCTCACAGAAAGATCTTCATTTGAAACTCAATTTTTCCTCTATTACTGAGCATCTAGGAAGTGAAAAGGAGGAGTTAGTGATGGGATTGGACAGTGATCTTCAGGATGCTGGGATCAGGCTAGAGGTTCTGCTCATTTTTTATTTCTCTGTGCAAGAGGTACATGCTATAAGAGTAAATTTGAAATCTTTACTATGAACGAAAGTGATCTAAGATATATTCAGTCTTAGTGGAAGAGTAGGGTATATTTTGATCTTCCTATGGTGAAAGAACTCCAGAGAACACGTGAAATACCAAGTGAGATGCAAATTCCAAAGCCTTTCAATAAAATCTAATACTTTCTGCATTTGAGCTGTGTGCATTGGAATTCACGTTGACTGGGGAGATGATTGATTAAGCCTCTGTTAGAAGGATATTAGCTTAGTTACATGAGTTAGAATGGAGACTCACTAAAGGTACCAAAAGAAGCTAGTTGTTTAATTTTTACCACAAGAATGGCACGTAGCCGCTCATGAAAATGTGAAAATGTATTGTAATGATAGACTCCAAAGAGTGTGGCTATTAGTAGTAATATTTTTCTCCTATGAATTTTTACTTTTTTGAGTAAAGTAATACATGCTTATAATATGCTCTGATGAAATCTACCATCCCTGACCCTTCCCCTCCAATTTTTCCTCTCTCTTACTGCTTTCCCCTGCCAACCTTGTGTGTTCTTTTTTTTTTTTTGAAACCCATCAATTAAAATGCTGAGAAGAAGCAAGGAAGCATGAGACCCTAACTACCTTGCCCCAAACGACATTGAGTATAATCGCTGAGCCTTATTTAAATGTTATTTTAGGTTAAGAAGACTGTAGTTGTGTTAGCAACTAATAAATACATTCTAGAGAAAAATGAACACAATAACCCAGGTAACACATAACCCTTTTATTAAAAATGGGTTATGTCTTTAGCTCCCAAATAGAAATGCAATAGAAATTCAATAATTATTATAGCCTCCAAACCAGGAATTTTTCTTCATGAGGAAGAAAAATTGTGAGTATGTGTGTGTGTGTGTGTGTGTGTGTGTGTGTGTGTGTGTGTGTGTGTGTGTTTGGTGTATTGTGTGTGTGCTTGCATGTGCTTCCAGACTCCAAGACCAGAGCTGAAGAGTGGAAACTGTTAGAGAGAAGTTTTGGCTTTGTGTGGGGAAAAAACTTTCAGATGATGAATTTCTTGCCAGTCAAATGATGCTTTATGAAGCAGTGCATTTTTCTATTGCAGCATTTAAACATAATTGGAACCATTACGTAGGGAATTTTTTAGAGTATTCAAGTTTTAGTTGTGTGTACTTTGCTTGAGTTGAAAAATGTGTTTGACATCTTTAAAGTTCACGGAATTCTAAGTCCTTGATTTTGAGTTGTGACAGAGAGAACAGAACAAAAACAATCCTTTCTTATTTCTTCATCTTTCCCCTTTCTGTAGTTCCCCCCTTCCTTCCCTCTTTATTCTCTTACTCCTGCTTCCATTCTTTCCCTTCCTCTCTTCCTTTTCCTCCTCATTTTCTTTCCTCTTTCCACCCATTCACCTTCTCCTCCTCCTGACTTCCCCATTTCCCTTCTGCCTTAAATCCTTAAAAGAATATTTTGTACCAATTCCACTGTGGGAAGGCAAGGCACACATGAAGCTAATATTGACATTTGCAAGGAGATTTGCTTTTAAGCTAGATAAATTCAAGAACTCTGATAAATCTTGGGCAAGAAGATAGAGCTCTCTGTGAATACCATAAATATGTCAGAGAGAAGGTAGAGAAATATTTCAAGAAATCTGATGGACCTGGGAAGGATTTGGAGAAGGTACTAGAAAGAAGAAAGAGATTATAGGTTTCTTCTGCCATTTGTAGTCAGCTTCTGGAAAGAGTGAACTCTAGAATGATACATTGGAAAGAAATTTGGGTTGCTTTGATCTTACTGAATGAAATGCTGACAGTAGTGTTTCCTTTGGATATGCAGATTGGTAAAGATAAAAAAGGGGATATATACTTCATAACCTCAAGTCAGCATCATTGAATACCGTTTGTCATAAATCTTAATCCCCATCTGTGGAGTTGCCACAATCGTCATTGTTTTGTACACTCTTACTTTTTCTTGTGCAGTGGAACATTTTACACTTTATTTTGTTCTATTTTGTGACAGGTTATTAAGGATCCTCCCCCACCACCTTCTCCACCAAAGGAGGTAAGTGAGTACCTGGGAAAGTGATGTGGAGTTGTTTTATTTTTTTATATAAATAGCTTTCCAAAACTGGACCAATTCTATCTACATGACAGCTAAGTATCTACTTTTTAATTTGTGAAAACCAACTGCAACTTTTTATCCTATGATTTCTTTAATGTACTAGAGGAATGGGACCGTCTTTGGTAGATATAGTCAGACTGGTTGCGGTATCGGAAGTACACGAAGGTTGGATGTATTTTTAGAATTTTGTATTAATGGTCCTGATGACACTTATCTAAAAATTGTTAAAATATCCAATCTGGTAGCTGAAAGGCGCCACTATTTTCTTCAGAGTGATAATTGTTATTGTATTACTCTTTTAGCTGCACCATCATAATAGCAATGTAAGGGAAGGGGTGTTTCAGTATTGTGTGTTTCCAGGGCCTCTTTAATGTTTGTCTTTTCATTGTAAGTTTATACTTCAAAGTTACATTTATACAGAAACATGAAGTCATTGAAATGCGGCCCCAAGTTGAACAATCCTTTAAAGTATGAATTGATGAGCACATTTGCTTTAAGCACACAATACTTGTAGTTCAAAAGGCAACTTCTGTTAGCCAAGGGGTGATAGAGGGAGAATCTGCTGGAGGGGAAGGTCATCCATACCTTGTAGAATGTTGTGTGAGATTATAAATATACCGTATATGCCACATATGATTTTTGCACTTTCCCATAACAATGGAATAATTTAAAACATCTCAATGTGACCGCATCTGAGTAAACAACATTTTAATAAATTAATTATATCCACTTTTAAAAACTGAATCTCCACAGGAGGAGGAGGAAGAGCCTTTGCCCAACAAGAAATGGCCAACTGTGGATGCTTCCTACTATGGCGGTCGAGGGGTCGGAGGAATTAAAAGGATGGAGGTTGGTCTCTTAAAGCAATAGAAAAGCACTGATCTAAAGTATACATTTGTAGGATTCTCAAGCCACAGACACCGTGCTTTTTTATAATTGCACCCATCTTTAGTCATCACTGCGTCTTCTCTGGGCACATTTGTTCTCTGTGAAAGCATCCTAGCTATGTCCAGAGCTGATGAGGAACAGCAGGCTCCATCAATCAAAAGACTGCATTGATAGGATTTATGAATGCTAAGGATAAAAATAGTTATGGGCTTCCTCGCTGCTGTGGAAAGAAATACCCCATGAAACATCAACTTTAGAGACGTCAGTCACTTACAGTTGCAACAATGTTCTTCTTTGAAAAGACCTAACAGTTAGTAACTATTTGAGGGAATTCGTTTTTGAAACATTCAACACCATGGATGTGACTTTATCGCAAATACAGAAGATGCACATTTAAAATTTTCAATAGCTTTTACTTAACTAATTACCATGGTGCTTCATATCATTTATTATGTTGAACCAGTTTTTGTTAGTCCAGTTATCCAGAGATGGAGGTTTTTCTAAAGAAAAGAGTAACACAAGGCAGGGAAGGATCTTGAGCAAAAGGATCGTGATTTTTATGTTTTAGTAGGTTTGCATTACAAACACTTCAGATAATCAAACTTACAAAGGAGGGATTTTACTTTGGCTTAGAGTTCTAACTATGGTTCATAAGCCTTCCTGGTTCTGGCCTTGTGCCCAGGCTAACCATGGGCAGGTAAGAACCAAAGCAAGAGGGGTTGGGGATTTAGCTCAGTGGTAGAGCGCTTGCCTAGGAAGCGCAAGACCCTGGGTTCGGTCCCCAGCTCCGAAAAAATGAACCAAAAAAAAAAAAAAAAAAAAAAAAAAACCAAAGCAAGAGAGGGAAGGTTCTGCTATCACCCCTACAGGCACAAAATACAAAGGCCATAGTCTAAGAACTCTTCCTGGGTCCACCTCTTACAGGTGCTCTCACCTTCCGAAAGAGCCTTATCAATAGCCAAGGTGTTAATACTTGTGTCCTTAGGGGACTTCCATATCCAAACTGCGGCCATTTCTTTATGCTTCAGAAAGGACATGCACACTTTCTGCCAGCCTGGAATTCAACGTTCAAGAGTCCTTGGATTCCAGTGTGTAAAGTCGCACCACCTGCCTTTCCTTTTCAGTTGTGGAAAATTTTTGAAAAAGAACGAGCCAGCTTTCATTGAGTCTGTGTCCATTAATCTTGTACATTTTGGCCACAGTACTGCAATGTCCTATTGTCTCAATGGTGAAGTGGATGGCAACGAGTGTTGAAATGACAACCTCCCCCAAAACCCACAGATATTTACAATGAAGGAATTCAATATATAAATAACCGAAGGATAAATAATAAACTGAATTGAGTATTAACTATTATTAAGACTTATCTAATATGAATTTAAGTTTGCAGTGGGAAAATCAAGTCCATAATAATGCTTTTATCAGCACATTTGTTCGAGCCTGCCAAGTACATAAGCTGGAAAAAGTAAATTAATTAGAGATCTGAGATCATCTGAATTGCAAAATAAAACTTCAGAGCTGAGGTTCTGATATGTTAAATCAGATACTTGTAGTAGTAGTAGTAGTAGTAGTAGTAGTAGTAGTAGTAGTAGTAGTAGTTGTTGTTGTTGTTGTTGTTGATTCTACAGATCTTACTCTTTAAAAATTTTTTATTTTTCTTGGATATTTCCTATATTTACATTTCAAATATTATCCCATTTACCCCCTCTCTCAAACTCCCCTCCCCCTGTGCTTCTAGGAGGATGCTCCTACTTGCACCCACCCGCTCCTACCTCAACTTCCTGGCGTTGCCCTACATTGGGAAAATGAGCCTTCACAGGACGAAGGGCTTTTCCTCCTATTGATGCTGGACAATGCCATCCTCTGCTACATATGATACTGGAGCCATGGATCCCTCCATGTGTACTTATTGGTTAGAGGTTTAGTCCCTGGGAGCTCTGATGGGGTCTGGTTGGTTGATGTTGTTGTTCTTACTATGGTGTTGCAAATTTCCTCAGCTCCTTCAGTCCTTCCCCTAAGTCCTCCATTGGGGTCCCCTTGTTCAGTCCAATGGTTAGCTGCAACCATCCTCATCTATATCAGTAGACATATCTCAGGAGACATTCATATCTAGTTCCTGTCAGCAAGCATTTCTTGGCATCAACAATAGTGACTGGGTTTGGTGGCTTCATATGGATGGATCCCCAGGTGTGGCAGTCTCTGACCTTTACTTCAGACTCTGCTCCACTCTTTTTCCCTATATTTCCTCCCATGGATATTTTATTCTCCCTTCTAAGAAGGACTGAAGCATCTACATTTTGGATTCTTTCTTCTTGAGCTTCATACAATCTATGAATTTTTTCCTAGGTATTCCAAGCTCTTGGTTAATATCCACTTATCAGTGAGTGCATACCAAGTGTGTTCTTTTGTGACTGGGTTACCTCACTCAGGGTGATATTTTCTAGTTTCATCCATTTGCCTAAGAATTTCATGTAGTCATTGGTTTTAATAGCTGAGTAGTAGTCCATTGTGTAAATGTACCACATTTTCTGTATACATTCCTCTGTTGTAGGACATCTGGGTTCTTTTCAGTTTCTAGTTATTATAAATAAAACTGCTATGAACATAGTGGAGCACGGTATATGTTGGAGCATCTTTTAGATATATGCCCAGGAGTGGTATAGTTGGGTCCTCAGGTAGTACTATGCCCAATTTTCTGAGGAACCTCCAACTGATTTCCAGAGTGGTTGTACCAGCTTGCAATCCCACCAACAATACAGGAGTGTCCCTATTTCTCCACATCCTTGCCAGGATCTATTGTCACCTGAGTTTTTGATCTTAGTCATTATGACTGGTGTGAGGTGGAATCTCAGGGTTGTTTTGATTTTCATTTCCCTGATGACTAAGGATGTTGAACATTTCTTTAGGTACTTTTCAGCCATTGTCTATTCCTCAGTTGAGAATTCTTTGTTTATCTCTGTACCCCATTTTTAAATAGGATTATTTGATTCTCTGACATCTAACTTCTTGAGTTCTTTGTATATATTAGATATTAGCACTCTATTGGATGTAGGAGTGGTAAAGATCTTTTCCCAATCTGTTGGTTACCATTTTGTCCTATTGACAGTATCCTTTGCCTTACAGAATCTTTGCAATTTTACGATGTCCCATTTATTGATTCTTGATCCCAGAGCATTAGTCGTTGGTGTTTTGTTCAGGAAATTTTCCCCTATGCCAATGTGTTCAAGGCTCTTCCCCACTTTCTCTTCTATTAGTTTCAGTGTATCTGGTTTTATGTGTGGAGGTCTTTGATCCACTTAGACTTGAACTTTGTACAAGGAGATATGAATGGGTCAGTTTGCATTCTTCAACATGCTGACTTCAGTTGAAACAGCACCATTTATTGAAAATGCTGTCTTTTTTCCATTAGACAATTTTAGCTCCTTTATCAAATATTAAGTGACTATAGGTGTGTGGGTTCATTTCTGAGTCTTTAATACTAATCCATTGATCTATCTGCCTGTCTCTCTACCAATACCATACAGTTATTTTTAATCATGATTTGTTTTGTAATACAGCTTGAGGTCAGAGATGGTAATTCCCCCAGAAGTACTTTTAATGTTGAGAATAGTTTTTGATATTCTGGATTTTTTTGTTATTCCAAATGAATTTGAAATTGCTCTTTCTAACTCTATGAAGAATTGAGTTGAAATTTTGATGGGATTGCATTGAATCTGTAGATTGCTTTTTGGCAAAATGGCCATTTTTACTATATTAATCCTGCCAATCCATGAGCATGGGAGACTTCAGAGGCTTGAAGTTCTTGTCATACAGATATTTAATTTGCCTGGTTAGAATCACACCAAGGTATTTTATATTATTTGTGACTATTGTGAAGGGTGTCATTTCCCTAATTTCTTTCTCAGCCTGTTTATTCTTTGAGTAGAGGAAGGTTATTGATTCGTTTGAGTTAATTTTATACCCAGGCACTTTGCTGAAGGTGTTTATCAGGTTTAGTTCTCTGGTAGAATTTTTGGGGTCACTTAAGTATACTAGCATATCATCTGCAAATAGTGATATTTTGACTTCTCTTCCCAATTTGTATCCCTTTGACCTCTTTTTGTTGTCTAATTGCTCTGGTTAGGACTTCAAGTACTATATTGAATAAATAGGAAGAGACTGTGTTGCCTTGTCTTGTCCCTGATTTTAGTGGGATTGTTCAAGTTTCTCTCCATTTAGTTTGATGTTGGCTACTGGTTTGCTTATATTGCTTTTACTATTTGTAGATATGCATCTTGAATTCCTGATCTTTCCAAGACTTTTATCATGAATGGGTGTTGAGTTTTGTCAAATGCTTTCTCAGCATCTAATGAGATTATCATATGGGTTTTTTTTTTGAGTTTGTTTATATAGTGGATTACCTTGATGGATTTCCGTATATTGAACCATTCTGGCATCCCTGGGATCATGGTGAATTTTTTTTTTTTAACTTGGATTCAGTTTGCAAGAATCTTATTGAGTATTTGTGCATTGATATTTATGAGGGAAATTGGTCTGAAGTTCTCTTTTTTTGTAGTGTCTTTGTGTGATTTAGGTATAAGCATAATTGTAGCTTCAAAGAACAAATTGGTTAGTGTTCCCTCTGTTTCTATTTTGTGGAATAATTTGAAGGGTTTTGGTATTAGGTCTTCTTTAAAGGTCTGATAGAATTCTGCACTTATCCCATCTGGTCCTGGGCATTGTTTGGTTGGGAGACTTTTAATGACCACTTCTATTTCTTTAGGTGTTACGGGATTGTTTAGATGGTTTATCTGATCCTGATTTATCTTTGGAACTTGGTATCTGTTAGAAAATTGTCCATTTCATCCATATTTTCCAGTTTTGTTGAGTAGGTTTTTGTAGTAGGATCTGATAATTTTTTCAATGTCCTCAGTTTCTGTTGTTATCTCTTCCTTTTCATCTCTGATTTTCTTAATTTGGATACTGTCTCTGTGCCCTCTGATTAGTCTTAGGATTTATCTATCTTGTTGATTTTCTCAAAGGACCTGATCCTGGTTTTGTTCACTCTTTGTGTAGTTCTTTTTGTTTTTACTCAGTTGATTTCAGCTCTGAGTTTGTTTATTTCCAGTCATCTATTACTCTTGGGTGTATTTGCATGTTTTTGCTCTAGAGCTCTCAGTTGTGCTATCAAGCTGCTAGTGTATGTTCTCTGTAGTTTCTTTTTGGAGGCACTCACACTTATGAGGTTTACTCTTAGCACTGCTTTCGTTTCATCTGATAAGTCTGGGTATGTTGTCCCTTCATTTTCATTAAATTCTAAAAAGTCTTTAATTTCTTTGTTTCTTCCTTGGCCAAGTTGTCATTGAGTAGAATATTGTTCAACTTCCATGTGTACTTGGGCTTTCTGTTGTTTTTGTTATTATTGAAGACCAGCCTTAGTCCATGGTGATCTGATAGGATGTGTGGGATTATTTCAGTCTATTGAGGCCTGTTTAGTGACCAATTATACAATCAATTTTGGAGAAGGTACCATGAGGTGCTGAGAAGAAGGTATATTCTTTTGTTTTAGGATGAAATGTTCTATAGATGTCTGCTAAATCCATTTGGTTCATAACTTCTGTTAGTTTCACTGTCTTTGTTTAGTTTCTTTTTCCATGATCTGTCCATTAATGAGAGTGGTGTACTGAAGTCTCCTACTATTATTGTGTGTGGTGCTGTATATGTTTTGAGCTTTAGTAAAGTTTCTTTTATGAATGTGGGTGCCCTTGCATCTGAAGCATAGATGTTCAGAATTGAGAGTTCATTTTGGCAGATTTTCCCTTTGAGTATGAAGTGTCCTTCCTTACCTTTTTTGATGAGTTTTGGTTGAAAGTCGGTTTCATTCAAAATTAAAATGGCTACTCCAACTTATTTCTTGGAACCATTTGCTTGGAAAAATTTTCCAGCCCATTACTCTTAGGTAATGTCTGTCTTTGTCACTGTGTGTTTCCTGTATGCAGCAGAATGCTGGTTCCTGTTTATGTATCCCGTCTGTTAGTCTATGTCTTTTTTAGGGGAATTGAATCCAATGATGTTAAGAGATATTAAGGCACAGTGACTGCTGTTTTCTTTTCTTTTTGTTGTTAGAGGTGGAATTATGTTTGTCTGGCTATCTTCTTTTGGGTTTGTTGTAAGCATGTTCTCTCTGCTGCCTTCCCCAGCTCTGGCCTCCTCTGCCTCTCTAAAACTTTTCTCCTGCCCTTCCTTCCTTCTTGTTTAACGACAGGCCTTGTTCTAGCCTGTACCTGCCTACACCTGCATAATGACATTAATCTACATTGGACATTTTACTTTAGGAGCTTTTTGCATTTTGCATTGTCTTTGACCATTGTGTCAATGTTTCTATGGTACCTTCTGCCCCTGAGACTCTCTCTTCTATCTCTTGTATTCTGTTGGTGATGCTTGCATCTATGACTTCTGATCTCTTCCCTAGGTTTTCATTCTCCAGGGTTGTTTCCCTTTGTCATTTCTTTATTGTTTCTATTTCCATTTCTAGCTCCTAGATGGTTTTGTTCATTTCCTTCACCTGTTTGGTTGTGTTTTTCTGTAATTCTTTAAGGGATTTTTGTGTTTCCTCTTTAAGGCCTTCTACTTGTTTACCTGGGTTCTCCTGTATTTCTTAAAGGGAATTATCTACGTCCTTCTTAAATTCCTCTATTATCATCATGAGATGTGATTTTAAATCCTAATCTAGCTTTCTGAATATGTTGGGTTATCCGGTATTTCCTGTCATGGGAGAATTGGGTTCTGATGATGCCAAGTAGTCCTGATTTCTGTTGCTTAGGTTCTTGTGCTTGCCTCTTAACATCTGGTTAGCTCTGATGTTAGTTGGTTCTTGGTGCCTTTGACTGGAGCTTGTCCTGGGCCTATGAGCCTGCGATCTTAGGAGTGAGATTCTCCTGGGAGACCAGCTTTCCCTGGCAGATTTTGGGTCCAGAGGGCTGTGGTATAGCTTTAGCTCTTGGTGCAGATGGAGACCAGAAAGTATCCTGTTGCAGCCTGCCCTGTGGCTCTGGTGTCCTGCGTGCTCCTGACAGGTATCTCTTTGAATAGTCAGTGGAGACAAAGTGGGGTCTTACCTGTGGGATTTGGAGTGATAGCGCTCCCGGGAGACCAACTCTTTCTGGGCAGGTTTTGGGCCCAAGGGCTGTGGGTGCAGATGGAGACAGGAAAAGTCCTGTCCCCAGATCTCACTCTTTTACATTAAGTGCTTATTTAAACTTTTTGGGGTGAAGTTTACAGAAAGTTAGCTGAGCTTTGTGATCTCTCTTAGTACAACAGATCTACTTACCACAGTTGCTGATAACTTGTGGGTGATTCTGTCACGTTCTTGTGAAACTGACTTTTTAAACTTTCTGAAACTGTTCCTTAATTTTATAGACTCTCAGTTATGCAAATATACTCTGGAAATTATGAAACTCGCTGTTGATGATAAAAGGCAAGTGTGATGGGAAGAAGTCAGCTCTGAAACGTGTGCTTATGCATTTCTGCCATAATAACATGAGGCTAGGGATAGGGACTCTGCTGAGACTTTCTCTAGCAATATATTTTTGTTATTTTTTCTTCCTTCCTTTTAGGCAACCTCAATGTGTTCAAGTTAAAATATTAAGATTTATACATGTGTGCACGCATGCACACCTGAACAAGTGAGTGTATGCACGCACGCACACACACACACACACACACACACACACACACACACACACACACACTTGCACATTTAATTCCTTTGGGGAGTGGAAAAGAACTTCCAAAAGGTGTCTTCTAGTTTTAGACCTTGAGATTAAGCGTGGGTTGTGTTTGGTGATGGTTGATGATAAATCAGAAGCTCTTTCATAAAACAAAGACAGCGAACTTAGGAAATCTCTTTAGGCCTCCATTACTGAAGGCCATGAGTATAGTCATCAGAGCCTGAGCATACCACACTGGATGAAAAATCCAGTTTAACCAGCTTTTACTTTTTTTTTTCTTTTTTCTTTTTTTCGGAGCTGGGGACCGAACCCAGGGCCTTGCGCTTGCTAGGTAAGCGCTCTACCACTGAGCTAAATCCCCAACCCCGCTTTTACTTTTTTTTATGGTTCCAGTGATATTCGAGTCTAATTATCACAATATCTATGGTTTTAACTATGAATGCTAGGCTAAGGAGCTATTTGTGTTAAATCTACTTTTTCTAAATGACTCGAAATTTTATCTGCTTACTGCTCTATTCTGGATTGTTTCTCTGAGTTGAATTCACTAAACAATCTGTCTCTCATTTTCTCTTGCTTTATTCTATAAAGTTGTGATGTTACAGCTGCACGCAATGAATACTGGTTTTAGAGTTTTAAATTCAATTATGTCCAAAGATTTTATTCCCAGCGTTAGCTTATTGAGGCAAAGACTGATTTGAAAAAAATATATATTTTTTTTAAAGAAAGCTCCACTATCTAGCTCTAAAAGGTTTAGTATGTTGCAAACAGATTTAACAACTTCATAATGCACTTTCTTGTCACTGGTCACATTGAAAGATACAAACATATAAAACTCAACAGTATCCACTTGAAATGGAAAACCAGTTTAAAGTTGTACTTAACAAGGGGTAGTAATGGTAAAAATATCTAAATGGCGTTGTCAAAAAGCTGTGCTTTACCATTTCCTCTCATGAAAAGTAGCCTGCCATCTTCTTACTCAGCAGTTCTGGTTAGTAGCTTTGGACTTCTCTCCGTGACACGGCCTAACAGTGCATGGCAGCATGTATTGGGTTTGTCTGCCTTTCTCTTCGTACACTCTACCTGTTATCTCTGTCCTCTTTGGTAATGTCCTGGGATTCTCGCACTGCTCCTGCCTGGATAAACTGCTCCAGAGACCACTCCCCAGTCATACATTGTCGGTCTCCTCTTTGGCTCTTCTCTTCTGTTTACTGAAAAGTCAAGGAAAACAATAACCCAAATCCCCATTGGTTTTCATCAATACCAAGACTTCCCAGAGAATGAAATTACCTAAAATCTGTGGGATTCCATAACTGTCTGTGTTTCCCTCCCCATCCCAGCCAAACAATTTTTCCCAATTCATGTCTCTCAATTAGGAATTTGCTTATTAAATGACAGTATTCACTCAGATGAGCTAAAGAACTCAAGACAGAAAGCTATCTGGCAAGTAAATTGTTGTAACTGGGAATTTATACTTTGCAAATCAGCTAAATATTATGAAATCATAATTTTCAGAAAGATTAATTATGTTTATGTAATATAAATTCATTCAACTCAAAAAATCCTGTAAAACTTAATTCACTTATTTCTTATTGCTTATCTCCAAATCTTTACCCTGGACAGTGCATACCACACCTGTGGTGGCTTTGCGTGCATGGCTTAAATTATGGCGTAGTTCCCTCCTCTGGAACAGAAACAAATAATATCTATTTCTCTGCGTTTTTAGGGATTGAATAAACATGGATGCGCTGAATAAAGGCTATCATTACCATCTTTGTGTCCCTTGTGGTAGAACTGAGCCACACAGTCTTGCATAAACCACAAATTGTCTCCTTATTTGAAGTGGTATAAAGACCGCTGCACCAAATTTAACTGATGTCATGATTTCCAAGAGTTAGTTTGTACTAGGGTCATACTATTATAATAAAGAATGACGACGAAGCAGGAAGGAAGATACTTGGACTGTCCTGTTGGGCCAGCCCAGTCTAATGGTCTAGCTCCAGGACCCTGTGAGAGACCTTGTCTTAAAGTACAGGACGAGGGGCACCTGAGGAATTGACATCTGAGGTTGACCTCTGGCACACACACACATACACACACACACACACACACACTTGAGCATGCACATATAGACCACCACAGACAGGAAAATCATAATAATGAGTGACAAGGAACCCATTAAAACTCAAAAAAAGGGAACTGGAATTAGTGTACCAATTTATCTTCTTACATTGGACTGGTGCATCCAAGAACCGTGGACCACATAAGAACCTGCTTCTCTGGGACACTTTGTTTGACAGCAGCGCCTCCTTCATTTTAAAGGTCCGCTGGGGAGATAAGGGTTCTACGGAGGAAGGCGCAAGGCTAGAGAAAGCAAAAAATGCGGTGGTGATGATCCCTGAAGAAGAGATACCTGTCCCATCGAGACCACCTCGACCCAAACCCACACACCAGGCACCTCAGACAAAGTGGTACACGCCAATTAAGGTATGTTCCAGAGTTGTGTGTGCTATAGCTGAAACCTAATGGGAACTTAGCTTTTAGAATTTCTCCTGTCCCCGGAGGAAGACTAAGGCCCATAAAACCGCAGACATCCATTTTTATGCTCTAGCGACCGCATATTTTCTTAGCACAAGAGCCTTTGAGTTTTTAAATGTATTTACTTGGTTAATTGATTAATGTAATGAAGCTACCCAAGTTTACAAGTCCAATATCTCTTTAGGGTCGTCTGGATGCACTCTGGGCATTGATCTTGAAGCAGTACGACCGGGTGTCCTTGATGAGACCCCAGGAAGGCGATGAGGTACGTGATTTCTTGAGAAAGTTGGTGGGGGGCGGAGCATATAACGGAAGTAATTTAAAACTTCCTGTTAGCATGTGGGGTAGAATTGATGCTGACGGCTACACGTTCTTGTTACACTGGGTGCTTGTCTAACTGTGTTTTTTAGGATGCACTTTTCAAGCCAATTTCATACCACTGCCTTTCCAGATAATTAAGTAAAGTCATAAGCACGCTCATTGCTTCGGTAT
Organism: Rattus norvegicus; assembly: GCF_021556685.1. Classification (NCBI taxonomy): domain Eukaryota; kingdom Metazoa; phylum Chordata; class Mammalia; order Rodentia; family Muridae; genus Rattus; species Rattus norvegicus. The sequence continues at coordinate 11,584,974 of NC_141547.1, forward strand.
TTGACTTTGAAGACATGTGTTCTGAGTTATCTCCCCTTGGAAGAAACAGACAGGGAATTAGCATCTGAAGTCTTTCTTCTAGCATTTGTAGCAATGGGATCTGGGGAAAACACCTCAGAAACGTTTTCTTTAGATATAAACCTGTTACCTGCCTTCGATAGTTGCAGCAGTCACAGTCTAGTTTCTGAAATAGGTCAAGGTGCCCTGAGGGCTTGAAGCTCTGTAGAAATCTGTAATAGTGATATTTAGATACATATCCTTACCGGTGTGTGTAGGCATGGTTTTTCCTTACTTCAAGCTCTCATTCCAGAAATCTGTTTAGAATTACTCTGTTCTTAGTAGTTTTCCTAATAATTTGCACTGCTTCCTGGTGCTACAATTTTAGGAAAATTGTTCAAAGCTTCCTCCTAGGTCTGGTTGAAGGACCAGTGCTGTTCAGGAAAGCTAGCAGGCTGCTTTCCTGGTGTGAGTGCGACCCTTCCTTTTCTACTGAGGAGAATGCCAGGCACATCTCGGAGGTGTTTTGGCTTTGACATTTAGGTCTGACACTCTGCTCTTTAAAGCTATGGAGTTATCAGTCAAATTAGTATTTGTGCTCTAAAGCCACGAGAAGACGCATTTGGCATTAGCGAGCTTTTAACTTGGTGGTTAAAAGTTTAAAGGAATTTTAAATTTGTATTGTTATGTTTATTTATTTATTTAATCAGCCTAGGAACATTTTGAACTTTCTGAGGTCAGCCAGTTAGGGTACACGACTTGAGAGTATGCAGCTGAACGTTCTCCCATGAGGCCGGTACCCTTTCCTATGACCACTGGGAGAGAGAACTATGTGCCATCCTCTTCTATAGCCAGGCCATTGGCAGATTATCAATAGAAACTTCCTTTATATGGAAATTCATGCGCCAGGGTAAATTCAGATGTGGGTTGGAGTTCCGGTTCTGGAGCCGGGAGTAACGCTTCTTCCTCTCAGGCACACTGGTGTTTCACTTCCTCACGTACAGGGATTTGCATGCCTCATCTCAGCGTGCTCTGCACCACATCAGATGCCCGTTTGCATGTTTAATAAGTTCCATCTTGTTAAGTGCTGAGTATTGAGTAAATACTGAGGATTGTGGGTGGGTTGAAATTTCAGTTCTCTTCCTAAAATTTCATGTGCTCTTTAAACTATTAAGGAAAGGTTTGGATATTTGTACTCTAAAATCCACCAATTAAACCCGATTAAACTGAGTTATACATTAAACCCTGACTAAATTTACCTATACATAGTTCATGTAAATATGAACTTTACTTATGTGTATGAGATCTTCATTGTCATCTGATTATCATTTTGCTCTAAAATTTTGCTTTCCAATAAACCATCCTATTAAATGTTAGGATCTCTGTTTCAGCACGGATAAGTATGGTAAATTCCTCTTGAAACAGTTTGGCTATCATATCAACTAACCCATTGGAACGAATGTTACCTGACATTAAGGTTAATATTTTTTTTAAAGAAAAAACAGTATTTATCAATTTGTAAGTTGGCGTCATTACTAATTTTATTTTCCTATGTCTCCTGTGGTCGTTAACCTTTGAATGCACACCTATACACAAACACATTTGTTTACATTGGTCTATGAAGTATTTGTGTTGGGTACAGAAGTGGGTGGGTGGGAGAGAGAAAGAGAGAGAGACAGAGAGAGAGAGAGAGAGAGAGAGAGAGAGAGAGAGAGAGAGAGAGAGAGAGAGAGAGAGAGAGAGAGAGATTGTAAAACATTTTGCTCACTTTCAGCATTAGGAAGGCAGGCCAGGATTTAGATGACTGTGCTCATTTACATCGTCAGGGCATAAATAATACCTTTTCATCTGGATACTAAAGAGTGGCATCCTCCCAGGGTGGACTGCGAGGCTGACTGTAAGCTGCATGACAGATAATAAGGCACAGGTTTTCTCAGGGCCTGACTAATGGCTCCAAGGAACACAACCCCAGTCTACCCAGCAGCTTGTTTTGTGCTTTGGAAAACAGCCTTGTCATTTCAGTAGGAACAGTTTATTGCCGATTCTGCCTCTGGAGAGCTCTGTCTGATAAACAAACCGGAGAGCTCAGCACTGCAGCGGGTCCCGCAGGTGGGGCGGCGAGCCCTTCACGGTGCCTTTGGAGCCAAAACTGTGTTGGGGCGCTGTGGCCGCAGGGCTCCCGGACTGAGCTCTGCGCGGCCCGGGGGTCCTTGATGCTGAAGCTGGGGCTGGCGCGCATAGTATCAAAGCGGCGGTCGGGGCGGGCGGGCTCCCTGCGCGGGGCTGCGGGCGGGCGGGCGCGGGCTTTGATGCGGGCACCGGGTCCTGGGAGTCGCGGGTTTCGCGGCCAGGTGCGAGCTAGCAGGTTGTCCCGACATCTGCTGGTGGCCGGGGCGGCCGATTGTCAGCGGAGGAAGTTGAGAGCGGCAGGACCGTTTTGGTCTCGCGCGCGCTGCCTGGAGGCCCCAAACTCCAAAGGTAGGAGCGGGGTGGACACAGCTGCGCTCCCAAACTTGCCTGAGGCACAAATAGGAGATCTAATGCAGTTTGACTCCGCGGCGGTGGGGAGACAGGACAGAGAGCCACTTCAGAGACAACTTACCGCTTGCAACATCTGCCGCCAAGTTTCCAGGGAGTGACAGGGGACAGCAGGTACAGATCGAAGTCTCTGCACAAACAACCTCCATTCCGCCCTGGACTCTTTTGAAGGGTCTCCATCAAACAGGCTGGGGTCCGCAGCAGGAATTTGTTTGGTTTTTCAAAGCAGTGTGTGTGTGTGTGTGTGTGTGTGTGTGTGTGTGTGTGTTTTCTCCTTCAACAACAAGGTAATTTATAAATGATGCATTACCATGCGTCCTCTTTTTTCCCCCCTATGAAAAGAGAGTTAGAGAAGCAGAAGGGCAAAGAAGAAAGAAAACAGGACAACTGCAGCACTAGTCTGGAGTTGTTCCACAAACCAATTAAAATCTCCAAAGACCTTCTCGACCGTGTTTGAGGTTATGCTAACCTTCAAACGCTCCTCATTCACCGCTGAGCAGACAGCAACTTACACACACGACGCAAGAATCCCAGAATATGCCTGAGGTACACGGACTTCTGCTTGCACCCCATGTTCTATGGAGTTAATCTCACAGATGTGAAATTCAAGGTTCTCTTTTCAAAAAAAAAATTACTGGTTTGGCTTTCTTGGTGGTGGTCCCTCTCCCACCCTCCAGGAAAACAAAACCATCTAGAAAACTGAATTCACTTCAGTCTGTCAGGACTCTGTCCCTGCAGTACCTCAAAATAAGAAGGCTTTTTTTTCCTCTTGCGAGGAGAACACCTCTTCTATTACCTGCATTTAGCTGAGAAAATAATTAATCAATTAGTTTAATTTTTACCAAAACAAAATAGCAAAAAACCAAACCAAACCAAACCAAAACAAAACAACCCCCAAAACCCTCATATTAGCGCACAGGTGTATATTTATACAGTGGCAACCGGATGGGCTAAAACACTAGCCTGAAAAGTCAAGGCTGCGCTCCCCTGGGATTTACCCATGATGCAGTGAGGTGGCTGCATGATCATCCTGAGAGGAAAGCGAGCAGTCATATCAATGTGTGCTTTGGAGCAAAGGATTGGCGAAGGAGCAGTCAAGGAGCAGGGCCTGGGGGTAGAAGCTGGAGTTGGCAGTGCCGTCATAGCACATGTGTATATAGTGAGGCCTAAGAAAAGCCAGCCCTCCTATGTGGAGGACACTTATAAATTATACAGCCGGCCTCTATATTGCTTGAAATGACTCATGTCCACACGGATAGAACATCATTCTTCCACTCTTTAAAAGTTCATAGCAAAGAAAAGACAGGATGCATCAAGATCCTAGGGCGCTCAGGTTTATTTCGAAGGCATCAAGAGAGCTTTGTAACTGTAGAGGCCAATGGCTGAAGCTCACTTCCGGTTTATAGCTCCAGTTGCGGGTTTACGTCCATACCCCTATTACTCCTGCTCCTGAGTTCTCACGCCCAAACAAGCAGGCCCTTTTTGAATGTCACCTTCATCAATGACCCTGGCGTTTTTAAGTGCCACTATGAGCTGCCCTGCGTTTATGAGTCACACAGTGTTCACCACGGTTTAGTCCCTCCATCCGCAAACTGACCGATGCTTCACATCAGGGCTACCCACACCACCCGCTTTTGTTGTCCACCATGTTGGCGGCACAAACCTCCTGTGGGTTTTCTTAGAAGACTGATCATTCACTTTAATGATTCTATATTTATGATATTTTCAGTGTACTGTGAATGACTTCGGGCTTTGGAATAAATTTGCCAAAGTCTTAAACTTAAAAATGTATATTTTGGGGCTGGGGATTTAGCTCAGTGGTAGAGCGCTTACCTAGGAAGTGCAAGGCCCTGGGTTCGGTCCCCAGCTCCGAAAAAAAGAACCAAAAAAAATGTATATTTTATCCTGAGCTTCTCAATAATATTATTAGCTATTGTCATCTTTTCAATGACTGCCTTCGAATGCTTTGATTTAAAAATCAGTGTATGTATTTTGAAGCATATGGGTGAGCTTTATAATAGATTTTATGGGCTCCAGAAAAACCTCCTATTTTAGCCTGAGCTGATCCTACCTATCACAATACACTCATACTTTGATAAACTTCTTTTAGTATTTAAAATGAAAATATGGAGAAAGTCCAAAACTGTTAAGAAAAAAACAACCCTAAACTGATTATCATCTAAGACATCTACAATTAATTATTGTCCTTTAGGCCAATTAAGATCTGATAAACACTTCCCAGAGAGCACTGCCAGCCAGCTCTTTGCCCCTCAGGTAAGCTTAGCATCTTGCTTCTTCATTATTTCTTGCTGACCAGCCCACTCCGTGTGGACTGTGTGGACATCGGATTACTATAGACTTCTAGGGTTAGAGAACCTCTCAGGGGCTCCTCTCTGGAGGAGACCGATTCTCTCTTTCTCAGCAGCCGTTGGTCACTGATAGCTCTTCGTCGAGGTGTGGGGCCTTGTGAGATTCTCCCCCATCTACACTGGCGTTTCAGCTGGGGCTGCCATGCTGCAGGTCTTGTTTAGGTGAACGAAGAGCTGAGATTTTTATGGGTACAACTTCCCTGTCCAACCTTTAAACTCAGGACATCTTTAAAAGTGCTATGTCATCCTCTCTCGCTTTTCTTTTCTAGGTCATACATTTTTTAATTGGATATTTTATTTATTTACATTTCAAATGTTATCCCCTTTCCCGGTCTCCCTTCTGGAAACCCTTTATCTCATTACCCCTGCCCCTGCTTCTAGGAGGGTGCCTCCCCCAACTCCCACCTCTCCGCCCTGCCATCCAGCGTGCATATAGGGGTTTTGCCTGCATGCATACCTATGTGCTACATCTGTCCAGTGCTGGTAAAGGTAAGAACAAGACATCAGATCACCCGGAAGTTGAGTTAAACACAGTTGTAAGTCATGACGTAGGTGCTGGGAACGACGTCTGGGTCCTCTGGAAGAGCAGTTAGTGCTCATAACTGCTGAGCCAACTCTCCAGACTCCATTTCGCCCTCTTAATAGACAGAAGTACCTACCTTTGGTTGATACTTGTTCGAATGATAAAATTTCTACTAGAATCATCCTGGCCATGAGCTTGCTATTATGATGGCAACATTGACGGCTACAATGTTGTGTGTCTGTATAGATGGGTGTGCGTTTACACTGTAGTTACAGAAATGTTTGCAGTACCTTGGAATACATTTGCTTTTTATAAAAGTTACCAGCTAATGACTCTCGCACCGGAAGTTAACATTCACAAAGAATGTTCTTTGGGTACCATTTCTTAGCTTGAATTCACCTCTGAATTATGCAATAAACAGGCATGTGTTATTTCATTCTGGTTTCCTGAAGTAAGTTACAGGATATGCAAGACATAATTAGCATAAATTACTAAGATAGATGAATTTTTTCAAAGAACCTATATATAGTAATTAGATATTTAATGAGCACTTTAATAATTAACAAAGAAAATTATTTTTAGCACAAACACCTCTTTTTAGATCAATACATTGCTTTTTTAGAAATATAAATTTTCTTTCATCTATAAGCTCTGGCACAGTGAAAGAATGCAAATTTTTTTTTAAAAAAATGCAAGAGTCAGTCTTCCCCAGGGAAGAACACACCAATTGGCCATTCAACTCCAATTAGTCAGCCCTGAAAACATATAGACTAGCAATGGTCTGAGCAGGTTATATTTAGTAATATATACAGGAGTATATACAGAAATATATACAGGAGTACATACAGGAATATATATAGGCATATATACAGGAATATATACAGGAGTACATACAGGAATATATACAGGAGTACATACAGGAATATATACAGGAGTACATACAGGAATATATACAGGAGTACATATGGGATTATATAAAGGAGTATATACAGGAATATATACAGGAGTATATACAGGAGTATATACAGAAATAAATACAGGAGTATATACAGGAATATATATACAGGAGTATATACAGGAATATATACAGGCATATATACAGAAATAAACACAGGAGTGTATACAGGAATATATACAGAAGTATATACAGAAATAAATACAGGAGTATATATAGGAATATATACAGGAGTATATACAGGAATATATACAGGAGTACATACAGGAATATATTCAGGGTTACATACAGGAATATATACAGGGGTATTTACAGGAGTACATACAGGAATATATACAAGAATATAATGTATCATATACATATACATTTATGTATATATTTACCTGTACGCATGTTATAGCAGTTAAATTTTTAAAAAGACCATTAATATGAAAGAAAGGTCGGGGTTTATATGGAAGAGTTTGAACGAGAAGGGAGAAATGTAATCATGTTATATTGTCAAAAACAAAGCAAAATCACTTTCTAAAAGAGGCCAAAAGTTGACCTCAGTTTTCCAGGGTGGAGCACATTGTTTTCATAAGCCCAGTCTGCGCTTACGTGGGATCATATTGAGAACATCAACAAACACATCATCCCTCTGGGGACAGAAATAGCCTCACGGATTTACAATTTAACATTCCCCTCTGCCTTTAGAAATGCTAAATACAATCTTTTAAAAGCAGGATTTATTTATTTTACCTGCATGTGTACAAGTGTATGTGTGCGTGTGTGTGCGCGTGCGCCTGAGTGTATGTATGTGTAGCATAGGCATGCACGGGACAGTAGAGCCGGAAGAAGTCGGTAGATCCCCTGTAACGGGACTGGCCAGCAGGTGTGAGCCATCATGGGGACTGGATCAGGCTCCTCTGCAAGAGTGGGAAGTGCTCTTAACTGCTGAGCCACCACCATCGGTGTTTAATCTTGATATCGTATTTATTATAAAGGAGAAAATACACCTCCACTCAGTCACTTCACAACTTTTATAACATAAAATTGTATTTTTACCATGTTCACTATTCGATTTTTACTTTGGAGCTCAGAGTGCAATCTAAAGAGAAAGAAAGTATTTTGAAATAGGTTACTTACTCTTTTTAAAAGAATGCATTATGATTGTGACTTGAGCCCTGCCAGGTGCCCAATTACAAGTTTAATGTAAAAAAAAAAAAAAAAAACCTCAGCAAAGTTGTTGAGCAGGAAGTGTTTATCGCTCTGTCCTTTTCCTTCCTTTCCCAGGGACAGAATCTTGCCCTGGAGGTATGGAATGCCTACACTCACTATGTAGGTCTTGAACTTGCAGCAATCATCCTGCTTCTGCCTCCTGCATGCTGGACGACAAGCGTTGTGCCAGCATGCTTGGGTGTATTCTGATTCTCAAAATACGTGCTACCCATTTCAGCGCATTCTATAGATACATGCGTTTCAGATCTCGCTTACTCTGCTAAATACTTTAAGGATTATTACTTTTATTTTTGAGAGTATAATATGGTTACAGTCTCCACTTCCATTGTCTTCCTCCAAATCCTTCCCCATACTCCTTTTGCTCTCTTTCAAATTCATGGCCTCTTTTTCATTAATTGTTACACACACATGTCTATACACATGCAGTCCAAAATGTAAACCTGTTCAGTCTGCCTGGTGGTGCTTGTATGAATGTTTTCAGTTCCTAGCATTTGGCGTTGTGTGCTTTTATGCTGAGCACTTGATACTGTGAGCTGTTCACTGGGGAAGAGTATTTCTCCCATTCCTTCATTGCCTGAAGTTCTTTGTTAAATGCCTTCTGTTTCACTTTTATTTACAAGTAAAACCTAAGATCTCTGATAATGTATACATATAATCTCTTAGTAATTTAACCTTTAAACATTTTTCCACATTTACATTTCCACTATTTTTACTTTGAATAAAATTCAATGTCCAATAATTATTTTGAAACTGATATGATTTTCTTATGTAAAAATAATTTACTTTTCAACCAAGCAAACAGCACAGACACACACAGACACAGACACAGACACAGACACACAGACACACACACACACACACACACACACAGACACACACACATACCCTAATACCCTTAAATTTGTTTACAATTTCATTTCTTCTGGTTTTGAAATAATAATTCCTTTTAATCGATTATATGAAGTTATCTTTGTTTCTCCTTATGCTTTTCAAAAACAACGAAATTGAATATTCAAACCCAATTCAAGTTAATTTTACTCTTTGATGTACTTCGTGTATTTCTGTTCCCAGATCAATCACAATAGTTGGCAGAAGTAATACATTTCCTACACTTTAGATTCACATGATATTTCTTAGCAAGCTGGTTAATGTTGCGCATGCTAAATATGTAACTTACAAATATATATATTTCATAGACATACACATACACCTACATGAAATTTATACTTCATAATTTGGTTGATTACTAGGCATATTTTGTTTTAAATAAAAAATTACGGATTTGAAAGAGGCTTTTAAAATAAGGCTGTTTCCTTCTTAAAATAAATGTTCTACTAAAGCTCTTCATGACACGAATGATTTCTTAGCAGTTTATTATAAATTCACTGTGTTTTATACCATAAGTTTAAAGTCTACCCGAGGGAGGATCAGACACACAAATAAATCCTCTTCGTATTTAATTGCCTACCCGAGTTAGGAAGTCTGCAGAGCATGGCGGTAGAATATTCATATAGGATGTTTATGTCCGCAGCATACCGACAAGAATTCTAGAGCATTAGGACAAAACGGCAACCAACAGATTGGGAAAAGATCTTTACCAATCCTATAACAGATAGAGGCCTTATATCCAAAATATACAAAGAACTCAAGAAGTTAGACCGCAGGGAAACAAATAACCCTATTAAAAAATGGGGTTCAGAGCTAAACAAAGAATTCACAGCTGAGGAATGCCGAATGGCTGAGAAACACCTAAAGAAATGTTCAACATCTTTAGTCATAAGGGAAATGCAAATCAAAACAACCCTGAGATTTCACCTCACACCAGTGAGAATGGCTAAGATCAAAAACTCAGGTGACAGCATATGCTGGCGAGGATGTGGAGAAAGAGGAACACTCCTCCATTGTTGGTGGGATTGCAGACTGGTAAAACCATTCTGGAAATCAGTCTGGAGGTTCCTCAGAAAATTGGACATTGAACTGCCTGAGGATCCAGCCATACCTCTCTTGGGCATATACCCAAAAGATGCCTCAACATATAAAAGAGACACGTGCTCCACTATGTTCATCGCAGCCTTATTTATAATAGCCAGAAACTGGAAAGAACCCAGATGCCCTTCAACAGAGGAATGGATACAGAAAATGTGGTACATCTACACAATGGAATATTACTCAGCTATCAAAAACAACGAGTTCATGAAATTCGTAGGCAAATGGTTGGAACTGGAAAATATCATCCTGAGTGAGCTAACCCACTCACAGAAAGACATACATGGTATGCACTCATTGATAAGTGGCTATTAGCCCAAATGCTTGAATTACCCTAGATCCCTAGAACAAAGGAAACTCAAGACGGATGATCAAAATGTGAATGCTTCACTCCTTCTTTAAATGAGGAAAAAGAATACCCTTGGCAGGGAAGGGAGAGGCAAAGATTAAAACACAGACTGAAGGAACACCCATTCAGAGCCTGCCCCACAGGTGGCCCATACATATACAGCCACCCAATTAGACAAGATGGATGAAGCAAAGAAGTGCAGACCGACAGGAGCCGGATGTAGATCGCTCCTGAGAGACACAGCCAGAATACAGCAAATACAGAGGCGAATGCCAGCAGCAAACCACTGAACTGAGAATAGGTCCCCCGTTGAAGGAATCAGAGAAAGAACTGGAAGAGCTTGAAGGTGCTCGAGACCCCAAAAGTACAACAATGTCAAGCAACCAGAGCTTCCAGGGACTAAGCCACTACCTAAAGACTATACATGGACTGACCCTGGACTCTGTCCCCATAGGTAGCAATGAATATCCTAGTAAGAGCACCAGTGGAAGGGGAAGCCCTGGGTCCTGCTAAGACTGAACCCCCAGTGAACTAGACTGGTTGGGGGAGGGTGGCAATGGGGGGAGGTTTGGGAGGGGAACACCCATAAGGAAGGGGAGGGGGGAGGGTGATGTTTGTCCGGAAACCGGGAAAGGGAATAACACTTGAAATGTATATAAGAAATACTCAGGTTAATAAAAAAAAAAAAAAAAAAAAGAGGATGGAAAAAAAAAAAAAAAGAATTCTAGAGCAAAGGCGCTTTCTCTCCAGTAGGGCCCTCTTTCACATCAATCCCTTCACAGCTCTTACGACCCTGGTGTGGTCCTAAGTTCGAATCCTTGGTCTATTTCTCTGCCCTCTCACCTTTTCTCTGGAGAGCATGGAGAAGCTCCCTGAGTAGTAATCACCATTAGGAGTACCATTCACGGACAGCTCTGCCCTCCCTCCCGACTTCCACCTACATGTCTGAGAGCTTATGTGATTTTCCGCTTGGATGCCCGGTTGTCATTGTGTGATCTGTGTTTAACTGGACTTAACCACATGACTCACGGAGGCCTTCAGACTTTAGTTATATAATTCTCTCAGTCGTTTGTACTATTCTTTAAGGCACCTCTAAGGAGAGACCCAGTAGACACAAACACACCTATGTGGTTCCTACGACGTCAGTAAGGAGCTGAAGCATTGGCCATTCGAAGTCTGGGTACAGAGTCCTAACACTCTGTTAGATGCATGAGGTAGATTTAATGCACAGAATTCTTTATAGAAATGTCACTTCTGGTTTTGTTGTACTTTATAAAAGTAAGCGATTGGGGAATGTATGTGTTAGACCCTAGTGATGTGTGAGAAATAGACCATTTGACTTTGTAGATTTAAATGTTTCTGTGATCATTACTTCTTATTTTACCGTCCCCCACTTTTCTGAAAATCCACTCCTGGGAATATGGAGACAAAGCAATTCTGATATTTGACAGGTTGGAATAATTTCTCATTAAGGTGTGGTAGAGAATAGCGGAACATAAAATGTTATTTTATGGAGCTAAGATTTGTTGATTTTTGTGTGGTGATCAATTGTAAGTTACAATTAACTCTGTTAAGCATTTTCCTGAATTATACAGATATGACACTATAATTTCCCTTTAGGTTGAATTCTGCATAGATGAAGGTTAGTTATTTTTATTAATTCCTTTTATTACAGTATGATTCTTTTTTCTTTTTTGCTTAAAGTAGCAGTTCTTTCTCTCTTTTTCCTAGAAAAGTTTTTCCAAGAAAAGTTTTCAGTGATTGAAAATGTTCCAGAAATGTATTAGTCCCTGCCTAACCATGGAGATTCTTGTCCATCTCCTAATTCCTCAATCACTCACCCAGAGGGCCAGCACGCAGCTTATGTGAGCTCTGTGTCTTCTTGTTCCAGTTTATAGAAACACTGGGTCTTCATGGTGAGACAGTTGACAGTCTAATTCAGATCCTACTGCCCAGAAAAATGGCTTAAACTGTCCTCCAAATCCAGATTTATGAACTAGTCCTAGGTCCTAACTAGATTAGTGCCTTTTCTATTAACTGCTAAGTAAGGCAGCTGTCTGAGCTGCTGGTTGTAAATTTGCTCAGGCTATTTTCTCTGACTCTGCTGCAAAAAGCAGCAGAGAACGGGGTCACAGTTTCCAGACCTCTGTTTTCACAGCCCAAACTGAGCCTGAAAGGGGCGATGGGAAGAGTTTGAGGAGGTGTAAAGGAGCGTTTGTTACCTTGAGGGAAAAGGGATGGCTCTCGTCATTAATCTTAATTAATTGCCAAGAATTTTAAATCTGAGTTATTAATACTGATGTTAAACCCTTAATTTGCCATTCATGCCTTGGTATCAAATAGTGTTTTATGAGATAAGAATTTTAGGAGGCAAAGAAATGTGTGTGTGTGTGTGTGTGTGTGTGTGTGTGTGCACGCACATGCATGCACTCATGTACGTAACTTATATTTTTTCCATTTATATCTTTCAAGTATTCACTTGGCTTAATATTCAGGCCTTCACCTTTTGACAGTTGCTGTGAGCCTGCAGTAATGATGGGCAAGTCACAATAAATCCAAATAAAAACTCGAGATACAGCAGTAGCAGTAAGTCTGAGTAACTGAGTAACGTGACTTCCGTGTTTACCTGCATACTAAGTAGCTCACTGATGTCAGGATGGATGTCAGATTGTGACAGAAGAATGAGACTCAGAGCTGGAATAAGGAACAGAAAAAGGACAGAAGAAAGCTGGTGAAGACATAGAAAAAAATAGTATCTCTCTGAACAAAATTCAAGAAATCAAAACATGACAAGCTTGTTTCAGTCACAGACAACAAGTGATGTAGTTTTAACCATTGCAGTCCTGATCGTATTTGAAGTAAACTAATTTATTCTTAAAACCCCCTCTCTCCTCCCCTTCTGAGGCTTAGCCTTAACTCTTAACTCTTATCCTTTAAGTCTGTGGCAGTCTTTTCAATGGGAAGTTATAGCTACTCATATTACTTATGAGGATTTGGAAGAATTTCCAAAAATGGCTTGGAAGTCTTCGAGGGAAAAATCTTTTAAAAATAGATAAGGCTATGAACTTCTGAGATAAGTTTTCAGGATTATACTACATGTTCTCCTTGTGTTTGGATAAAAAAATTAACCAGTGGCGCACTACATATATGTATATATATACATATATATGTATATATATATAGACATTCTACATTCTATATTATAATGTGTATGTGTATATATATAATTTATGGAATTATTGTAGCACCTAGACCTTGAGCTGATAGAAATGACTCAAACTTTAGAAGTAGGGTTTGTTCAGGGAATTGTTTATTATCAACAGATTTAGAGCCACAGATTAGACCTTGAGGTCTATGCTATTCTTTTGCAGTGTTTTCCTTCTTTTTATGAGCACTTTACGCGGCATGTAGGAAAAAAAGTACAGAAATGAACTACTCTATCTACTCTATTCATTCATCTGCCTGCTTAATGTGTATGCAGCAACCATTGCAGATGTAAAAGCCTGTGGATGCCAACAGTGTAGACTTAATTTACAGGTTCTGAAGAGCCCATGGGGGTGTGGAGTGGTCAGGAACAAGACACTACCAAGGAGGTTAGGACTCTGCTCTTGGAAGCCTCTCAGACTGTGGCGTGCAGAGGAAATGTTTTTTGTTTTTTTTTTCTCTGTAGCTCAGCCCCTGTGGATGGGTTCTGCTTCCATGTGCAGTCGTTCATTATGAATTAGTAGCAGAATGGCGTGAAGCTTGTGGTCCTGCAGCCCTGCTGCTTTAAGACTTCAGCCGATTCTTGTACAAAGCAACAGGCGATCTAGGCCTTTTTTAGAAGCCCCGGTTTTGCTTTATGAACCTGGAATATTGTGGATTCACAGTCATACACATTTCTTGGTGGTTAGAGGCCCCTTTCCTTGCTTCTTGGGGATACTTGGGTAGATCGTTAAGGCTGAGAATTTCAGTATTGCCGACTGCTCGTGTGAAAAGTGGTTGGGTATTTAGTAGAGGGAAAGCAGGCGTTACAATTCTTGAGGGAATTTACGGCTTTCTTTCCATAAGAAGGACTTAGAACCCCAGTTTAGCCAGCAGCTAAGTATCTATGACTTCTTTGGTTTATCTAATATTTTTTCAAGTGTTTTTTATTTTTTATTTTTTATTAAATTGGGTATTTCTTATTTACATTTCAAATGTTATTCCCTTTTCCGGTTTCCTGTCCATCAGCCCCCTAGCCCCTCCCTCTCCCCTTCTATATGGGTGTTCCCCTCCCCATTCTCCCCCCATTACCTCCCCACAACAATCCCCTGCACTGGGGGTCCAACCTTGGCAGGACCAGGGGCTTCCCCTTCCACTGGTGCCCCAACAAGGCTATTCTCTGCCACAGTTGGAGCCCTGGGTCAGTCCATGTACAGTCTTTGGGTAGTGGCTTAGTCCAATATTTTATCACATTTTTGTCTTAATTGTCTCAGAGTTAAACATGATATCTGTCCCATTTACGGATGGAAATATCAAGATTCCGATATTTAGCACATTCTTCATCTCACTGTTGGAAAGTAGTCAGGCTTAATCAAATCCGGACCCTTTGATTTCTAGTTCAACAAGTATAGTATATTTCCATACTGATTTTATTTGTTTGTTTTGTTTTAGTTTTGTTTTATTGTTGTGTAATCCAGGCTAGCTTTGAACTCGTGGCAGTCTTTCTGCCTCAGCCTCCTAGGTTTACAAGTGTATGCCACCACATCCAGTCCCAAGCCTTCATTTTACAAAACAATTATTTTGTATTCTGAACAACAGGCCGGATGAGGACCACTCTACAGGTGGGGAGGCGCATCTAAACGTTTGGTTTGATTTGAATTTGATTCTCCTGCCAACTAAATCATCATCATTGAGAAACTGCCTTTGTCGTGTATTCAGAATGCATGTGTGTTACTCCATGATATACCTATATGGTATTATTTAATTTGTGTTCATTGTTTAATAAAATTTGATGCATCCCAGTGGCAATGGACTACACAGAAAGTTCACAGGCGGCAGAGTAAAGAAGAGTTGGACCAAGTGGGGCTCAGCAGTTGTGTGATTCGATCTCTTTGACTTGGGTGTGCTCCCTACTTTTCATTCCGTGCCCCGGCAGAAAAGAGGGTGCAGGCTCCCAAGGGAGAAGGAGGGCTAGTGTATCCAGGAATCACAAGATACTTTCTAGGTAGGCACAGAAAACTGGGAGTTGGGAAGGAGGTTGTTAGAAGAAGGCAGAATTAGTGCAGGTTCTAACACCATAGGCAGCTGGAAAGATGACATTCTGGGGGGCCCAGGGGTGTGTCATTTCTATACTGTCACTGATTTGCATCAGTGTAACACAAGTTTTCTAATCCTGCTGGCCCTCCGGTTTTTCATTTGTGTAGAGTCTGAAAAGACCACGCACGCACGCACGCACGCACGCACGCACGCACGCACGCACGCACGCACGCACGCACGCACGCACGCACGCACGCACACAAGTTCACATACACCTCTTTCAGATGTGGATCTGAGCTTGTCTTTTTATTTTATTTTTTAAATCGAAAACTAAACAAGATAGCTCTATGAAAAAGGGCCCTTTCCTGTTTGGCACATGGGGTTGGGGATCCCTAAACCCTGTTCACCACCCCTCAGAAAGGAGGCTTTTAAGAGAATTTCCGTTAGCGAAATCCAGTTTACTATCAACAAATCTTTGTTTACAGTAACACATATTTACTTATAGTAATAAAGCATTTCCTATGCTATCCATGATTAAGAAAAAAATAAATAAACATTTTTTTCTCGCAACATATAAGCCTGAAAAATGGCATGCGCTCTTCATAATCTGCCAAAATCTGGTAAGCGACTCTCGCGAAGCCACAATTCTAGCTCCATGGTGGCCTTTATCTGCCACTGTTGTGCTTTAAGATAAATTGAAAAGAGCTACATATGGAAGGAAGTTAAGGGGATGGAGATTAGGAGACCTATATCGCTAATTGTACGCCAGCGTTCTATTTTTATAACGTCTCTCCTTCTTGATGATTTTCCTCTAAAAAAGAGAACCGAATATGTGATATTGGGTTATTACCACAGTTGCTGGATAGGCTGTGATAGTTTTTCACAGAAGGACACTAACATATCCCTGTCATACTGCTCTCCCGTCAGGCCACACTAAAATTGATTTTTTTTTCTTTCAAGCAGGGCTAACAATACTAGACAAATGTTAAATGAAAATCAATTGCTATGATTTAAATCAGATAAATACACTTCTTTTATTAAGTGGTCTTCCTCCATACAGCTAGCTAGATGACAGATAACATTCATGTGGCCTGTGACCTCTGGCCCCAGGTTTCAACTAAAACTCTCAGGAGAATGGCTTGCTTGTGATTTTATTCTTGCATCATGCTTACCTTACTGGTGATCATTTAGATGAAATGTGTAGTTTAGATTGTCAGTAGAAAAATACCAATCGACTATAATTCCCCAGACATTTAATGTGTTAAATACATATAAGGCCTCATTAAGAGTAGAATACAAAGAGGGTTTTATCAAGGTGTGAAACTTTAGTTTTAAGCAAGCCAACAATCTGAAATTCAGAAATTACCATGGCATTAAATGCAGGGAATGATAATCATATGTATGCAGAGGCACTGTGAAGGCTGAGTTCAGAGGTCACAACCCTAAGAAAGGACTTCGAGAAAGTTAGTCCAAGGACACGTTCCAAGGACATTAGCAAACACAGCCGTGGTGACCATGGTCATCATCACTGCTAAGAATCAAGGAGCTTAATCTCAGGAGTTTGTTGTGCCAGACAGATACTCTTTTGGGGGGACCTTACAGATATTATTTTAACTCTTAAAACAACTCACGGCAAAGGATCTTATCCATGTTTTAAAGCTAAAGCAGCCAAGGTGGGGGAAAGTCAGGTGAGTTTCCAAAGTCTTGCCAATGGGTATACAGTGAGATGAGTGAACTAGACTTCACCTGGGTGGGAAAAATGTAAAAAATGGATAAATTTTGATTTATATTTCAGAATGTATCATTTGCCTATACATAAATGAACCCAGTGGTTTGCTTCTCATTATTGTCCTATGCATTCAATTAAAAAAGTATAATGAGATGAAATTTAAAAACAATTAATTAAACAATCAATTAACAAATGAATGATAGGCCATAGTGAACTGTTTCTATAATGTACGATGCCCCACTACTAACTGTCAGACATCTGAGATAGAAACTTTAAGTGTCTTCACCTGTTATCCAGGTGTAAATATTTGGGCAAGAATATTGACTGTAGACTTTGGGATTACCTATGGGTATCTAAAGGGGTCACAAATCAAGATAAGACTTATGCATTTGCTTCTTTAGAAGGAATAGAATATAATAAATCAATAGGTTACTCGATATAGAGTGATCAAAATAGATGATTTGCTCCCAATCTAGAACTGCAGAGAAAGAAGGAAGAAGTCCACTTGCAGGCTTGGCTTTCCATCCCGGTTACAGTTTTCAAATAGCAAAGCTCTCAAGCTCACTCAGAGGAAATCCCTAAGTTTTTGTTCGGATAGTGGTTAGCAGCATCACGTAACTTATTTCTTATGATTCGTCCTTAAAATCTGCTTGTCAGAGTATTTCCTCATCATCGGAGACTTCGATTAAATTCACAATGAGTTTACAGCTTATTTACAAGGTCCATTCCTTCTGCAAATGTGGGCTCTCATTTTGACCTGAGGTGGAACTGATCGCACCTGTCAGATGTACCCCCGGATCTGTCTGATAACGGCGCACCCACCATTATCCTACAAAACTGTAAGTCTGACACGGTTACTAAAGGGTCCTTTCAGGTGTGTTCATGAAGAGGCCAACATACCATCAGCTACTCTTTTAAAGATGTATGTGAGAGTTCATGGTTGACCATAGGAATTCCAGTCTCCTCATTGGAGGATCAATCATTGATACACAACAATTAGAGTCCTGTGGTGAGCAGTCCATGTTTCTCCTATTCCATGGGTGGCCAAGAGTACCAAGTAATGGTACTCTTCCAGAACCTGTATTTTCAAGGAGCCACTTTGAAAATTTTTCACAGCATGGTATATAATGCTAATTATCATTGATGCTATTATTTTTGCTAAGGAAATACCTTTGTACTGGCTTATAGAAAACAGAATATAGAATGGCGTCCCCTGCTTCTAGGACGCCATTCTTGATGTTTTCTTGCATAGACACAATTGTATTAGTTTATCAGTAGCAATGATAAGATTGTTTAATCGTAGACACAAGAAAAAATATTTATGTCAGGCATGGTGGCTTATGTCTGTAATCCCAGAACTAAGGGGCTGAGGCAGAAGGATCATTGTGAGTTCATAGTCTGATTGGGTCACTCTGAGATTACTCAGTGGTTAGGAGCACTGACTGCTCTTGCACAGGACTTGGGTTCTCTCAGCACCCACGTGGCAGCTCGCAATGCACAGCTGTCTGGAACTTTAGTTCCAGGGAATCTAACACCCTTTTCTGGCCTTTGAGGGCACCAGGTATTTAAGTGCTGTACAAATGAACATCTCTCCATGAAAAGAAAGGACAGAGGAAAATAAAAAAAATTATTTACATCTTAAACTCAAGCCATTTTTGGTAAATACTTACTTTTCCTTTTCGTTACATAATCTGCTATTTTGTTTCCGTCTCTGATTCTCTCCAAGTGACTTTTGAGAGTGAGCCTGGAGCTCACCGATTTAACAAGGCTAGCTGTTCAGAAAGTGCAGGGGCCTCCCATCAGCCTACCCAGCTCCGGGGTAATGGAGAGACCTTCCATTTGCCTCCCCAGCTCTGGGGTGATGGGGGAACCCCCATCTGCTTCTCCAGCAGGAGGCCGATGGAAGGACTCCTGTCTGTCTCCCTAGTGTTGGGGTGAAGGAAGGGGCTTGGAGCACTGGGGAGGAGGTAGTGCCACTTCGCTCTGCTCTGCTTCTTAGGAAGACACATGGGGTTAAAACTCAGAACTGTAAGCCTGTGTGCAACCACTTTACCCCCTGAGATGCCTCCCCAGCCAGAAGTTCCTTTGTTTTGTTTCGTCTGTTTTTAGTTTAATGGAGACAGTGAAACTGAAAGATACCACTGATAGAATGCTGTGTCTGGAAACATTTTATGATTGCCAGCTATCTGCTTCACTTTAAATTGTGAGGGAAGATAATTTATCATTATATTTTCAGCACTTATCACGTTTTCAACAAAATACCTAAGAGTGGTACAGATTTACTAACGGAAAGCACTCTTAAGTCGCGCCTTCGGCCAACTTTCCCAGAAAAGAGCTTGGCTTAGGAGAGGATGGAAATTTATTTCACACCTGCATGCCACTCCTACCTTCTCTCACTGGTGCCTCATGGGATGAAGTTTTCATCACGCACTTGGGAGATTAGTAATGACCCAACAGCCAGCAGGTGGCAAAGGCTACAATCAGAGAGCCCCAGATAGCAAAGCTTTCCTTTACATGGGTTTAATAACTCATAATTTACCAAGGAGCAGCCTCGAGGCACTGAGATTTCCTGTGTCTGTGCACAGCATTTGCCATTTACATTTTTAAAATACACTGCACTAGTCTAGGAAATACCTGTAAGGATTGTGGTAGTGTGGCCACTGACCTTGGATGGTGACAGCTACTGCAGTGGAGTCCAGCAAGTCACCATTATTGACTTGCGTTTGACACTCTATCCCGGCCATCTTTGCTCAGTGTACACATATGTTCCTTAGACAGTTCCTACTCATTCCAGACATGTGACTGTCATGGAATAATGCACCAAGCCCATGTGATTCGCTCTTTTCCTGCTGTTTGTGGGCCATTCTTTCTGCTCTCTTTCCTTCTAGTTCATGAGGCTGAAGTACGTTTCACAGCTAAACTGAGGAATTTTCATTTTGCCTCTCCTACCGAGATGATCTTTCTTAGTTTCAAAGTCATAGCCTGACATTTATTAAGGTGTAATATTTTCTGAACATAAAGCATGGTGAGTGGAGTTGAGTCTCTTTTTTATCCTGCGATAACATCCTGGAGGGATAGAGGAGAAATCAGAGAACCAGCAGTCGTGCTAACTCAGGAAATCCAGATTGTAAATCGTCTGCAGAACCTTAACGTCTACACCAAACCTTTCCTCCCAGCCAAACGTTTCCCTTTCCTCCCCTTTCTTCTTTTTGCCTTTCTGCCCCTTATCTCTCTGCCTCTCCCTTCATCACTTCTCCTCCACTCACTCAACAGCCAAAGTGCAAACGGAAGCAATCTCCTTAGTGGTTCTAATCGCGCACTGGAGTCGTCATGAGAGCATGCCTTCTGGATTACATTGATCAGTTCCTGTGCTGCTGCAGATGTTGGCATCTGATAATCTGACTTTTGGGTTTTGCCTAAGACCCTTTTTGTTGATAGGTGTTATGGGCCCTCCTTTCCCAGCATAGGAGACTTATCTGGACTTAAAAAACATACACACGCACACACACACACACACACACACACACACACACACACACACAGTTAGTTGGTGTGGGTGCATGTGTGTGTGCATGCTCCTCCCATGTTCCTGTGTGCCGCAGCGTGCATGGGGAGGGCAGAGGACAACTTTTGGGCAGAAGCTCTCTCCTTCAGTCCTGTGGGCTCTAGGGATGGAAGTCAGGTTGTCAGGTCTGGCAGCCGGCACATTTGGCCTCTGAACCATCTTAAAGGCTCCAGGACAGTAAATCCAGAGTGAACTTTTGAATTTTTGTGTGTCTTAGCTTGACACACTAAGAACACAGAATGTGGTGCCTGAAATGTAGAACAGCATGGGTTTTGGATGTGCTGTGGTTCTCCCTGGCTTTGCTGTCAGAACTGCAGAGTCACGTGCTGCCTTCCTAATTTACTGATTTAGCGATGAGCCTAGGGCAACTCAGATCCTTTAGAACAGACTTTGTCAACTGAAGCTTTGTCTCTGAACCCCAGAGCAGAGGCAATGTCCTAAGAGATTCTTCTTGGTTTTCTCAGAGATGCCACATGGCCTTCTTGAGACAGTTTCTATACAGACGAGACATCTTTGGGCATCCAGTTTTTAAACACTCAGGAATATGGCTTAGACAGGCTGATGGGGACAAATTTTATTTTCTACCATATTCTTTCTGCCACTACTTTTTCTCATACATTGAGAAAAAGATTCAGTCTTGCAATATAGAATTGTAGACAAGTGGCGATTTCTTACTTTTAGTTCCTACTTTAGTAACTGGATAACGACAAGGTGTTTTCTATGAAGCTAAAATTATTTCTTCGAATATCTATTTGTATAAGAAATTTTTATAGTAATAATGAATGGATATTTTAACTTAGACTGACTCCTAAGTATATTTCTGAAATTAGGCCCCTGGATACATTATGCTTGGGGAGAGAGTCCCTTTCTGAGTTTTATTTTCAGGCAAGGTTTTTTGAAAGCCGATCCTGGTTATTGTGCATGCCTGGACATCCCCCTTAAATTGTATCCTCACTCAGAAATGACCTTGTTAGGCGAGGAGGAATGGCAAGAGAGACATACTGTGCCTCCTGAGAACAAGGGGAGCCATGCGTATCAGGAGAAGACACTAACGATTTATTATCTGTGGCAAAGGAAACACCGCTCTCTGCCTGTGCAATGTTTCTGACACCACTCGTGGCAAAGGCTGAGTGGAAGCTGTGGGCTAGAGAATGTTCTGCTGGGCATAGTAATAAACACTCTCATTTGATTTTGTTTATATTAAGTGCGTCTTAATGTTTAGTCTTTGTAACATTTTAAGCAGAGATGATGACACATCAAATCTGTGTTACAGAGAGAACCTTGCTACCCAGTTGCCTACTATGGTAATCCCATTGCACTAAAGTTTATAAACAGATCTGGCCTGTTTCTAAGAGGAGATAGCAACATCCGGGACAGTGAGATTTTTCTTCTAGTATCATGGTTTACTTATAAAAACTTCCTCTCCTTCCTCACAGGAGCTAGTTTAAAGGAGCAACCTGTGGATGATTTAGTCACAATCTGGAGAAGGCACGGTGGTTATAATGCAGGAACTTGCAATTCTGGGGCAGCTACACAGAGTACCTTGGAACGGTCCCATCACACTGGGAAATGTGGACTCAGTCAGCTGTTACAGTGGGATTTGTGTTTGCTTCTGTATGGAAGCAGCCCATAGCTTATACACTGGAGAGATTCATAGTAATTCTCAATATGATCTACATGGACACTTTTTTGGTAAGAAAACAAATGAAACATTGTGACTTTTATTTTCTGTTGTATCCAGACACTAACGGTTCAGAATATGAAATATAAACACTATTGCTTTATGGTATATTTCTTTTTCTGACTTCAGGTGGTAACAGTCACCCTGAACAAATGCAGGCCTCCAATGGGGGAAAACAGACAAATGTATAGAGGCTTGTTTTTATTCATAACCTAATCCATGTACTTACCTATTTTTTAAAGTTGGATACTTAGTTAGCAATATAAGGAAACTAAATGTCCCATGATGTCAACAAGAACAAACTTAGTAGATTCAGGGTAATGTCTTGTTACAGGCCATTGGTTCTCAACCTGTGGGTCATGATCCCTTTGGGGGATCAAATAACCTTTTCACAGGAGTCACATGTCAAATATACTGCATATCAGATATTCATAACTGTAGCAAAATTACAGTTACGTGAAGTAGCAATGAAAATAATTTTATGGTTGGGGGCCACCACATGAGGGACTGACAGTATCAAAGTGTTGTAGCATTAGGGAGGGTGAGAACTGCTGTAATAGGCCCATGGCCAGGTTAAAAATATCTGCTCCACTATGTTGCTGTATCTGGTTTCTGATCCTGATTCTTCTATCTCTGTTCCTAGGCAAACTCCCAATCTCCCCCAAGTTTCTTTTCTTATTTTTTTTTTTTTTACTGCATGAAGTGAGATCTTTTAAATAACATAATGGCAGTTATCTCACAGGTTGAAGACGAACCGAAGTAGGAAAGGTCCTACCACTGTGACTCAGTCTCAGAAGGCTCTAAATACTTCATATTTTTAGTAACGAACGTTTACGAGGTTTATTTCCATCCTCTTCAAACTTGGCGTCTGTTTCTCAGCTTCGTACCTTACGGTTTTGTATTTTCCATGCTGGAAGCATTTATTCATGTAGATTTCACCTTTCTTCTTTTCAAACCATCTTAAAGGGTCTGCAGGGCACACATCTAGAGTCCATAGTTATAGAGAAAGCAGCTATGTTAATGTATGGTATATGGATTTGTGTGGGTCAATCAAGTCTGACGTAGGGTCTGTTGGTTCAGCCCAGCTCATCCAGACTGCATAGGATGTCTCCATTCATGTTCATCGCAGCGTAGGTGAGACACCCAAATGTGCTAGAAGATGATGCCAGATGGACACCCCAGCAGCTGGAATACTGAGATACGTAATCAAAAAAATGTATTTTGGTCCCACCCTATTCTGAGGACATCAAATTAGGGAATACGGTGTTTATTAGGACAGAAGACTTAAAATTGGTTTCCCAGCTTTATGATGTGTTATACAAATATCCAGCTTCACTCGTTTGTTAAGGACTAAATGAGTTAAGACTCAGTGATTGTAGCCACCTTAGCCTTTGGGACTGATGCACTGGCAGAGAAAGCAGATGCTGACTGACACAAGGCTCTGGAAGTGGGAGTGATGAGAATTTTGAGGACACGCTTTCTCCATAGTCAAGTTCAATATTGCTATCTAATGATGCATTGGGAGAGTATCCTCCTAAACATAGAATTTATATACCGGTCCTGTTTTGCACTATGCTTTGTGTACTGAGTGGTCGCCTATGAGGCAGAAGTTCTCCGTAGATCTCGCTTTATTAGTGCCAGCACTGAGAGCTCTTCTTGGGGGTTGTGGCATGAAGGGGAAGGGTTGTGCCTCTCACCAAACTTGCTCTGGTCTGAGAGAATCTATTTGCAGTAAATAGCTTGAAATGAAACTGAGATTAGACAAACATGCTTTCAGTCAACACGTGTATGCTTCTAATATATTTATACTTGATTGTTGGAACACGCAAGGATAGAATGTTGTGAAATCACTGAGTGGCTGAGAGTGTAATTTTTATTCAATTTCTTCATCTTGCTGTTGGCAGTTCTTGCTCAGTCTCTAGGGACCAAACACTGAACTATAACTGAGAATCAGAAGGGCAGAAGGGTCTGCCAGCAGTGGTGGACATGCTTAATGTATTTAAAGGATTAATGGGCTATTCAAATTAAAACCTCCCACAGAAGTGCATGATGCTAGCTCACTAACGCAAGCGTGACAGTCACATAGACTGCACCGCTAGCCCTTGGCTTACTTCTGTATTGGGGGTGGGGGGCCCACAATGGTGACAGGATTTTCCTCAGATCTGGAAGGCTGAAAATGTTCTTTTGATTATCCCACAAATTAGAAATGTACATGTAGTTACAAAAGATCTCATGTCTATATGTTTACCTTAAGCAATGCAGTATATCGTGTGTGGGGTGTGTGTGTGTGTGTATGTGTGCGTATGCGCACGTGTGCGTGTGCGTGTGTGTGTTTCCAGAGTAGGATACAGTAAAAAAAAAACTGATCATTTTTCTCCTACTACAGCAGTTTTAAATGGTCTTGTGATTTAATGGTTTTTAATGAGGGCAGCAGTAGCAATCATTTCTATATGTAATGAAATGTATTAGCCTCTACAGATAAGCGAAGTAGCACTTCTTAAGGTAATATATGACTTTTTCAGTATTATTTAATTTTTCCTGTATGACCAGCCTTAGTAATTGAGAGTTTGACATGACAATACACAAGCACTCTGGGTTTACACACCAGGCTATAATTCTATAGCACTTTCCTCTCCCTACCTTCAGCTTAGCCTTCTGCAGTTCACACACATCTTGCTGCTGCAACCCTTTCATGTAGCTCTGCATGTTGTAGCGAGTCCCAACCATAGGTTTGTTTCACTGCTACTGTGTAACTGTGCTACTGTGTAATGTCGCTACTGTGATGAATCATAATGTAAACATCTGATGTATAGGATATCTGATCTGTGACTCCAAAGGAATCGCAACCCACAGGTTGAAAAGGACTGCTCTAGAGGTTTCTGTGTTGCAATCGGTATAGGCAGCAGACTCTGGCAAAGTCCACCCAGAGAACTCAGACAGAAACAAATGTATCTAGAATCAGCAAGAGAGCTTGCTGACTCAGGCCGTGTGATACTGTTTTGACAATGTCTGTCTGAAGACTAAGGTCTATAATCACACCCATGATGAGTCATTTGGGATAAATGGATAGATGAAAAATTGACCAGATCTCAAAACATTTGTTGTTTAAAACCAATACATTATTGGGTACTCCTAGCTGATAAGAAAACAAAATGAAACAAAATAAGACAGAAACCAACACCAGCAGTGTTTAGTAATAACTGATATCAATATGTGTTTTATCATTCTCGTTACTTAAGGACAAAGAGTACTTCATGGTTTCTTTATTCCTAGTTTAGACAACAATTCAAATCTATTCTTTGAGAAAGACATGATCAAGGCAGTATTTTTACTGCAGGGCAGTAAATTCAAATTAGAATTCAGAACTGGGACAACTGGGCCAGGAGAATGGCATGGCAGTTTTCCATGGATGTCCTACAGAGAGGCTTTCAATACAGTTAAGTAGAAGCCAGCCAGGTGAGCCTACGCTTGGCCAGCCCTTGCAAGCCATCTTCCAGAGAGCCGGCTCTGACTGACTTTCTGTTTTACATGGTGACGCAGAATTGGTTTGCAAGGAACTTACTAAGCCAAATCGGATCTTTTGCGATTTTCCTATGATGAGTAACTGTCCCATTAAGGATATGGAATGGGCGTCTAGGTTTTCTTAATGTTGCTGCTGTAACATGAGTGGTTGATTCCTTTTCCTTATTATATTTTTAAGATTAGAACATAATTACATTATTTCTCCATTTCCCTCTTCTCCCCCAAACCCTCTGATGAACAGTTCTTTGCTCTTGTTTAAAATTCATGGCCTCTTCTTTAATTGCATTTACACACACACACACACACACACACACACACACACACACACACACACACACACACACCTTACTCTGTCTCTATGATATTCCTTGTATGTATGTGAGGCTGACCATTTGGTATTAGATAAGCAGTTGGTGTGCTTTTCCCTCCAGTGACTGTTTCTCCTGCTCTCAACATCCCTTAGTGGCCTACAGTTCTTTGTCTAGGGTTGAGACCTCTTGAGTTTTCCCCCATCCACCTTAGCATGTCTCTTGGTGTTGTCCCCACTCATACTATATCTAGGCAGTCATGTTGATGACATGACATGTGTGTCACTTCACTGACATTTCCGAGAGAAGTAATATCACAGCAAACTTCTGATCCCCGAGCCTTAGGAACAAGAGTTGTGTGCTCTATATCAGCTGGGGCTGGGCTCCATAACTGTATACTTCTATCGTTTGCAGTTTTCTGAATGGTCTCTGCTGCGTAGAGATGTTTCCTTGATGTGGGGTAAAAACTATATTTCTATGTGAGTACAAGGACAAATATTTAGAGCGTAGTTAGGGATTATACTGTTGAGGTGGTGTTTGTACATCCTCCACTAAAAACCATGATTTTACTAGTCCTGAGTAGGTAGCTAGACTTCGGGTACAAGGCACAATCTCCGTCTTGTTGAGCATCATAAGTCCAACTAAGGACCTGTTGGTTACCCAGTGTGGGAATTCCACAACTGAACCCTTAGGGTTATCATGTCATGCTGGTCATTGCTGTCCTCATAGGTCAGTTGGACTGTTGCTTCCCTTCTGTACTTTGCAAACCTACTTGGCACCTTTTGGTACTGTGAAAGCTAGTCATTAGGAAAGAAGCTTTCAGATTTAGCGGGGAACCTCTGGGCCCTGTATATAAAGTGCATAGTATCTTCAGCAAGAAGGACTTACCTTCCATGTTTGGGGTAACCAATGGCAATAGTAACAGTTTGTAGTATTTTGAGAGTCTCTTGGTCAATCATGACCAATAGTTTAAAAGTAGGCCTCTCAAGCCAAACATTGGGGTGTTTGTTAAATAGTCTGTGACTCTTAAGGGAGCAATGTCAGCCCATTGGAAATTATAAATATATATTATATAATATTAATACATAAAATATGTATGCTATAATATATAAAATATAAATACTATAATATATAATAGATACATGAATAGATAGTTGCATGATTTATTATAACTTTTCAGACGTTATTGGTACTTTGCCCTCCTCCATCCCCCTGTATTTATTTTTCTCCCTCTCCCTAATTAATTTCTCTCCATTGTTACCACTTCCCCTTCCAGCTCACACAGCACCTGCTGTCTCCCTCTCTATTGCTTACCCTTCCACACAGTGAGGGGTTTCACATCCAGGTTTCTGCAGCTCCTCCTGGTTCTGTAGTCACATTTGAAGATTTGGAGCTAGGAGGCTCAAATGAGGGACAGCAGCTGACATTCGTGTTTCTGGATCAGTTACTTCATTGAACATTATCTTTTCTACTTGCACCCATTTTTGTTAATGGCTTCCTGTCTATTTAAAGCTGAATAGTATCCCATGGTGTGCATGTAGCAATTCTTATTATCTATTTATCAGTTGAAGGACATTTAGGCTGAGAGGACTTTTGCCAGCTATACATCTAACAGAAGAGTAATAATCCTGATTACATTTAAAATTTTAAACACAAAGGGTCAAACAAACAAACAAACAAACAAACAAAAAACCCCAACCAATGACACACTCAAAAATGGGCTTGGGATCTGAACTCAGTCCTCAGAAGAGAACATCAAAATGGCTAAGAAATATCCCCAGACTGATCTTTATTCCCAGCAATTAGGGACATATAAATCAACTTTGAGATTTCATCTTAACCCAGTCAGAACAGCAAAGACCAATAAAACTGTAGAAAGCAAATGCCGGAGGGATCCAGGAAAAGGAAATTCTCACTCGCCCTTAATGGTATTGCAAACTGGTGCATTCATCCCGGAGCTCAGTGTGGAGAGTTCTCTAAATTTTGGAAATAAATCTAGCATATGACCCGCTGCAGCACTCCTTGGAATACGCCGGAAGGACTTGGCACCCTCCATGTCTACAGCAGCTACAAGTACTTGTTCAACAGGATCCATTGTCACTCTAGTCACCATAGCTAAGAAATGGAAAAAATCTTCTAACTAATTTGTGGGAGGAAAAGCTTTATGACATTTATGTTTTTTTCTGAACATTAATAAAAATTAGAACTCATTGATCTACTAGTTTTCTCAAGGGTTAAAGCCAAAAAATTAATACGTTTTTTTTTATCTCTGTAACAAACATTAAAACAAAAAATAACCTTCCAGTGATTGGATGATCAAATTCTTCTCTCCAAGTAATTGCATCTGGTACCATTCAATAGTTTGAAAATGTAATAAGCATAATCAGGTCTTACCTATGTTTGATACTAGGTAGAAAAGTCTGTAGATTTATAGAAACCATTATTTTCCATGGTATAATAGCTAAGGAGAGTTTAAAGTGAATTTGCTTAAGGTTGTACAATGATCTTAGGTCGACTGCTTTTGAATTATTCTCCATGCTACTTTTTTTTTCTTCATGTGATGTTTTAGGGTTGCTTTCATTGCAGAGTCCTTAAATTTTAACTACTTCACTAATGGCTTCCATCAACAGTTATATGTGAAGGTTTTATGGCAAAATAAACTATCTTCAAAGGAAAAGAAAAGAATAAGAAAATATGAGGACATCATGGTGGTGGGTTTAGCCTTGGGCAGTCAGGTTCAGGGGAAGTCACTTGTTGGTTGTGAACAGACAGTGATCATGTAACAGTGGCCACATCCTGATGACAGAGATCTAAGAATAAGACTATTACATATCATCTAAAAAATTAATCTACATAGGGAATAGTTAAATCTCATAAAAAGGCCCTGTGCTTAAGTAACTATGTCATTTCTGGCACACATTTATTCTTTGAGAATAAAGTAGATGTTTATTCCACAGAATTTAAGCTCAAGATGTAGAGAAGAAAGGGGAGGTAACAATGAATACATTGCACGTTGCACATTGTTGGGAAAAAGTTTGGGAACTGATTAAGTTACAAAAGCAATCCGGGAAGCTCAGGCAAGATGTTGCCACACAGAATAAAAGTATATAAGACTCAACAGAAGGAGACATCAACTGCTGGGAGGGTGAAGGAAATGCACTCAGGTAGAAAAGTGTTTATTGTAGAGCCCTGCTGGGTAGTAACGAAGTCAGAAGACCATTGGTGGTTGATTTCAATTTGCCAATAGAACATATATCCTAACTAATTTTCTCTAAGCAGTATATGTTTCTCTTACTAATAGCAGAGGAATATAAGTTAGCTCTTTATCATGAGAAATTTTAGTGAAATAATTTTAGAGTGTGTGCTTCAGAGAGAAGGAAAGGAGAACATTTGAGAATTGGTAAATTCCACAGAAGAATCAAACAGGAGAGTGAAATTAAGACAAGGAGGCTTTGCTAAATAGTACTGTCAATGAATCCAGCATCTTTATTTTATAAGTGTAGATGATGCTGGCAGAAAACCTGGTTCATTTTATCGGTATTATATAATCATTTACTAGCAGAGAGGGATTTACAGTTAAGAATACTGATTCGTATATATACCTCATGATTAAGTCTCTGCCTCTGTAAATTAAGGGCTCAATGAACAGACTAGTGAAAATATAAAATCCATTTCACAAAACCAGTAAGCTAGAAGACAGACAAGGCAAAAGATTATCAGAGAAACCATTAGGCTAAAAAGTCAGGTCCAAGATTTCTGGACCCAGCATCAAACTACCTAGGTGAGGGAACTGGTGTTTAGTCTCTTGATATTTCTGACTCTAGCTTCATTTCTGCAACTTCGTAATAATGTCCGTGTCCTGTGCTGAAGTTACCATAAAGAGAAACTGCAGAATGGCTTCAAGACCAGACAGAATAAATGCGAGTAGCTCAACCCTTCCAAGCACTGAATGCACCTGACCTTCCCAGTTCACGGGTGGGAGACTTCTTTCCCAGGTGATGGTATTAAGAGGTGAGTCTTCAGGGAAGTTTTATGGGGCAAGATGGAGCCCTCATTGATGAGGTGGACAGTTCTGTGAAGGAGGACCCACAGGCTTGGCTTCTTCTGACACATAAATATGCAGCAAAAAGAAAACAAAAAGTGACCATTTATAAGTCAGAAACCTCATAGTGTGGGTCAAGTCAACTGACTCCAGGAGCCCTGATTTTCCACCTCGGTGATGGTGAGGAGTAAAATTCTCTAATTTATAGATACACAGTAACTGGTCTTTGTTAACTGGTCTTTTCTAATGGCTACCTTAAGGGACTTGGACACAATGTTTATCTTACTCATCATTCAACACTCATGGGTACTTCAAAAACTGGAAGAGCCTGACAGGAAAGGCCGGCACCATGGACAAGAGCAGCAACACATGGGAAAGGAACAACTCCCTGTTTCTCTTCTTACAGTTGTATGCCCTATCTATCTATCTATCTATCTATCTATCTATCTATCTATCTATCTATCTATCTACTTACCTATCTATCTATCTATCTATCTATCTATCTATCTATCTATCTATCTATCTATCTACTTACCTCCCTATCTATTTATCTATCTATCTATCTATCATTACTTATTCAATTTACATTCTATTCACTGCCCCCCTCCAGGTCACCCCTTCCCACAATCCTTTCCCCATCCCCCCTCCCCTTATCCTCTGAGCAGCTGTGGACCCCCAGGTTATCCCTCTACCCTGGTACATCAGGTCTGTGAGGCTAGGCACACATTTAGCATTGATGGTGGATGAGTCTGAATGTTTCTGCAGAATGCCATCAGTGTAGTTCTGGGGCGATGTGTTTCCCCTCCTGTCTTTAGAGCAACCGATGAGATTGCGGAATCAGACTATGCCATCTCTAATAATCTCTAATCAGGTTGTACTTAGGCCACAGTCTCCTTACAATTATGGAATGGCATGGCTCCTAACACTTGATGCTTTGGTTTGGAACAGCCTTTCACAGACTGAGAAAGTCTCCTCAAACCTACCAAGACTTCTCCTGAGAGCACGTTACCTCAGTTGTTATTCTCTGCATTATCTTGGTAATGCTGGGCTGCAATAAGAATGAGCTATACATTTCCGCAATGGAAGCAAGGTGTCAAGTGTGTCTTCTGAGAAGAAATTGACAACTTTAGCAAACTAGGCACAGCCTCCTCATCCCGTTCATTTAAAATGCCCAAGTCCATTCATGAAGCCAAAACAAATAAAATGACCTCACTTTATTTAGATAGTTATAAGAAATGTAAGAAACAGTGGCTTGAAGTTGGGCTTCTCTGTTGCTTCCTTGTCTTAACGATTGACCCCACCTCTACCTGACCTATTTGTTTCCAGGCGTTTTCCTTTCCTGTCCGGGTTGCCTTCCAGCTTTTCCTTTGATGTTCAGTATTTCTCTTACATGAAATCTGCCAATGTTTCATTTATCTATAATCCATGCACACAAAGACAGGTAAAGAATGTATAATTTCAGGAAGGCTGTCCATGATAGCACATGTTATATCCTGCAGGAAACCAGAAATGGGGGCGGGGCACTGGCTGTAGGATACGCTGCAGTTCAACCCTCTGTGTTCCACTAACCTACAGAGTAATGGGTTTTGTTCTAGTAGTGAAATTGCTACTTTGGCTTTTTTTTCTCACTCCATACCCCTCCCCTTCTCTCCTCCTGACCAGTTCTCGCTCCTCTGCTCTTATCTCTTCTCTCTGTCTCTTTCGTACTTTATTTTTTTCTTTAAAAAACAAATCAGATTCATAAAACTGTCACACTTTCCACACTGCAACCTAAGAGTTGTCCCGCATACCTATCTAAACTTTCGTTGCTCCTGATTTCTGTCCTAGTGAAGTGAAGAGGCCGATTCTTCGAGAGTAGGATCTTCTTGTGCAGAGGAGTGTGTGTCTCTCAGGAAAGGGCTGCTGAACGGATGTTTCCTTTGTTGCAGCTTCACTTCCACAGCCTTTTGCAGCTTCCGCTGCACCATCTACTTTGAAGTTTGCTTTGACAGCAAGTTTATGTATCAAAGTATTTCAAGCATGTTAAGTGGACACAGTAGTGTAACACACGGTATTTCAGTGTTCACCCTGCATGGGCATTGAGTGTCACATGCATTTCCACATGTGCCCAAGTATCCCACATGGTATAAATAAATGGTAGTGAGAGATGAGGTCCTTACAGACAAGCTATATCATTGACTGTTCTTGTCATCATATTCAAAAGTGTTGGCAGCCATTGACCCATATTGTTCCCCAGAGCTTCCTTTACTCTTTCTGTGTGGAAAGCTAATAACCTAGAGCTTACCTTTTATTGTTGAGAAACATACCTCAAAACTACAAATTTGATTCCATTACATATTACATGCTTCAAATTTAAGGCGTGTGGGGGAATCTGGTAAGAAGTATTGCTGGGTAAAGGTACTTGCTGCCAAACCTGAGGGTCTGTGTTTGATTAAGCACCACATGGCACAAGGAGAGACGCGACACCATCAAGTTGTCCTAGAACCTCCCAAGGTTACTGTCACATAAGCATACATGCATTTACTCAAGCATAAAAGGACTATGAGGGGAAAAATGTAACACATCCACTGGTTATATGTTGTGTGTGTGTTCTGTGTGTAGTATGTGGCAAATACCTTTTCTTTTTCTTATTAGAAAATAACAGTGTATTAAAGGGCAAATTTATAAGTGTCAGAAGGGTTAAGACAAAAAAAATACATCCTCTACCAAGCTGCAAAGAATTAAAGAATTATTGCATTTTTCCCTCTCAGGCTATTTTTAAAATCTGCTTTAGACTATGCTACATAAATACTAATTTCCTTTCTGTTTGTATACTATATCATTATAGCACAATACACACACACACACACACACACAGGTTTCACAGTGAATTCCATTACAATATGCATAACTAAATGAAATAAAAATAAACTACACTTTCTTTATGATATGTTACATCCCATTTGCAACCACCATGTTGCGTTTACTAAGCATGTCTATGATTGCTTTTTTGTCCGTTCTCTGGATATTTAATATTTTTTTCACAGTAGGGATGGCATCTTTATATGTGTCTCCTTTCTACCAGTGCACATATTTGAAGCTAACTGTATTATTCATATATTAAATGGAGAGCTTCAGGAACCAACATTTAATATTTGAATTTCATACTTTTCTGAAGTGTCTACCATGGACATGCGTCATTCTTCCATGCAGTGTATCCACACTGTATATGCTACCTCCCTGTTCCTCACCTGACATGCTATCAGATTGGCTGTCACAGTGCTTGTGCTTGGTTGACCTTATTTTATGTGGTATGGCCCCAGGTGACAAGTAAGGACCTCTAAGGTACTTTTTCAAATTGAAAATGTTTACGTTTTCCTCTTCAGGAAGGACTGTTGTATGCTGGGGATGCTAACATCTGCTATCCAAATGATCCTTATGCCCACCAACTGCTGAGATAGGAAGAAATGAGTGTTATTTCTGCTGTGGTACCTACCACAGAGGCAGAGTACTCACCTACGCCCAAGGGTACGGTGCTGCTTAGACAAGGTAGAAACACAGCCTCTGTAGGAACACACAGGAAACCGTTAGCACCTCAGCGTTTAGTGCTACTCATGGTTAGGCATTGGTGGTCATTTAGGACACAGCCTTTGTGTATTTGAGAGGGTGATGTGAGAATCAAATTCATGTGTTTACCAAGAAGACAAAAAAGGATTCTCTTTTTTCAAGCCACGTAGATCACTTTATCCAGTTAATGCTAATGAGGATACTTTAATTAATTGTTGTGGATAGCCTTTCTTACCCTCCCTGTTCTCCTTCCTCCCAAGCCACCCCATCACCTATCTTCCTAGTTTCCTGGACTAGGTATTCTGCTGAATTTATGTTCCCACCTCCCTTTTTTGGGTAGCAGTCTTCAGGAACAGGGGCAAACAAGATTCAAACAAATTTAGCCCTATTAATCTTTTGCTTGTATTTAACATTTAACAAAATATAAGTGTTAAAGGTATAGTTGCATTATCTTACATACAATGGATATTTGGTGGGAATTGCATGCTTAGAGAAGAGGGGAGAGAGAAGAAGAGGCAGAGAGAAAAGGCAAGACAGTGTACTGAGCATCCTTACCCTTGGTTTGCAATAATTTCCAATGTGTATCCAAGCAATGCTAACTAAGAGTATGAGTTTCTTCGCATGTTTTTATTTCACTTAATATATACTTACTGTATGATTTATTACAAAGCCATAGAAGAATAAATGAACAGGAGTCACATTGAATTTTTCTTCTTATGGATTTAATCTCTAGCTCATAAGGCAACAGTAGGTAAATATTCAAAATTAGTATGAGATATTTCCCCACAAATGAGCATATCCGTGAATGTAACTGAGGGCGGTATACTTTGGCATGTCCATAGGTAAACAATGACAGTTTTAGTCAGTGTGAAGAAAAAACATAAGCAAAATAATAGGAAACGTTTATAGCTATTCAGCTCAATGTCTGGATATGTTCAGACAGCAGCAAAGAGCGCAGTATCTTTATTTAATGTTATTTCTTATTAGCCCATACCTGCGTGTGACACCAGCTACTATATACACGGAGGCAGGAGGGATGTGGCTGTGTGTCTTGTGTGCATTCCTTGTTATTTGTAAGGATGGATCCTTTCTGTAATGAGTGCACTTGTGGTACACACATGAGATGTGCTCATTCACTTGAGGCTTTCTAGTGCCGCTCTGGGAGCAAACAGTGAGCCCTCACTGTCGCGGCGTTAACCTTGCCAATCACAGACTTCCTGTAAGTGCACTGCAGTTACTTGGAACCTTGTCTGGCTTGGCGTTGGCATTCTTTTGCTAGATTACATTTATGCATTAGTACCATCTGTGCCTGCTGTACCTTCTGTGAGTTAGCCCAGTCCAAATGAGTGGCATTTATCTGGAAACAGAGGAGAGAGCAAGAGAGAGAGAGAGAGGGGGGGGGGAGGGAGAGAGAGAGGGAGAGAGAGAGAGGGAGAGAGAGAGGGAGAGAGCAAGAGAGAGCGAGAGAAAGAGAGAGTGAGAGAAAGAGCGAGAGAGCAAGAGAGAGCAAGAGAGAGCGAGAGAGCAAGAGAGAGAGCGAGAGATAGAGAGAGTGAGAGAGAGAGCGAGAGAGAGTGAGAGAGAGCAAGAGAGAGGGAGCGAGAGAGAGCGAGAGAGAGCAAGAGAGAGAGAGAACAAGAGAGAGCGAGAGACAGTGAGAGAGCGAAAGAGAGAGAGCAAAAGAGAGAGCGAGAGAAAGAGAGTGAGAGAAAGAGAGAGAGTGAGAGAGCAAGAGAGCGAGAGAGAGAGCAAGAGAGAGAGAACAAGAGAGCGAGAGACAGTGAGCGAGCCAGAGAGCGCGAAAGAGAGTGAGAGAAAGAGAGTGAGAGAAAGAGAGAGAGTGAGAGAGCAAGAGAGCGAGAGAGAGAGCAAGAGAGAGAGAACAAGAGAGCGAGAGACAGTGAGAGAGCCAGAGAGAGCGAAAGAGAGAGCGAGAGAAAGAGAGAGAGAGAGAGAGAGAGAGAGAGAGAGAGAGACTTACTATCCACATAAGCGAAATTTGATAAGGGAGACATATAAAACCATCTCTATTGACTCATTGTCTCTTGGAAAATTAAATATAATAATTATTCATTTTTAGCCTCTGAAATGCAAAGGAAGTTACAACCCAGTGTCTAAATAAGGGAATACAACAAAGTACACATTTTGCTAGATTTTTCAAGTCGAGAGAAATTCTGTGCCGTTTGAATACGAGGGCGCCTCTCATGTGAATATACATAGCATGGCTTCGGTGTGGCTGAGCAGATATGGTAGATACTCCAACTGAGTTCTATTTTAATCAGTGTGTTGAAGTGTAGACTTAATTTCACAATTTTATTTAGGAAACGATAGCTCTATATCCGACATATAAATCAGATTGCTGAATTATTCCGTAGACTCTCTCCAAGACGTTATTATTTTAAGCCATATGGTATTGCCACAGTTCTCATACCTCCAACACACCCTAAGCTGTGAGTGGAAATAGATGAATCGTTTTTCTCATCAGTAAAAATAGATGTCGAAAAGTTTCAGCTCATTTACGCTGTTTATTTTTAAATTGCGCCTATTTTCAGATGCTCGATCCTCTGGTTCCCATTCTTGGGGCAGTACAGAGGTGGTGAACTGGGGGTAAAGGAGGCCCCTATCGAGAGATAAAACACAGTGAGGAGAGGTGGTCGGCTGAGAAAGAGAAGGGAAGGAACGGACATACAGGGAACTCAGAGAAGCACACAGTACAGAACTGCTCACTGGGAGGAGAAACAGCTCCCTGAAACAGTGGAGGACAGTAACCTTCAGGTCTAGCAATGACAGCCACTTGAGCATGAGGACCCTGCACACAGCTCAATCTAGGAAAATAAACATGTCAATACGTTCTTGAGAGGACTCAACCCCAAATGGAGAGCATATAAAATCTTAGAGGGTTAACGAGACAACTATTCCAGGTGCTAACCTGCATTGTTGTATTTTAGGTTCAAAGAGTCTCACTATGTAGCGCTGGCTGGCGGAGAACTCCCCT
The DNA here is from genome assembly GCF_021556685.1 of Rattus norvegicus. Classification (NCBI taxonomy): domain Eukaryota; kingdom Metazoa; phylum Chordata; class Mammalia; order Rodentia; family Muridae; genus Rattus; species Rattus norvegicus. The sequence goes on from NC_141547.1 coordinate 11,621,517, forward strand.
GTTGACAAGGCTAGAGTCAAACATGTATCCCTCTGCAGCCCTCTCCCTCAATGCTGAGGTTACAATGTATCACATTGTCCACCCTCAAATTTACCGTCAAGAGATGCTTGCAACTAGTAATCCTGATGTACTGTTCTCTGACTATTCGACACTGTTGCTTTGGAAAAGTCTTGAGCATAGTTCCTCTGTTAGCTTAAGGAGAAGAGGCCACTTAGACTCGCTCAAAGATCCCGGCACATCTTGGTGCTGGTGGGAAGTCAGTGGTTGCAGCTACATCATCAACAGCTAAGCACAGCAGTACTTGTTCATTCACAAGTGTTGGGCTTTTCATTGATTGTTTTTCCTGATGGCCTAGTCTATGAGCCTGGGTGTATTCATCTTCATTTGCCAGATGGTTGGCAATGACAGAAGCCCTCACAGTGTCTACTTACTGACCGAGGGCAGGCGTAGGATGGGCAGGAAACCAGGCTTCCACCCCCTCCTCTCTCAACTGTCAGGGCAATTGCTCTAGTTTCAATCATTGATTTTCTAGCTGTTATGCAGAATCAATAGTTTTCCAACTCCATTAAGCGTCCTATTTAGATCAAGTCAGTAATATCTCTACTGAAAACTTATGTAGTAGTATGCATTTTCTTGAATATTTACCTTGTAAAAATACATATTAAACATCAGTTGTGTTATACTTTAGTGAATCAACTGCATGATAAATAAGACAACCATGGCCATATTTATAAATAATCATGTAGCAATAATTTGTAATGGAAGGCCATCATGTCTTTAAAAAGTTGATTGAGGGAATTAATTTAATAAAAAAAAGTTTTATTTTTACAGCCAAAGTCTCACTAACTGTAGGGAAATTAATTCTCTTTTTGCTCAAATTTATTATATTCCTCACTTAATTTTCTTTTGTTTTGACAATTTCACACACACACACACACACACACACACACACACACACACACACACGGTGAGCTCACTTAATGTTTCACATATGTCTATGTGTTCAAGGCTGAATGCTGGTTTGGACAAAATATCAGGAGGCCCATCCCCGGGGAAGACATATTCTCCTTATCTCAGAAGCCATTGACAGCTTGTCGCTCTTCATCTATTGGTGGGGAATCGTTAGGTTTCCTCTATTCACACTGGCGTGCCAACTTGTATTGTCATTAAGTGGGTGTTTCTTAGGGAGCCATGTTGTTGAGAGTCCATGGGTGCAGCATCCCTGTCATGCCTAGAAGGAACTAGCAGCTGACATCCTGGTCTTGTGGTTTATAGAATCTTCCCAAACCCCATCTCCCACAGTCATACCTGAGCCTTAGGTATAGAAGTCGTCTGCATCACAGGTCTACAATTTGGGGCTGGCTGTTATTTGAATTCTGACCAGTTACAGATGTCTGTGATGGTCTCTCTATGTTGAAAAAAGAATTTGTTGGTGAGAGGTGAGAGCTGCATTTTTCTCTCCATATAAAGATAAGTATATAGAACGCACTAAGGGATTCTATTGGTTGAGGAAAGTGGCAGGAGTAGACTCGTGTTTTGAAGACTGGCTAGAATAGCACACCATATTCATATATCTAGTTTTAAAACTGATTGGTACCTGAACAGACACTCCTGTTCTGCCCCTTTGTCTTCTGTTTCTTGTGAATAATGTTACCATGGATACAGGAGTTCTTGGTCCCAGGTCTTTTAGAGCCATATCAGAAAGGGCATTTCTGGTGCATACTGCAATTCTATGGTTATTGTTTTTGAATACTTCCATAAAGACCCCATAAATTTTCATTTTCCATAAGACATTCACATCAATTTGCGTTTTCTATATCTACTCCAAACTGTTTTCTTTTTCATTTTTAGAAATGATGATAGCCATCCCAAGGAATGATGATAGATTTTTTTAAAGCTTCTATTCCTTCCTTCCTTTTAATTTATAGATAATTTATAGTTCTTATTTTAATATATTTGTTATATATGTGATAAGAAATGATTTATATAAAATATAACTACTAAAATCAAACATATTCACCTTCCTTCTTCCACAGCAAATGTTCTTTTTTATTGTTTATTTTATTTATTTCCATTTCAAATATTGTTCCCTTTCCCGGTTTTTTCTCCACAAACCTCCCATCCCACCTTCCCTCCCCTTTGCCTCTAAGAGGGTGCTCCATCACCCATCCACCCACTCCCGCCTCACTGCCCTAGCATTCCCCTTCTCTGGGCCTCCACAGTATGATGGGCATTTCCTCCCATTGACGCCAGATAAGGCGACCTTCTGCTAAATATGTAGCTGAGGCCATGGACCTGTGCATGTGTACTTATTGGTTGGTGGTTCAGTCTCTGAGAGCTCTGAGGGGTCTGGTTAGTTGATATTGTTGTTCTTCCTATTTCTCTCTCTCTCTCTCTCTCTCTCTCTCTCTCTCTCTGTGTGTGTGTGTGTGTGTGTGTGTGTGTGTGTGTGTGTGTTTGGTTGATGATTTAGTCCCTAGGAGCTCTGAGGGGTCTGGTTAGTTGATATTATTGTTCTTCCTATTTCTCTCTCTCTCTCTCTCTCTCTCTCTCTCTCTCTCTGTGTGTGTGTGTGTGTGTGTGTGTGTGTGTGTGTGTGTGTGTGTGTGTGTGTGTGTGTGTGTTTGGTTGATGATTTAGTCCCTAGGAGCTCTGAGGGGTCTGGTTAGTTGATATTGTTGTTCTTCCTCTCTCTCTCTCTCTCTCTCTCTCTCTCTCTCTCTCGTGTGTGTGTGTGTGTGTGTGTGTGTGTGTGTGTGTGTGTGTCTGTGTCTGTGTCTGTGTGTGTGTGTGTGTTGGCAGCACCAGACGTACTTTTCACTCACAGCTTGCAACCTACTTTATCATTTCTCCTCTGCCTTCCTGTCATCGGTCTCCATTGCTAGACATCACTCCATTGGTCTGTCTGACTTTTAAGAAAACGTTTTGTTGATATGTGTAATCATATTGCCCTTGTCTTTCTGTGTTTGGCTTCTGTGACTTTGCCTGACGTCATCCTGATTCAATCATGTTGTATTCTTTTTAAATGAAGAGTAACATCTTTTGTATATACCACATTTTCTTTTCCTTTAAAATTATGTTCATCTTAAAGAAATAAGTTGTATAAAACTGTTTTTCTTCCTTTTCTTTTAATCCACTGGTAGACACAGGTTCCTCCTATCTTTGGTTATTGTGCCTATTTCTGCCAGTATTTCTGTACACACAAGAATGCTGTTTTTCCCCACTCAGGCATGTGGATTGGCATAGGACTACAAATACAAAGACTTTATGTTGGATAAGACACAGTAACTTCACAACAGATTTTCTATATAAGAAATGTAATCGGACTTAGTTCATTTAAAAATATCTATAGACATGCTATGTGCAGCTGTCTCATTTGATGAAATTGATGTATTTTTGCAACGGAATAGATACTTTAGCATGCAAGTCTCTGCAGAGCTTTATAAATCCTCCTTTCCCTTTTCAGCTCAAAGTCAGAACTCGCCCTTTGCTTCAGTGTGGCAGTTTCTTCTCTTCCTGACTTGTGAGCACACATGCCCTTCAACCTGTGTAGTTGACATGTAGTCTGTGGGACAAGAACTGGGAACTCTTAAGATCCAGTTGGGTATGTTAGAAATGTGGTATAGAAAATTGTTTTATATAAAAGTGGTTGGATTGCTCTATTTTGATCAAATAAAACTTCCTGTTAACCCATTAACTGAAACCCTGAAAAACGTAACAGAAACGTGAGACTGGCTGGGTTGTCCATTGCTCTGTATGCTGTATGCAAATTCTCATCTATAAGTGTTTGTCACTTACGGTTGTCTAGCAATCGGCTTTGATCCCATAATCTTGGCAGTCGATGCAGCCATTGTTCTAAACATTATTTTTTTTTAACCTCTCCCAATTAAAACAGATATGACGTTGAAGCCATTTATCTAAGGACATTTTGATTGGTAATACTTCCTAAGCCCATCTGCTCTTAGACATAACTTGCCTTTCCCTTACAAGTGAAGGGCGATAAAGGAAAAAACTCCTTTTGAGATTCTCTTTGTCTGAAGAACTGCTGAATGATGCCGAATTGTATGCTAGACTCCGGCTCCTTGGGGCTTTCCTGTCCATAGACACTATGTGATCCAGCAGCCAGGTAGACATAGTTACATCGTTACCCTGATGCTGCCTGTCCCCTACAGCAGTTACTCAAGGGCTGCTTTGTAAAGATGCGTTGTTTTTGTTTGTTTTTTAATGCTGATCAAGGAAAACCAACTCCAGCCATATATAAAAAGCTCTGATGTAATCCCTTTGACTGTGGGAATGAGTTTCACAGGAAGACTGAGATGTTACCTATAGACGTGAATCCCTACAGGATGGTGAGATTGGAGAAAACCATTGTGCTCCCATTGGCATCTAGTTTTCTTGATATGCACGATTCGAGATCACTATAAAAGTAATAGGTTTGTATGGTGTTATCTTTTTAACCAATATTTGTGCCTGGAATTCAGATTTGCTTTTTCTTATTTCCATATGCTCTGTTTTAAACATATGTTAAGATGTTATTTAAAACTAGAAGCACTGAAAAAAAACCCACATAAAATATGTTTTCTTCATTATCCGAGGCTATGGTGCCATCATCGTTTGGAGTGGGAAAGAGAACGTGAAGTTATGTCTGTAAAACAGATTTTAGCAGCGCCAAATAGAATGCACAGCTGGCTGGCACTCTGCCAGGGGCACTGGCGTTCTCGGAAGAGATTGTTTGAAAAGGCGGATATAATTGGCCATTCTTGGGGGGTGCCAGCACCATAATGTTCACCCAGTGCTTTCCAAGTTCCAAAGATTAGTGTTGATTTTGCTGGAAAAGAATGTGATTAAAAAAAATACATTCCACATTTCAATCTAAAATGTATGCTGTTGCTGTTGAATTTCCGTATAGGTGCCGTTCAAATAAAACTACACTGTCATTTCACACAGCCTTTCGGTCTGTGTTTGGCTGTTTGGTGGAGTATGGCCTCCCAGTAACAGGTTTACAGTCATATTGTAAGGTCACATGACACATAATGCCTGATTTATCTGCTTCAGTCATCAAAGGGATATTTTCAAGTGATAAGTTGTGTGTGTCTATATGGCTGTGTGTGTGTGTGTGTCTCTCTCTGTGTGTGTGTGTGTGTGTGACTGTGTGTGTGTGTGACTGTGTGTGTGTATGTATCTGTGTGTATGTACATGTTTGCATATCTGTTGAGACCACAGATAAATCTTGAAATGTCTTCCCTTAAGAACTGTGAATCACAAACTGGGACAGGACCTCTCACTAACTTGGGGCTCATGAAAGAGGCTGGGATAGTTGAACAGTGAGTGGCCGTGACCCACCTGTGTCTCCTTCCCCAGGGCTGTTATTATAAATGTATACCACCAAGCCAGGCTTTTGTTTTAAATTTGGATTCCTGGGTGCAAATTCAGATTCTCTTCCTTGTACAAGCACTTTACAAACCGTGTCATAACCCCAGACTCTTCAAATGACAACAAGGCTTTGAAATTCAATCCAAAGAGCATGAACCTTACAAACTTTAGAATTTGTACCTTGCATTAGTTAAGACACCAAATGCACAAAACATCATCACCATCATCACCATCACCATTGCCGCCCCCCCACCATCATCCTTTAGTGCTTTTTTGTCTTTTATGATCCCAACTCCAAAGCCTGCCTGTGTTATGTTCGTGCTATAGATTACTAATGACTCTAGTCTTCCACTTCAGACAGAATAGCTCTGTTAATGAAATACAGGTAGGCACCTTCCTCATTCATTGTTAATAAGTACTGGTAATTGAAGTTAGTTTACCGAGTTAGGTTTCATTATTTTTAACTAATCGATTAATTGTGTGTGTGTGTGTGTGTGTGTGTGTGTGTGTGCATCTATGCCTGCCCTGAATGTGTATGTGTACCATATGCGTGGGAGCCTGTGGCAGTCAGAAGAGGTATATGATATCCTATAACTGTAGTTACACGTGGTTTTGAACTACTGTGTGGGTGCTGGGGACAGAACCTGAGTCCGATGTTAGAGCGGTAGGTGTCTCTACCTATTAACTCATTTCTTCAGCTCTGGGTTTCATTATTTCAAGAATAGTTTTGTTATTTTTTTAAATCCAAAATTAACGAATGTTTATAATTGTTAAAAATTGCTGTCAACTCTGAGCGCCTTTTGAAAACACTTGTCTCTGAAAAAAATCTGTACCAAGGGTTCTACATTCCCACTTTCCTATTTAATGACACGGATGAGAAACCCCTGATTCATAGTTTGGTTGCTGGAATTTTCACAGCATATGTGGCAGGGCTAGGCTACTGTGTCAAGGAGTGTCTTTCAATACTGATTAAATAACATGGACAGAGAGGGGAATAAATGCTCTTGCTAACTGCACCCTGTTAAGCCTCTGCATCCTGCCGTGAACAGTGGTGAGCTGTCCCTCATTTGCCCAGGTGGGTTGTACGTGGGTTTCAGAATTGCCATGAATCTGGAGTATCTACTTCCCTCCATTGTCTGTCTGCTGGTGGCTCCCACCATGAATCAGACCCAACCTCCTGCCATCTGCTGTGTGTTCAGGACTGACATCAAGGTCAGCTTCTCTAGGATGCCTGCTGTTGCCCGGTTTAGAACATTTGCATCCTGCGATCCCTCCATGTCTCTGCTGTGCCAGTCGCTGGGCTGCATCTGAAAATCCATATGACAAAAGAAAGCAGGAAGACTCTTGCCCAAGGGGTGCTGGTAGCTGTTGATTAATTACAAGGTAGTGAGTGGGCAGTGGCATGTAGGTCTGTAGACATGATTTTAGGCAAGCCGACCACTGCATGTTGTTTTATAGCTCACTAATCGTTGTGTTAGACAGAAAGTTTCAATATCCCTACCAAAAAAAAAAAAGATCAGTTATAGGAGTGAGAGAATGTTACTAGATAATTTAAATTTCAAGGCTGGTTTCATATTTCTCTAATTAATTAATTAAAGAAATTAATTCATATATAATTTAATTAATATTAATTTAATTAATAATTGAAATAATTAATTAATTAATGGAGATAGGTTCTGTCTATGAAGTCCTGGCTGCCTTGAAACTCATGATGTAGGCCAGGCTGCCTGAGAACTCACAGAGATCCACCTGCCTCTGTCTCCAAAGTGCTGGGATTACAGGCGTGTGTCACCATGCCAGCCTGTGACGTACACTTCAGCAACCACTCATTCATCCAGCATTTTATCAGCTGTACTACAGGGCGAGCACAGAATTGATACTTATGAGATAATAACAAAACAAAACAAAATATGCAAGCAAAATGAAAATGGAAAACTTTTTCATGGTGTTTGTAGTATATGAAAACAGGATGGGCAGGCTGGAAAGAAATACCCAAGAAACTGAGTGGGGATCCACTTTGTATGGAAGCACGAAGAATTGAGTTCAGATCTCCAGGGCCCATGTCAAAGGAAGACGTGGACACTGCTCCTGAAATCCCAGCATTGCAGGGTTGTAGAGAGAGCTGGGTCTCTGGGCTTGCTGGCCACCAGCCTTGGTGCAGGTTCAGTGACAGTCAGTGTCTCAAGGGAACGAACGAGGCAGACAGTGATGGAGCAGGACATCCAACACACGTGCAGATCTCATTCACACACGCACACGCAGACGCTCTCCATTATAATGTGCGTGCACATATACACTCACTCCTCTGTACTAAAATGTGAAAATAGTAGGAACTAGAAGAGTTATTATAATGCTTAGCCCACTGAACTAGCATCTAATTACAGTTTTTGTTTATTTGCTTTCAGAGAATGTTATGTTAGTAAATAACATTATTAGTAAAAATCATGTTTGCTTAAGATATTAGATATATTTCTCTATACTAACCTTATATTGATAATCATATCTTTATTTGTTTTGCTATTTTCTACCTATATGTATATGTATCTTTATATCTATCTATCCACACATCATACATCCATACATTCATACATCCATACATTCATACATGCACACATATATACATCTACCTGTGTATCCATAAATCTCATGATATGTCATTAATTTTATGCAATGTTTGACTGGCAGATAGGCTTGAACCTTAGGATCTGGCTTTCTAACATGCATAATTACACTGGTGTCACACCATGGTCAAATGTGTGCTGTGTTGTCACATCCAGTCACTCTTCATAACTTGATTTGACTTTAATCTCTTTGTTGTTGTTTTTGTTGTTGCTGTTATTGACATTTTTGAGTTTGTGGCAGATAGAAAACTATTCTTTGTACATAAAAACGTCTCCATACATCTTAATATTTAATTGCCTGTTATTGTGAAACATCCTTGTATCACGTCTCTAGTCATATGAATGTACCCATATACCACATAAACTCTTTAAAGGTTGAACATTAAAACTTTTCATTTTGTTGAGACTAATTGTATCTCCTGAAATGTTTACTATTTTCATAAACTTTTTATAATTGATACAAGTTATGTAGATTAGTGATAACCATGTTAATCCAAGGGTAACATTCATGCACATTTAGTTCTTTCAAAACTGTAACATGAAATTCCCTTTAAATGCCACTGTAGTGTCATTGCTCAGAGAATGGCATGTGTGCCACAGTGGCTGCCATCTTCCCTTGCAACAAAACCTCCATGGCTTGTTTTCAACGCTTATTTGGAACCTGTAAGCTGTTCTGCATACAGTCTTCATGTCTTACTAGCTCTAAGTTGGTGTACACAAAGTATTTAAAGTGTTGTTTGGGGTTTTCTTCTCCATGATCTCAACTTAGCAACAGACACAAAAGTTATCTGTCTGTTGCTCTAAGAAATTAGACCATATTAATCTGCATATATTCAAAATTAAACTCTGACCTTAGGAATGTGGATGCTTAATTATTAAACATAAAAGTAAACAGTTATTTAAGCTCAAGTTTCTCAAATGTGCTGAAAGTATTAAGAGCAAACATTTGCGGTCTCGTGGTTGAATTACCTTGTCATTACTATAAGACTATGAATCTTAAAGATATTTACTGAGACCTTACTGGATTGAAAGCAAACAGAATCACAGCAGCTAATTTTCCAGTTAAAGCTTTAGGAAGATCTTTCACATGACTAGAGAGATGTTTCGGCAACTTAGAGTGCTCCCCACCTCCCTAGTGACATGAGTTCTGTTCTGTGCTCCAATTTCAGATGGTTCACAGCTCGCCATTTCATCTCTAGGGGATCTGATGTTTTTCTAGTCTCTGGAAATGTCTGCAGCTACGTACATCCACCCACCAACAGACACAGACACATACTTTAACAATGTTGCTAATCCTTTACAAAGCAGTCCCCAGCTGTTCTTCAGATAGAAGCTTTAAGGTCCCATACACTCTGTAGCATTCTTCAGTGTTATTATTTATGAAGCATGTTTTCAAGCCTGTGTAAAATTTCTGTATTTGTTCTTTTGTGGAAGATCCTGCTAAATAACCAATACCATTCAAAACTGGGTAGAGATTTGGTTGTGTGATAAATAGTCAACAAGAGATGATTATTCTTGGAAAAGTTATCCTTGTAGAAAAGTCAACAGTCATAGAGAGCCTGGGATGAAGAGTCCCTGCTGGTCCTGTGGAGGAAGAAGGGATACAAGAAGAACAGAGAGTGGTGAAGAAATTGGGTTATGAGATCAGACAGGAAGCACTGGCTTTCAGTGTGGCAGAGGCACTTGGTCACCGGAAACCTTACATCACTAACTACTTATGTCCTCATTAAAAGCGAAGTTGTTTCACACAGAGAGGACATCCGCTTTCCTTCTCTTTAAGAGCAAATTGAACCAGGATGTTAAGTAACTTACATTAAAACAAAAACAAAAACAAGACAAAGGAGAATGTTTACAGACCTTAACAGACTAAAATACCCAAACTCCGAACATAAAATGTTACCCTCAGTTTCCACTCACCTTCTCGGATGTCTTTATTTCACTTAATTTTCTATAAATATGTGAATTATAGTTGATTTTTAAAAGTTGATTAGAACGTTCCATTGTCAGGCGCCTCACATTGTTTTGAAAAGCAGTCTGCTGTTACTGTTTCATTGTGCCCTTTCTCGCATTTCAGAGGATGAGAGGAAAGGAAAGCACATAGAGATGCTCTTATGATTTACTCTTATGTTCTGAAATTTTGCTGTAGTTTCCTGCATTTCTGTGCATTTATTCCACCAGGATGCAAAGAGCTTAGATTGTTCACAGGTCCTAGTGGACCTCAGCAGTTATTTCCCATTCGCTTCACATTTATTCCTCTTGGAGCAATGATTTCTCAAAGGATAGTAGTCACACACGTCTTAGAGATCCTGCACTAATTCTTATCTTGTTTTTCAATTTGAAAAAAACTGAAATTTCAAAATCGGCAAGCCTTTCACTGTGTCCAGTTTACATGAACATCAGTCAAGAATGCCAATTTTCATACGGTTTATTATTTGAAACTTATATTTCATTTGAAATACTCAATAGGCATACTATCGATTGTTATCAGTAGATTTTAAATAATTATTATAGTTATTGTTTGCTCATTTTGTTAGACTGTACTGTAAGCCACCTGTATTGGCTATGTTTCCTGTTGATTAAGGGACACATTTTCCTATTTCTTTATAACCATCATTATCGTTTTATACGGGACATTGTGAATATGTATTATATATATGATATATATGATATATATATAATAGGTGTCTCTGTGTATGTGTATATCTATCTTTTTAAATTAAATTAATTTGTTTTTACTTATTTACTTTACATCTTACTCACTGCCCCCTTCTGGTCACCCCATCTCATAATCCTTCTCTTCTTCTCTGAGCATGTGGGGGACCCCTGGGTATCCCCCCACCCTGGCACTTCAAGTTTCTACAAGGCTAGGTGCTTCCTCTCCTGAGGCCAGACAAGACAGCCCAGCTAGTAGAACACATCCTACTCTACAGACAGACAGCAGCCATTGAGAGAGCCCCCACTCCGGTTGTTCAGGATACACGTGAAGGTCAAGCTGCACATCTGCTCCATATAAACAGGGAGGTTTAAGTCCCACCCATGTATGCTCTTTGGTTGGTGGTTCAGACTTTGAGAACCCCAAGGGACCAGGTTATTTGACTCTGTTGGTCTTCCTATCCCCTTTGGGACCTGCAATCCTTTCTCTGTTTGACTGTTAACTACCTTAATTCGAGGTAAACTTATCTGCTTGCACTTACAGAGAGAAGAAAGAGAGGCAGGCGGATGACACTAACTGACATATTCTTTACCCGCGGAGTAACATGTATCACGCTCTCTGTCAGATTGTTGATAGGTACCTTCTCTGAGCTGCAGTCGTCTCAGACTTCATTGCTGGTTCCAACAGAGAACTGCACAGTAAGGTTAAGAATTTTCTTCAGTAGGCCTTTTCAATATGTCTCCTTTCTCTCTCTCTCTCTCTCTCTCTCTCTCTCTCTCTCTCTCTCTCTCTCTCTCTCTCATTTAGAGCCTGTCTGCAAACTTTTTGGATTGCAGGGCATGTTTAACAACTATGATCCTCTCGTACTTCATGCTGACCTTTTGAAGTTTTAAAAGCTCAGTCTCTCTCTATAAGGTATACGGACCCACGATTGCAGCCTTGCAATTTCCTTAGAGTTCATGTGAGCTTAGGAAGGATCATTTCAGTCCTTCAGTTCATAATTTGCACAGATATACCCTGGTGGCTGGGGAGACATCTGAGTACCTGAGGCTCTTATCCTCCTGTCCTTTTCCAAATTCTCAGTGAATGGCTTCTTTTCCCAGTGTTTCCCTGATAAGAAAATAGGGGAGAGTTCATCACCACATAGGTTTCAGTTGACTAATTCCTTTGATCTGTGACAGGGTATTTCCCACATTTGACAGGTTCAATGTTACACTTAGTGACACTGTTTTATTTGCAGAATGTTTATTATTATTATTATTATTATCATCATCATCATCATCATCATCATCATCATCATCATCAAGTAACTCTACCTCCAAAGTAAATTATTTAAATGTTTGAGTATCACATAATAAAGAGTGTATCCCCTTCTTTTGCTAAACATATTTCGGAGGCAATTAATCTCTTAAAAATATAGCCATATATGAATACAAATACATGCAATAACATTTTTAGAATAATATTATTTTCCTGTTGCCTATATTTTAGTTTATTAATTTCCCTCACAATGACAAACATTTGGATTATTTTACATTTTGTTTGCATTTTGTCTTGCATTACTTTTTTTATTTTTCTCTGTTTGTTTCTTCCTGTTGCATCGAGTGTATGCACATTTTGTGCATACCTTTGCACATTCATGGAGGCCAGAGGGTGACCACAGGCCTCTTCCTCAATTACTACCCACCTCAGTCTTAGAGTCAGTCTCTCACTGAAATTTGGGCTTACCATCTGATTAGACTACTGCCTAGTGAACTCCAGAGGTCCACTTGTTTGTGTCTCTTGACCCCTGTCCCCCGGCTCTAGGGTGGTGAAATGCACTACCAGACCAATGTTTTCTAAATGTATCTTGGGGAGCCTAACTCAGGTCCTTATGCTTGAGTGGCGAGCACTTTACCGACTTGGCCATCTTTCTCTACCTGTATTTTATATATAGTCTATTGTTTTAGTGGTGCCTTTTTATTTTTAATATTAACTAAGTCATAATCCAAGATCTAACTAAAATTAGGGAAATGTAAATTATTGCTATACTACCTATGATATAGCTAAAAAGCAAAGAGTAAGATCCGCAGAAATCTGTTTTGACTGCATACGTATGTAGTGCATCTTCTGGGTATCTACTCCCCACTATCATTTATTATGAAGCATAGCAGGGGCTTGCCAATAAGGACTTCCAGAAATCTGTCAAAATCATATCTATATCTACACGTAAACACACTCCCTCACACACAGAGATATTCTCTCTCTCTCTCTCTCTCTCTCTCTCTCTGTCTTTTTCTCTTACACACACATCTTGTGTTGCAATTACTAGCCTAGAAGGATCATCTCATCTCTTACTATGGCCGATGGTTTAGATGTTTCATTCACTGCCAACTACATGCTTAAATTTCAAAACCGTCACTAAACAAAACATTTGCAAAGTAAGTATTACTTATATTTATAGAGTTACAAAAAAATTTCACAGGTACCATGACAGAATGAAGAGACAGTTCTGAAGGTAAATTTTGGGCAAACAGAAATTCCTTTAGTAGCATAATTATGGTCTATATTAGATGGACATTTATAGATGGAACTTCAGTTAGAAAACTGTAGAATTGTTTTTCAACTCAAAATTCTTTCAGTTTTAGGCAACCTCATCTCTAGTTCATATTCTCTTTATGGGGAAGGGGTATATTCATTTTTCTTCAGTGTTGTATGACCAGTTACTCCAGGAAACTGGCATTTAAAGGGTCTTTGTGTTCTTTGGTCCCCCAAACATTAGTGCCTTCCTGAATGTCCCAGCTATGATCTCTATGTCTATGTGTCTGTGTGTTTGTGGTTTTGTTTGCTTGATTGTTTTTAATCATTTAAAATTTGGAATGGTGTTTACTATTGCACTGTGCATGGAGGTCTAGGGAGGTCTGTTTAGAAATGGAGATAAACGTAAATCAGCGCCTCTCCTTTGAAAAGTCTCACTAAAGTGCAGTTGTTTGCGTTGGCTTGTCGATGGATGTTTATGAGGCAAGCATAATCCTGTTATGGTTACAGCGGTGAAATACATCCTGTGCCGATAGCCAGTAAAGGGCCACGCGAACACTGACGCTGGTGGAATTTCAATGCTCCAGAGATAGGAAACACGGTGTCTGCTCTTGTAAATGCTGTGGCTACTGACCGCAGTGAAAATGGAGGTGAAATCAGGTTTTAAATACTTCGAAGAAACCATATCTCCTGAGACAAACACGCGGGTTCCCACTGCTCTCCTGTTCTCCTGTGTTGCTTTAGCTCCCTGTAGAACAGTTACGTTTCCGATGTTTTTCTTTTAGATTTCTTATTTATTGGGAAGCCCAAGAGAAGGGGTGTAGCTAATAATGATTTCTGGGAAAGTGTCAATAAGATAGGTCCTCACTCTGGAGATTTCTAGTTATTACCTGAAATATCACTTGAGCACCATTAAAGCTGTCAGGTCTGACTGCAAGTTTAGCCTTGTTACCATTTGTTGTCACTGGTATTTTATTCACGGTACGTTCTTGCTTGGTTCATTCTGTTCCTTCTTATGGTAAGCATTTGTAATAGAGTAAAACTTCACATGGACTCTGCTTTAAAGGGCAAGTTGAGAGAGAATGTTAACACATTTCCAGATTAGTTTTTGAGGCAGAGTATCACACACCCTCGATAGCAGCTGTACAATGGGTGCGTCTGACATTGACCTTGAACTCTTGCTCTTTTTGCTCTACCTCCAAGTTCTGGGTTACAAGTGGGCACCACCAGCCTTGCTATATTCCCAGTTTGTGATATTCGTATGGGGCCTTCTGTTTCCTAAAATTCAGTACAATTAGTCCATGTTCATTCTTCTGAATCAGCGGACGTATTTTCATAGAAGAATAGCATGGCTTCAGCATTCTGCATGTCTAAATGTCAGGTTCATGTTATCTGTGTCTTTGTAATTCAGGTTCAGTTCACATAAGTCATCATTTGGCATCTACATAGTACTATCTGGTACTTAATTCAAGGCTTCCAGAACAAAGGAGGGAAAGTAGGTGTGATGGGGCCTCTTAGAGGTTAAAGAGGTCTGTTGTTGGAGGGTTGTGAAGCTTAAGTTGCACTGGAATATTCTTTATGATTCTCTATGATTGGGAAGTGTGAGAATGAAGAAGTGTGCATTAGTTTATGCTTGCCTAACCTACACTATTTCTAAAGAAGTATTGAGAGAAAGTGTACACTAAAGCTTCAGCAGAAGAAAAATAGGGCAATGATTATGAGCCAAATTCAAGTTCAATCACATCAGAAGATGCACTGTAATAATAACTTGTTATTTTAAATTACCCTGCCCAGGAAGAGCTCCCTACAACCTAGGCAGAAAGGGAAAAGGACTAAGTTATATGGTTGTCTCTGTGTAACAAAGGGGAAGCCTGTGAGCTTAGCCTAACCTTTTCCCCAGCTCCAAGAAAACTGATTCTTTAATATCATCATCATTAACAGTAATTATCTAAGCTCCAGTCTTCTTCCTATATTCCCAATGGTCATACAGACTCTTTATGTTAATAAAACTTATAGAGATAATGTTGTAATATTGGAGATCTTTGAAGACATTTGTAAGAACTCTAAGGATAAAACAACATAAGGTCTGGTTAAATTTCTGTATTATTAGTCACTGCCTTAGTTAAGGTTTTATTGCTGTGAACAGACACCATGACCAAGGCAAATCTTACAAGGACAACATTTTATTGGGGCTGGCTTACAAGTTCAGAGGTTCAGTCCAGTATCGTCAAGGTGTGATCATGGTAGACTCCAGGCAGGCATGGTGCAGGCAGAGCTGAGGGTTTTAAATCTTGAAGGTTGCTAGTGGAAGACAAACCTCCAGGCCACTAGGAAGTGGGTCTGGTAACCCACACCCACAGTGACAGACCTATACCCACAGGGCCGCACCTTCAAATAGTGCCACTTCCTGTGTCAAGCATACGCAAACCATCACAGTCATCAAAGTCAAGTTTTAGTACAAAAAAATCTTTTGTTATAGACTTATAAGTTTCAAGCCTTGGGTGAAATTGTGTTTGAGACCTTTAAATGGACCACCCAAAGCCCTGGTGTCTACTGGGTAAGTGTAGATTCCACAGTAGTTTATGAACCACAGGATGAAAACACCACTGATGGAGAGAAACAGTTGGCTAATATTTCACTTAGTGCCTCCTCCTAAAAGAGAGTTTTGACAGTTGTACATGAATAACAGATTCTTAAACTATTTTGCTATGTACCTTTGAATATTTTGCATTATTAATTGAACAGAGAAACACATGCCTTAGTTAGCAATGTGGCTAAAACATTTGATGCATAAAAACTGCAGTCTCCCTCTTCCAGATAGCCATAATGAAGCACCAAGGTATAATTAGGGTGACCATGTATTTACGTTCATATCAACAATCATATAATCTTGCTAGATGCCTCAACAGCCTTCTTATCAATGATATTTTATCCTGATATTTAGGGTAAATATGAAGAAAAACTCA
Source organism: Rattus norvegicus (assembly GCF_021556685.1). Classification (NCBI taxonomy): domain Eukaryota; kingdom Metazoa; phylum Chordata; class Mammalia; order Rodentia; family Muridae; genus Rattus; species Rattus norvegicus. The sequence continues at coordinate 11,637,647 of NC_141547.1, forward strand.
AAAACGAAGAAAAACTCTAGATTGTAGCTATTGCAGTGTTAACTAGAGATCATACATTTACAGAACATGCTGAGTGTAGATTACAAGATTTACTAGTCGATCAGCTGATTCCACACACCTGCACCCTTGAGCTGACATGCGATTCAGACAGGTTCACCCTGATGTTAACTGTCAGATGCAACCCAGACAAGAGAATGAACCCACCACATGTGGGATGATCTCTGACAGAGCAGTTAATAGTGGTTTCCAAAAGCAAAACATGAGTAGATGTTGGGGTTGGCTTTTAACAACCTGTAAACAAATAGTACTGTAAAGAATTTTAATCGTAACTGACCTTATTTTGGGGGGGCTGAATTAATTCTTTGAAAAATTAATATTTCTTTTAAAGTGGCTAAATATACAAGTGTACAGAATGTGTAGTAATGAAAAGTAAGAGGCCATGGACAGTCCCACTACTCACAGCTGACTGGTAACCTGTCTGCTAGTCTTTAACTTTACAGACACATATTTGCACGGTTATGATCATGTATACATAAAAGTAGGCATTCTCTTTTAAATACAATTTTCTTCATATTTTAAAGATTCTTATTTAGTGGCCATGCGGTATTGAGCTAGATGAGTCATAATTTGTTTTCTGAATGGTTGAGCAGAAATACGAATTGAAATTATCGCTTTCCTGTTACAAAAGTCCTATGGCGAATATGTTAGCCATTTTGCTGCTTTGCAGTCCTAACATGAGAGCCGAGGGGTGGTGGTAGTTGTCCCGAGATAAAGTATTGTTTTCAGACCATTTTTGCATAGTCGCTTGCCATATAGATTTTTCCAATTTATACTTCTATTTAAATGGTATGTTTGTGTCCTTGCCATAGATACTCAGTAATTAGATAATGTGTTCAATATAAGGTAGCGAAGAACAGTATGCCTTAAAAGAACGGCGGTTTTATTCCTTTAAAATTACACCTTTTATTAGATAAATAATGCTGACCTAGAAAGATCGTACAATATGATGTCAGTTATCGACATAGAAACACCTTCCTTACATGCTAGAAACATTTATTTTAGGTTGATTGGGAATGGTCTGGTTTGGAATTAATTTGCCTAATTGATTTCAATTTATTGAGAAACATCCAATGACTTAATATCTGAAATATCACATTGAATTTATACTGTAGCGTTTGAATGATCACAGTGAATTTATAATGAGATATACTGTAAAATACTTGCAGAAGGTCTAAAGGCCTAAAGTCACTGGTAAATTTTTGTTTGTCCTCCCCAGATTTGGTTTCTTCAAATATTTGGAAAATTCTACCTTTAATATTTTCCCATGCAAAATGAATAAATTAAATCACAGCTCCCTGGATTTCAAGGAGTTCTATATCCCCAAAGCAAAAGAAAAAAGTGTATTCGTAAATCATGTTAAAAATAATGAAGTGTTATGACATGAATATAACTTAATTTTTATTGACAAGTATTATTATCACTTAAACAGGACTCAGTCATTCGTAGGTCATCAAATTCAAGTTGGTTGTATCAACACATAAACATAAAATATGGGTACTGTCCAAGGCATCAGAAAAGAATATGTGCATTTCATGGACTGCTAGAGGATGACCCCAAATCCAGAAAATTAGTTAGATAACTATTGACACAGAAATTCAAAAACCAAGAAAATTAAGTTATGTGCTCATAGTAACAAGAATGATTTATGATATATGTCATGTACTGTTATCTGAAACTTATTCCACCTCATTCAGATGCTAGGCACAAACCAATAAAATTAGCATTTGAAGATATATTGTTGCTTCCGAAATCATGTAGAGGACAAAACTTTGATGGACAATTGCCTTTTAGCAGACATTGTGAAAAACTCTAGTTCTTTTCGTTCTTTGCTGTTTTCTGTTTTCAAAAAAATGTCTGAAATCCCTAAATTTGTTGGGCAGTTGTGTTCCAAAGCAAAATGGACAAAACCCCAACCTTTTATGTTCTAACTTCTCTTCTTCCACAATATTTTTTAAGTTTTTTGAATTTCCCCCCATTCCATGTATTCCAAATAAGTGCTCACATTATGGGAAACTAGCATGAAGAACTTTGGAGAGCAGATGTAACAGCAAATGGAAGTCTTAATTGCATGATAATTCTGGCCTAAACAAGGAGAGAGTAGGCTAGATTTGGCCAGTGGAGGACTCTGGACAGAAGTCACGTGTCACAGTCAACAGTTTTATAGGAAAGGGGGAGGGGAGAGTCTTTATCAACAATTGGATGTTTTGTTTTCAAATAATTATTGGGTTAGTAGATTATTCTATAAATCAATGTATCTACATGACCTTCACTCAAGTGTTCAGAAACTGGGCTGGCAAATACTCTTTAAAAATACACAACCCAAGTAAATAGTCTTAATATCTATAGAGGTGTGAGAGGTGGGTCAGCAACCTAGGATGTGATCCAGAATAAGGTACAACACAAAGAAAGCATCTATATTCAACCTCAGGTTTCCTTGCCCTTGGTTTTAATGACCTCTTTAATATGCTCCTCATGTATACATTTTAGAATCGCTGGATCGCATAGGAAGGTCCGTCCATTTTACTTCATCATAGAAATGTACAAGGTGACGTTATTGATACTTTGATTTCTATGACAACAACGCCACATTTCAGACAGCACTCTGGATGTTTGAATTCCATGTTGATTTTCTTTTTTGGCGTGGGTTTTAGCATACCATCAAATAAGTAAACTTTCTGGACACAATAAATAAAATAAAATGAGATAAAACCAGCCATATCGTCTTGAGCCAGGGAGAATGATATGACTTTGTGACGGATGTGGACATTGTTCTGGGCTTGGGTACCATTAGCTACAGCTTGCTATAGAAAGTAGATGTTCCTTGACTTTTAAACACCTGCTTCATTATTTCACCATGGATTTCCTTCTTCCCTCAGGGACGGTGCATAAACTTCTCCCGAGTTCCACATCAATAAGACGGGAAGCAAGAAGAATGAGAAGAATGAGAAGAAGACAGCGTTTCTTCATGATGCTGATTTCCAACAGAATGGACAGTCTAGTGCATCTCGGAAGCTCTTGGGACAACAGCCCATTTTCTCTCTGTCAGGAAATGTTTCCTCTGCCTTCTGCTTTCTGTACACCAAACATTTTCAAACACTTGTTCTGCCATCGACAAGAGAGTTGATGAAGGTCGTCGGGGATAGCCCATGACTCACGACACTGAAAATCCCAAGGAATGTTAATTTGCATGCTACAGTTTATGCAAAGCTCCTTTGACTGTGTAGGAGGACAAAGCAGACACTTTGACGATGTGAAGATACCAAAGCCAGAACTACACATCTACCAGCCACGAAGGTTTGCAATGGAGAACGGTACTTTGGACATAGACGTGTGGCGCATGTGCTTTTGTTTGGCCCAATCTTTAGCTACAAGCAAAACATGAAATTTCCCACCAGGCTAAACAGATAATGGAGCCCACTGCCTTGTAGCTATGTCAGCGAGCAAAGCCCTTCCAAGTTGTCCTCCATTACTTTGTGCCTTACAGGAAATTTCTGACTAGAAGATCTTGTCACCGTTACACTGAAAGTGCTCACGCATGACAAAATGTAGGCGAGACGCCCCAAGGTACTGGATGCAAGCAGGATTTTGCCCTTTAGTTTCCCAAGACACCTTTCTTTCATTATGCACTTGAGACAAGAGAATTAATAGAGCGTTAATTCAACAGGAAGACCGCCTCTAACCATAGACCTGGAGCACACAGCATAAGGACTTGTGATTCAAGACCTTGTCCCCAGCCTGTGTAGATCCCCCTTCTCAGCGTTTGGGTGTTTAGCCGTGCGTAAAGCATTAGTATCTGTAAACAAAACACCTAGGTGTTTGTTTGGCTTTTAATTTAAGGAAGCTGTATCCACAAAGCTTCCGCTCAGGGTTTTCTCCTTCCTTCCAGTCTCCGAGGGCTCTTCAGCGTCACAAGCCAGCAACTCTCTTTGCATGAAAATTTCAAAGTTTAATTAATATAATTAAAGGCAACAGCAAGCACCAGCCTGTGAAGATTTTGCTCATCTTTTTTATGCCTTTTGACATTGAATGACCTATCACTGTGTGCATGTTACTTAGCGATCAAGGAGCCCCGCACCTCCGTTGTGATTCAGCCTGGGAAAGAGACCTCCTCCCTTCAGTTTATAAATTAAAAGCAGGAGGGGCGCCATCAGAAAGCGTCGACAATATACATACTATAAATTTTTTAGAAATATCAACATCGTGTCACATCAGCGATGCCAAATTATGTTAGCGTGAGCAGAAACACGGTGGGGGAGGAAGCGGTAGCAGCTGAAGGAAATAGCTCAGATAATCCAGTCACTTTCGATACTGTACTTCAGATGCGAAATGGATATTCGACTGGAAACCTGACAAAGCGCGCCTGCTTTGATGTGAACTGGTATAGACAATGACCAGCGGCCGGGTCAGTGGGATGTCTCTCTGTGAGCACGAAGGCTTATCAAATGACACTAAAAATAAGTTCAGCCACCGTCACTTGGGAAGGGAGAAGGCGAACATTTCATGTTTGGCGGGCATGTGTGTGCACAAGATGGAAAGAGCGCTTTAGAGCATCCTCATCTAATTACCCACGTTGTGCTCTCCATGGTAATTTCCAAGGACCGCAGTGATCCTCTTCACTGGCGTCCGGGTCTGTGGCACTGCTCCAAGAAGCCTTACGCGCACACACAAATAAACAAATGCACACACACACACTCTAGCTTCGATCTTTTTGCGCTACCTTATTTATGTCACCGACTGGCTGGATCCAGAAGTCACACCTCTCCATATTAGTGAATAAAAATTTTACCCGTGTCTCTGGTGATTGGTTTCTTTAAGCTCACATAGAGCTGACACTTTCTTGGGTTGCACACACAACTGTCCTGGTTAGTCACAAGATGGAATTCTATTCCATTGTAAAATGTCCAGTGCGTTCACAGTTGATTCACGGTTGGTGCTATGGGAATAATCTGTCTGTGCACACAGAAGGCTGCTAAATCTACCCAACTCTTCCTGTAGTGAGCCTTCGTAGACATTTGTTCTGTGTCTGCCTCGAAAGCAGGACCTATGGCCACTTTCCCCAAAAGGCATTTTATTTCTGATGCGGGCACACCCATTGGAGATATTTTAAGAGCCTCAGAAATTACTACAGAAGTTCTGTCTGTGTTTCTTTGGTAACCACTTCAAATTTCTACAGAATCGTGTAGCATATTTGCACCACGAGGGATGTAAACAAACCTCTGCCTTTAAATGGCAAAATAGCTTTCTTGGGATTCGCTGCACCGGCTGGAGATGTGCAATAAAAATACAACAAAGAGCTGTAAATGGAGAGGGCGGGTCGCGCGTCTGTTTTTAAAATTCATCTTCTTGGCAAAGGACATGGAGAATCTCTACGCAACACTATTCATACTTAGCAGTAGCTCCTGTGGGATTGATCTGGACACGGTGTCAGTTGAGATCTCCTCCTCTGTGTAAACACATGAGTCTTGTCCATCATCCATTTGTGTTGCATAAGGTTGCAGAAGCAATTAAGTGGGAAATGACTCCTAACTTATGTGTCTCCTCTGCCTAGAAAGAAAGTTTTGAAGGCATCTATATATATTTCATAACAATGTCTGTTCTTTATGGATTTGATCCATAAATATTTATCTATCTGAAAACTTTGATACTTGGAATGTTTTCCGTAAAGCATTTGGTGCTCCAAGAAGAAACATTTGGTGCTAAAGAGTCGCAGCTCTGATGCCTTCCCCCAAGTTAATTCTATTTTAAAAATTTGTATTTCCTTCCCAATGAAATGCAGAGTAAAACTTGAGAGTCTCCATTGACTAGGGAGCAGCATCTGTCATCTATGGCTAATTACTATTTTGTTCAGAGTATATAAGGCTTAAAACCTTATATTTCACATTGTTAAGAACTTTTTCTTATATTTCCCATGAACTTTGTCCTGATGATTTAAAAAACAAACCACTCACTATTTTTTTAAAAAAATAAATCCTTATCGGATGTAAGTCCGATGAGTGTCTCTATGAACTGAAGTTCATTAGCTGAGTGCCTCTGACTCGTACTTACTGTTCAGAGGTAGACTAATTTCTTTAAGATTGAAACACTATCTGTATTGCAGTGAGCGATTTGATGGAGACATTCCTAGTTGATTGGCTTACTGATATTATGTTTGAAACCTCAGGAGACAAAGTATAATAAGGTTCTAATACAAGTATTACAATTTCTTCCCTTTTGTATTCTGGGCAACTTTTATTAATTTCCATTCCTATTGTATTAGGAAATTTATTACAATTTAATTACTACTCTCAAGGTGGTGTGTATACACACGTAGGGAAGATGTATAACACACACACACACACACACACACACACACACACACTTTAAGTGCTTAGACTAATCAGTATATCGGTCGTACAGTTAAAGCCGTAGGCTCACAGAGCTAGAAAGTGCTGTCTGTCGTCAGCGTAGCTACAGTGAAGTCTCATTAGATTAGTGTTGTCTAGTCAATTTCTACGGAATATTCTGAGAACGTTTTAATTTTAGTATATTTCTATATTTACTAGAATTTTATTCAGTCAATTGGGTAAAAGAATGAATAAATTTATTGAAAACTCATAATGTGGCAGGCCTCTTGCTGTTTTGTAAAATATATTTTTGTACTCCTGCCAGAAGAAAATTCCAATATGAAAGTACAAGGTATAGCACGTACATCTCTATATAAATGTTCTTGTATACATCGCTCTACTCATTTCTCAGATTGGAAAGCAGATAGGGAGGTTCTACAAAGACACCTAGTGAGCAGCTGACTGGCTTGCTTGAGAGGCCAACCCTTCAGTCATACCAAAGGTTCCTCCCAGTTCTTAGGGTTGCATTAAAATGAGGAAGTTTTCAGTATTTATATGAAATTTGTCATGAGTGCCTTCTTCCTCGTAAAGTTAGGTAGTATTAACTCTGTAAACTGCCAGTTTAGTTATGGAAAAGACACTGAACTATAACGTATAACTTGACAATTAGTCATAATGGAGCAATTTCTTAGTTAATATTTTACAGGAGAATTTGTTAGAGCAACTGGTGCTATAGTCAATGTATGACAAAAGTCTCTGAAGAGGAGCAAAACATCATCGACAAATGTATTAATACAGTCCGTTCTGGTCTTACGGTCTCACTGGGTGTCTCAAATGCTCACATAAAGAGGCAAAAGAAAAACCCTGTTTTGAAGTACTCATGAGATAGTTTATGTATTACAGAAATTTAAAATGTACACTTTCCCCCAGTCAACACTGGACAAAAGACAAAGCAAAACAAATAAAGATCACACTTAATCAACAATAACTATGCCCATGTTGTGTTGCCCATAGCACATAGTGGGAACTGTTTTGTTGAGTGATTTAGTGTCTGGGATCTGTGGTCCATTCACATAGTGAGCCTTGCACAGACTTGGCCTGGTTTTAATGCAGAGGATTATTGTAAGAATTCCATGCCTGCTAAATCCTGTGTTTTGTCTTCTAATCATTGTAAAGTTATTTGTATCTCCGATGAGTTATCTTTGCAAGATTGCAAACCTTAGTCATAACGTAGACTAACGTTTAAACATGGCTAAAATGTATATTTAAGTATGGTCAACCTAACTAGAAATATTAGAAACTATTAAAAGTAAACACGTCTCCTTCAAGAAGGAAATGACACGATGATGACAACAATTTACATGTGAATGAAAGGGACCGAGGACTTTCAAAGCCAGAGTTGATTAAGGAAGCTGTTGAGTCATGTGCTTGATTAGGACCAGGTCTAAATCTCATGGCAGGCTCGTGGGTTCCACCATCTGATTTGTAACAGTAACCAGAGAAAAACTCAGCATGTGAAACTAAACTGACCAGTTCTAGCAGATGACATCCATGAACGAAATTTTGACTTGAAACATTTTCTGATGTGAAATCAGACAGTTACCATGATCACGCTCAAGTTCTCTTCAAGTTCTTTTACTTTTTAAAACATCTTTTTAATTCTAAAAGTTTCTGCTAATTAAACAGAGCAATGACAGACCTTCGTTTTCTTTAAATACTTTGTTTGTGTGAGGCTGTCACACAGAAGGAAGGATTACATTTTAAACAATATGCTCAAGTGTAAAAATCTTCAACAAATTCTTAATGTTTTTTTGCCGGAGAAATTTTGAGGAGTTTTGTAATAAGCATCTTGAGCCTCCTGTAAGGAGAAAGATATTTCAGGAAATTGGAAAGAATTGTAAATTAAAGAAGCTATTGGGGACTGCATCATGACCTATAGTGTACCTCTGAGGAGATTCAGTCGCATACAGCACAACACTAAATAGAAATTTATTGAGGCCTCCTGGTTGCCTAACATCACCAGACCAATGCTTTCAAAATGGAAGTTCTCATCAAATGACAGGGAAAAGCTGATTCACTGGGCTTCCTGGATTCATACAGTGCATTTCTCAAGTTCCTCACATAGGGCCTAATGAACAGGCTGGGGGTCAATTTTCTTTAAAAATATTTCCCGTAGCTTCAAATATCAGTTGATATATTTCACCTCAAGGTTATAGTCACATATGCTTATAATTTCTGGCTTTGAGAAACTAACTCTCCATATCGACTAAACTGAGCAGAGATGGCATATTTCCCTTACCCATGGCTACTGTACTAAAGTTCTACAAATTTAGTGTTCCAAATAGAACACGAATTTATTTTCTCCCTGACTTCCTTTCTTTGCCCTCCTCAGCTTCTATTGCCGCCTACAATCTTTGGCTTCATCTGCCTCAAAGCACCTCACACCAACCTCCTACAGCCATCACAGCAGCAGTGTCTCTGATCTGCTGGTGCCATATGGAGACCATTGCAACCGTCCTGTGTCTAGTCATCTAGTTCAGCATGAACGAGCCTATAGGCTTCCCCTCCCCATACAGAGACACAATCATTAGCTCCAGGAAGACACGAATGTTGGGAGGGTCATTTTTTAGCCCACTGCAAATTAAAAAAAGTTTCCTTTTTAAGTAAATTATTACTTTTTACCCATCACCATAAGAAACATACAAGCTAGGCTCAACTTTCCGTTTTAAATCCACCCCTATGCAAATTCATTATCTTGCTATGCCAATATTGGAGCCAGGAGAGAACTCTATTTGTCCCCATTCTTTGATTCTGTGCGTTTTGTATTTTACTTGAGGCTTCATACAATGAAATGGAGCTAAGGGTTACACTACTGGAACATGTTTGCCAGATGAGAGGTCTCCCAGGAGATGCAAACATGTGGTCAGAGTTTTGTTTCCTTCAAAGCTTTTGTGCAATAGGCCCGTAAGTTAACAAAGTTATTCCTGGAAAACTCTGTGCTGTCACTCTGAAAAACATTTAAGAAAGTATTTAAATATCACCAAGAGACTATGGACGAAAATACATTGATATTCTAATGCTAACATCAGTAATAGACATATGGACTTAAACAGAACGTCCTCCCACCTGTTAACTGTTTTTAATCCATAATTAAGAATGTTCTCATGAGAACTTGTTTTAAAATCGAAGCACATCTATATCAAATATTGGTAAGCAGCAATTATAAAGATATTCAAAGGAGTGATAAAGTATAAAGTAGCAAAGGTAAGAGGAGTAAAAGTCTAGATAGATTGAATTGCTAGAAACAAATTATTAATTTTGATCCAGGCGGTAGGAGTCATTTTTGCATATTTCAGATTTTATGTCAACACATGCACACTTTTAAAATAGTCCATTTACACGTTTTACAATATTATGAAATATTCAGAACATGAACTTTTCTATGCTTTGAGATCCTAAGACTTTGCCTGTATCTATAGGGTACCTGAGAGTTTTCTAATGTCCTTATGCAAACATTATTCTTTTTTTGTTCAAAAGGTATATACTAAGTGCATACTATGTGCACTCTGCTAATTTTGCTAGAACCCATGGAAATGTTGATTTGCATTTTAAAAACATTCATAGAAGGGTCTTCTAATGATACTCAGTTAAAAAAAGTTATAGTCTGAATCCTGAGTGGTCCATTTAAAACATAAACTCGATCATGTAGGATGAGATTTCATGCTCGGTGTGACCTATTTTATGTGGCCAAGCATAGATAAACTCTGTGCCAGGGCATCTCATTCTGCCACCACACAATTTTCAGTGTATGTGAAGTCTTACCGATGAATCACGGGGCCTGTAAACCATCCCATTTGTTGCAAAATATTACATTTGCTTAACTTACAGGAAAGTTAAGCCACATAAATTTAATATCCTCCAGGGGAAACAAGGCCTGCTGGGACAATGGAACACACTGTCTTTAGGACATTTGAAGACTATTTGTCTAACATCATTCAGAAGCAGTTAATATTAAACAGAAAAAAAAAAAAACCAAAGAGAACCCAAAACACTGAAGGGATAATTAATTAAGAATATTAATTTTAATTTCTGAGGAATGTGTGGTGAAGTAGTCCTTCACAACAGAATACCGAAGAAAGATGACTATGTTTTTAGCTTGTGATAACATCACGTTCCAGGCATCTATTCCAGTGCGTCATCAATACTTCACGTTCTGACCCACACAGTGCAAGGAGAACAGTGATATTTCAGGGAAGCCAGGAAACACCCTCTTACAGTGTCCCCTGCATTCATTTCTTCCTAGTGCCTACTGAATGGTAGAAACAGTGTTGGGGGCGGAGTCCTGAGGGAACAGGAAGTTGACTGGGCTTCCTATCTACAGATAAAACGGACTATTTGAAGGATTGAAAGGTAGGAGGTCAGTGAGTTTCATTATGAAGAGAAAGGAGCCCAAAAATTTCCAAGAAAGAATCCAGCCAATTCTGCACTGCTGCAGAACACAGGAGGAGGAGCAATCTTGGGAGAAAATCTCAAGAGGAAAGGAAGTGTCTTAAGGCTAAGCTCTTGTCTGCTTCCTAACGTTAGCAGATGCCTATCTCATGCCGGTCTCAGCAGAAGACAATGGCATATCGCAGACGAAGCGATCTCTGCATCTGATTGTCTAATGGAGACGGCCACGGAGCAACAATAGAGTGTCAAGAGTTTTTCAAAGCGTGCTTCCGTCATGCAAGAGGAAGCGGCTGACCTAGCCTGAGCCAAGTAGTACAGTGTTCGCTGAGAGACGCGGCAAGTGGTCTTCTCTCCAAGGGAACCCCCTTGAGATGGAGGACACCCCGCAAGACAGAGTATATATTATCTCTTGAGCTCGTGATTAATAACATAAATTACCAACACGAAGCAGAGGATTTCAGAAAGGCTCCCTTGTCATGTACCCTGTGCTCACAGCATCCCCACCTCACCCACCCCTGACAGGCGTTTTTTTTTTTTTTTTTTTTTTTTTTTTTTTTTTTTTGTTCTTTTTTTCGGAGCTGGGGACCGAACCCAGGGCCTTGCGCTTCCTAGGCAAGCGCTCTACCACTGAGCTAAATCCCCAGCCCCTGACAGGCGTTTTTAGCTCGCTCTTATCATAGTCAGAAGAGAGCTTAAGACGGGGAGAGCCACACAGTGTGCTTTGGCTCCTTTCTGGCGTGCCTGTTGCAGCATATGTCAGCAGTTCATTTATTTTTATTACCAAGTCATATCCCATTGTACAGTCGTACAAGAGACAATTCATCTGGTAACCTGTGGATAGGCATTTGGGTGATTTTCAGTTTTCAGTAATTATGATAAGTGTCTATAATTATTTGTATAGAGGTATTTGGATGTTTATGCATCCATAAACCACACGCATCTTGCTTGTTCAAATATTTAGGAGCTATTGAGGACAGCTGTGTATTTAACTTTATAAGGACTGTATATTTATTTATACACAATCCTTCAAAAGAACGGTAGCATTTTACATTTGTAGATTGACTATTTCCGAATTTTAGCCCTTCAGCCATTCCACTTTGTCCAGTAAGTTAAGAAGTTTAAGAAATTAGCATGACAGGTATGTCAGTCAAATTTATAGAAATGAGTAGGAATAGTTAAATTAAGGAAAATGATATGAAATAACTCACACATGATTGTTTGGTTTTGTGACTTGGGCAACTGTCTTTGTGGGGAAGATAAAGAAAAGGAAGATAAAGCCATTGATATGGACGGACTCTCCACATGAAGGTCTAAAGTGCCAAATGGGGAAGCTGTCACAGATGCAGGGTGGTTTGGAGTTAGCACTACGAGCGTTCTACAAGACCAGTCTGGTGAACAGAGTGCTACAAATCACTAGTCTATGCCTGCCCCTTACATGCACGGTGAGGTTGAATTCCTCCGCATGGGTGAGCTACAGATGATGTTCAAGCACACATGTGACAAAGAACTTGCTAAGGCATGGAATTCTATGTACCCGGGTTCTTCATAGCTCGATCAGGAACCGCTTAGGATCTACATCCAAGTCAAACACAAACCAGCACGTGCTTAGAATTGCTGCAATATTTAAGGACTTTCACTCGTTTTATAATTTTTACAAATCTACTTATGCACATTTTCCTGGTTCTTTTTTGTTTTGGGGGGGTTGTTTTGATTTTTTTGTTTTGTTTTCTGAATAAAGCAGAGAAGTTAAGAGTACCTAACAAGTGCTGTATGTGTGTACTTTCTTCTTAACTGTTTTAACTTGATCTTCTGATTTTGCATTAATAGAACTCAGGTCCACAGACATAATGAGACTCGATTTTGGAGGCCATATTGCTACAGTCATATGCTTCCCGCTGTCGTTCAATACTTCCTCCAATCAAGCAAAAGGAGATATAATAATTGCATTGGGAGAGCCCAACCCCGTTATTCATACAGTTAAGTAGAGCTAATAACAGAAGACACAAAGATTTTCAGCAGGGTTGATTTGCATTTTTAAACTAGCCAGAAGTCAAAGCCTAATTGATGTATTCTATTCCTCTGCTAATACCTAGTGGGACCAAGTCACGCTAACAATGTAACCTTATTTGGGTATTAGTGAATTTGTTTATTTATTCAATTAATAGACATGTACTGATTACTGACTTTGTATTTGGAACAAAGGTTAGTCACTTACTAATGGCAGTGAGAAAGAGAGAAATACAATCCTTACTTAACAGAACTTTCCCCTAATAGTAGGAGGGCCTTTTTTGTTGTTGGTTTTTTTTTGTTGTTGTTGTTGTTGTTTATTTTTTTTGTAGCTACTGAAATGAATTACTAAAATAGGCCTAGCATCTTTTTTTTTTACATTTTATTTTTTTTTATTAACTTGAGTATTTCTTATATACATTTCGAGTGTTATTCCCTTTCTCGGTATCCAGGCAAACATCCCCCTCCCCCCTCCCCTTCCTTATGGGTGTTCCCCTCCCAACCCTCCCCCCATTGCCGCCCTCCCCCAACCAGTCTAGTTCACTGGGGGTTCAGTCTTAGCAGGACCCAGGGCTTCCCCTTCCACTGGTGCTCTTACTAGGATATTCATTGCTACCTATGGGATCAGAGTCCAGGGTCAGTCCATGTATAGTCTTTAGGTAGTGGCTTAGTCCCTGGAAGCTCTGGTTGCTTGGCATTGTTGTACATATGGGGTCTCGAGCCCCTTCAAGCTCTTCCAGTTCTTTCTCTGATTCCTTCAACGGGGGTCCTATTCTCAGTTCAGTGGTTTGCTGCTGGCATTCGCCTCTGTATTTGCTGTATTCTGGCTGTGTCTCTCAGGAGCGATCTACATCCGGCTCCTGTCGGTCTGCACTTCTTTGCTTCATCCATCTTGTCTAATTGGGTGGCTGTATATGTATGGGCCACATGTGGGGCAGGCTCTGAATGGGTGTTACTTCAGTCTCTGTTTTAATCTTTGCCTCTCTCTTCCCTGCCAAGGGTATTCTTGTTCCCCTTTTAAAGAAGGAGTGAAGCATTCACATTTTGATCATCCGTCTTGAGTTTCATTTGTTCTAGGCATCTAGGGTAATTCAAGCATTTGGGCTAATAGCCACTTATCAATGAGTGCATACCATGTATGTCTTTCTGTGATTGGGTTAGCTCACTCAGGATGATATTTTCCAGTTCCAACCATTTGCCTACGAATTTCATAAAGTCGTTGTTTTTGATAGCTGAGTAATATTCCATTGTGTAGACACGTGCTCCACTATGTTCATTGCAGCCTTATTTATAATAGGCCTAGCATCTTAAAACACAAAATATTATATTATAGTTCTGCCAACCAGATTCAAAAGGGGAGAATCTCTTTCCCTCGAGTTGTTGGCCCCTGTTTGGAATGCTTTTGCTGGTCGTTACCTGGAACTATCTTTAGTTACCAGGGCTGTCACATCTCTCAGTCATAATTCCCTGACTCCAGCATCAGCAATGACCAGCCTGCACTTCCTTACTTTTCATCTCTTTATTCGACTCTTGCCCTGCAAGCTGAAGTGGATGATGGAGACTTGTCTATACCCACGAAGGAGCAGACACAGCGCATGATTTCTTGTGGGCCATTGGAACACTCTAAGATCACCCACTGTGGGAACTGCACGTGTCAGCATGAATCAACCCCAGAAGGAGCACTGAGGAAACTGCTGGGAAAACCTATATGACAATTCACGTAAATTTTTGAAAATGAAACAAATATAGTTTATATTGCAGTTAGGGACTAAAAGTGTAAACGTTCACGGGAGTAGCATGTGTCACCTCGGTGAGCTTTGTAAATGTAGGTAGGAAACTCAGGGCAGACTCATGTCAACATTGTGGAACCAGCTAAGAAGAAAGAGGTAAGGACCCAAAATATATTGATTCTTCTCCTATTGCTCCGTGTCATTACTGCTCAATCGCCCAATGCTGTGACCCTTTAATACAGTTCTTAATGAAATGATGACCCCCGATCTTAAGTTTACTTTTATTGCTACTTCATAACTGTAATTTTGCTACTGCTATGAATCATGGTGTAAATATTTGTATTTTCCAATGGTCTTAGGTGAGCCCTGTCAAAGGGTCATTGGTCCTCGAAGGGATCGAGACCCACAGATTGAGAACAGATGCTGTATATGTCCGTACTTTCTTCTTGCCCTATTTTCACTTTTTTTTCCTCATAAGGCCTCATGAATATTGTATGTTAGAAATAAAAGCATTTGGGAATATTTCCTATTTATCTAAGGACAGTAATAATAACTTACAATCTAATAAGGTTATTTTAATTTCAACATTTTGAGGAGCAAGTTCTAGGAACCAGTGGCCAAATGAAGAAAATCAGGACAGGAATTAGTTATAGGCTATTTGGGTGAGTGACAAACACACACACACAGAGACAAATACACACATGCACATACAGAAACACACACACATACACACACACAGACACACACACATGCACACATGCACATATAGACAGACATACATACATAGACACACACACATGCACACACACAGACATACACATACATGAACACACACACATGCACATACAGACAGACACACATACATAGACACACACACATGCACATACAGACAGACACACATACATAGACACACACATGCACACACACAGACATACACACACATGAACACACACATGCACATACAGACACACATGCACATACATAGACACACACACATAGACACACACACAGACACACACACTTCACCTACAGGCACACAAATATGCACATACACACACTCATGTGTGCACATGCATACATGCACACAGCAGTCTCCTCTCACAATAAGCACCAATAACCTCCTTTACATACTAAGGCCAAGTGCATTTGTCTCTCCTCTTCATCTAGAGAATTCTTCAAAAGCAAGATTGTGTCCCTTTATATTCTGCCAGCACATGGTGAGCACCCAATAAATAATAATTAATTCTGTCTCTTACTAAATATTCATCCATTTAGTCAATGAATAATAATTAAAGATAATTAAATGATGGAAAAGAATACAAAACTTAGCAAAAAAAATAAATGAGAGTATTTGTTTATTCCTGATTAAGTGCAATGTGGTAGAAAACACACCTGGAGCTTGAGTTCTGCCTGTTTGGTATAGTTTTATTTGCCTTTAATTTTAATTCATATTGTACTGTGTCTCAGTGGTATTCACATGAATTTGTAGAAACTTACATGACACACTGTGTAAATTTATATGTTTGTGTTAGTAACTTACTTGCATGTGTTAAACTGTTATCAGCAAGTTTTCTCACCTTGATCTATATGTTTTCAACTTTAGACGTATCTGCATGAAATTTCATTCACTTCATGATGTGTGTGTGTGTGTGTGTGTGTGTGTGTGTGTGTGTGTGTGTGTTGTGTGTATGTGTGTGGGTGGTATGTCTGTGTGAGCCTCAGTGTGAGTGCATGTATATGTCTGTGTAAGTGTGTACAAGTGGATGTGGGTGTAGTTCATGTGAAGAGTGGTACTATGGTGGCCTATCTGTTCTCTGTATCTTCATGCACTGTAAGTGTCATTTTATTTCCTCAGATAAAGGGATGAAATGAGAGCCATACCCCAGGTGTATGGATATTATCACTTGGGCTGAGCCCAGAGCATTTCTTTCTATGTGCTAATTATTCCTAGGTCTAGGCCTGGAAGAGTTTAGCCTCTGTGCAATCCAATTTTTCAAGCTGACTGATTTAATCTGGCTTCTCTTGGCTTCTGACTGAATTGCTCTGCCTGACCTCATACTAAGTTTGCCAAAAAGTTTTAATCTTCTGCCTTCTTCTCATTTTCTGTCCCATTCTATCCTCACCTGTGTCAAGCTCGTTCTTTTTGTAATCTGTCTCTGTAAAACCTGCCAGGTAAAACTGCCATACATATATATCACCTCTCTTTCTCCCTCTCTCTTTTTTCTCTGCTCTTAAGTAACCCCTCTTTCCTACACTCTTCTCATGTGAGTTGCTCATATTCTATCTCTGACTCATCCTGTCAGATCTTTCTCTGATTTATCACTTTGTCTGCTCCTCCATTAGATGTCACTTTCAAGCATGGCTGCTTCATTCTACAACCTAACCTTACCTTCATTGTTAGGGATTAAAGGGGTGTATTAGGAACATGTTTGTAACCATACTGTCATCCAGGGCACGTCTGCATTCTGGTTGGATTATATAGATCTTGGAGGTCTTTGGATGTCAACTCTTGCCAGAGCAGCCATGTTGCTAGATTAAAATTCCTCTACATTGCACTAGACCTTCAACGATCATAATGTTTTTGTCTTTTTTATAGAAGGATTACAGCACAGTGGTCAAGAACACAGGTACTCTCTGGCTTGGAGATCCAGTGCTAGAAATTTCCCTAAGTAGCTTTTAGTTCAATCTGCTTCACTCCAGCTCAGTTTCTACATATATAAGAATGGAGGGAAACAAATGACAATACTCTTTATTTCCTCACCTCAAATGATATTGGGAAATTGCTTACTCCTGTGAGACAGAGTAAATTCCTCCTGTATTACCTGTCACAATTACTATTAGGTTAATATTAGCTAATTAACTTCAGAGCTACTTTTAATGAAGCATCAATAACTTGATATATTCTTTTCTTACTTCAACAATGATATTTGATATTTTATTCTGAAAAAGTATTAATAGTTAAAATTGCGCCTATATCCGTAAGCCAATGTAAGTCACAATAAAATTCGATGAGGTTCTCTATTTTTCTCTTCTTTTTTTTTTCAGATATAAACATAGGGACTTTATTCTTTTAATTGTTTTGTATGTAGTAATGTTATTTCAATGTACAAAGTTTGTAATGCAAGGGCTGCAGTGGTCCTTTTAGAGTGTTTGCACCTAGGTAGGCCAACAGGAATTCTTCTTGCCTAAGAATTCTTCTGAGGACACTTCATTCATGTGCTCAATGGTCATCCAATCAGAGAAAATTATATTCTTCCTTTTCTTGAGCTTGACCTTCGATTCAGACATGAACTCAACTACGAATCTCTTCACATGTTCCTTTTCAGTTTCCACAGGCATATTTATCCCCAGTACATCAATCTTCAGGGCATTAAACTTTTGTTTTTAACAAGCCAGCTTTGGCCACATTGGGCTGTAGTAAGTCTAGACCTTCACTAGGAGTTTCTCAGACATAGTAGCTAATTTGTAGAGGATGGTCTCTTTCAGGAGTTTGTGATTGTCTTGGTTTCCATATGATCTTCCCACAAGCTACCCAACCAATACCTTTTGGAACAAATTTAAGCCCATCCATTTTGGGATCCTTCACCCACCTTGGCAGTGTGCAGTAACTTTATTCCTTCTTTAATAGGCATTTGTTTGACAAGTGCATGTATGAGTACTGTATTTATACAATTTACTCCTCTTTCTCTTCCTTCCAACTCTCATGTGTCATTCCCACTGCATTTTCTTTCAAATTCACAGTCCCAGGGCTGCAGAGATGGCTCAGTGGCTAAAAGCATTTTTTTTTCATGCAAATGACTCAGTTTTGATTCCCAGAACTCACACGGTGGCTCACAAACATCTGTAACCCTAGTTTCAGGGAATCTGACATCCTCTTCTGTCCCACTTAGTTGTTCACGTAGGGTATAGGCATACATGCAAGCAAAACACTTATATACATAAAATAAAATAAATAAATTAATTTAAAAATTCATGGCCTCTTTAATTATTATATATATATATGTTTGCATATATAATGTTATATAAATACAACTTGCAAGGTCCATTTAATCTGGGTCAAATGTACATGGTTTTAGGGCTGGCCACTTAGTATTGAATAACTAATCCCTGGGGAAAACTGACTTCCCCACTTTAAGCAATCATTATTTGCCTATAGTTCTTCATATAGGTATGAGACCTTGTGGGGTTCCTTTCATGCATGCTGGTGTGCCAACTGGCATTGTTATTGCACATGCCTTGTTCAAGCAACCATATTGTTGATATTTCATGTGTGCAAATTCTCTTCCATGGGGATTTCTCAGATGACATTCAAATTATGGCATTTTACATTCCTGCCATTCTTATTTCAGATGACAAGTAAAAGAGTCACTTGGCCATTTCTCTCCAAACACCCAGCTTTTTCATCTAGCAGAGAACACCATTGCCACTTCACCTTACCGTTAGGTTGTGCAACAATAATAGTGATGACGATAATAATAATATCATCTAAGTAATTTCCAGAAGTCCATTTAGTAACCAGAGCATCATATGAGATGAAGTGCTACAAATCAGTCTGTACGGACAGGGCCACAATCAGCTGCAAAATTTCTACTTTGCTTTTTAGCTGAAAGTCTTATCTTAGACTGTTATTTCCTTCACTATTCTCTGTAACTGCAGCTGGAGCTAAATTATGGTCATGACAGTTAGGTCCCAGGATTCACATCTGATGAACTCTGATGAGTGCCTGTCCTTTCAGAGATGGTGGGATAGAGTAACCAAAAGGAGTAAATGCCATATGAAATTCAGGCAATGTTTTTATTGATAACAACTGTGATAAAACCTGAGAGCATTAAAAAAAACATTATATAAGAAATAGATGCAATAAAAGGAACGAGTCCTGTAGATGACAACAGGGTGATGATAAGCACTCAATGTTATGCTTATGAGTTTTGTTCTTTTCACCTAATGGCCAAAGGCCCTTTGATTGTCCAGATGATATATGTTATGTGAGGATAAGAGTGTCAATTGTTTTCTTCCATTTGACTTTAAAATAAACTCCAAAGTCTATAAAAACTTTTTGAATCGTGTTGGGTTGTTCAATGATATGCCTCTGAAAGGTGGGGTTTTCATATGCCCACTGTTTTTATATGTTAGGGCAATTCTCTTCCTTGAGAGTTAAAAACTCATAAATAAATGCCTTAATTCAAAGGAAATGGATGAGACCTCTAGTGGAATGACAGTCAATTCTGTCTTTAAAGCCCACCTGTGTTTCTGTTGCCTGAGCCTTCACTGAAGATTGAAGGCAGTATTCAAAGAGGGCAATTCCTCATACTTTACCTGCTCATTACATGCCATGATAGTTTTTTATTCAATTATACATCTGCCAATAAAAAGAGTGGGCAAAGATAACACCAAGGCCGTGTTTTCATTTCAATTACTGTTCCGTAGTGAATTACAAGGTTGTGGGTCTCCTATAACAATTTATACTGACCCAGGCCCCATAAATCTGGTACAGCAGAGAGAGTTGCTCAGCTGTATGTTGTGGTCATGTCTTTCTCCTAACAACATCAATCTTTTGCCCAGGAGGACAGCGTAGTTCACTAGTGCTTTATCTGCTGTTTACATCATAAAGGTCTTCTTAAGTAAGGACTGTGTTTCTTTTGCCTCTTGCAGGAGTACCCTGTATTGGGCTTGAAGGTCTGATCAATATGTTAGCTTAAGTTAGCCAATGTTAAAGTGGATGAAAAATTTCAAAGAATGGTTTCTATCTATCTATCTATCTATCTATCTATCTATCTATCTATCTATCTATCTACGTATCTATCTATCTTCTAGTTATTTGTAATATATGACATAATTTCTAAAACTTTAGACAATAAAATGATTTTGGATACATTAGACATGAAAATGATATTCCTATGTTTATTTACTCAGAGTTGGATGTGTTATTTGAACTGAAATAAGTTAGGTTCATTCTGTCTCAAGGGTGGACTGCTTCTAACTCATTTTTAAAGTGAATAATTTTCTCCTTAAGGAAATAATGAAAGTTAACTGGACCCCAGCCAACACATCTGTCTCTGAAATGTTCCAAGGCAAAGACGTTAACTCGTCAGGCAGGTTATGCATGTGACCACCAACAGTTTTTCTGGAAAAAAAATGAGGCTATGACTAATACACAGGAAACCATGTTATATGATACCATATTGCATCAGAGAACAAATAAAACAGAACACAAGCGAGCAATAAGGATATGAAGTAAATGAGGTTATTAGGTTAGCATATTTGTAATCATACCATTTTTCCTGTTGTTTCAATACATAAAGCAGAGCTAAGCATTTATTATCAAGGGATTACTAAAAGTAAATATGTTATAGTCTCTTCCCAATCTGATGTTTAAATTACCTACTTAGTACAGTTACTGTGATTTTCATGACCTCTGCTTTAGTTTATGTACACAGTACTTTGTACTGGAGTTGGATGAGTCATTTTAACAATAAGGTGTGCTTAGTGACTCACTCTTTATGGAACTACTGGCTAGTTTGAGAAGCATTTCTTGCTATACTTTAAAAAAAAACTTTTATTTCTTTTTCTGTGGAGAACAGTGCTCTAGGGAAATACTTCAATTTTCAGTGAACAGCAAACTTGGTGGGAAGAGAAAAATGCTAGAATTTTCAGGCTGTGTTTTTATTTTTACCAGAACTGAGCACATGTTGCAGGTCCAGAATGCATTCTAATACTTCATTCAATCATCTGTAAAACTTTAGAAAACCAATTTCTAAAAGACTTTGAGTGCATTCATTTTATCAGAGTGGTTTCTTTCATATTGAGGGTAGTTATAATTGCTCTTGGTAATATCAAAATGCCAGTAAAACCGAGTCTGTAAACAGGAAGGTCAACTGTGTTGGCTTGTTGAGATCTAGAAATAATGATAATTTTTCCAGTTCTTTGAGAAAAGTTTTAATCTCATTCCTGCCACTAACAGCAGCTTGTAATACCACCCATTCTGGTAGCTGTTATCTGTGTGATTAAAGACTATTTTGAATGGTACAATGGATACAGAACCAGATTGTGGAAAAAAATCGTCCTCTGATTATTAAGTCGTCTTGAAACCATCTGCCCTTGGACTATGTTTTGCTTATACTAAAACTAAAATGAGTCTCTGCGTAATAAAGGATTTAAAGAAATGCTGGATGACATAATTCAAGTCAACAAAACCATACCGAAGCTAACAATATTTTGTATTAACGTAATGCAATATGTGAGTCAAGTTACCACAGCAATATTTGTTATGTATCATAAAATAATTCACACGTCAAAAAAGCAAAAAGAAATATGAGAAAACTAGCCTTTGATTTTAGCTACTTAAGTGTTTCTATCCTGGAATGTATCCTGGAATGCTCATGCTATATCCTATTCATATACAACCTTGACTTGAGTCATGGCACGTCTGTCTCTGAAGTCTTAATCTTAAAAAGAAGATTGAAACAAATGTGAGTGGTGAACATGCCCGCATGGGTTTGTTGCATCAAATTCCTTGGAAATAGAGTTACGGGAAGCTATGGTTTATCACATGGGTGCTGAACTGAACCTAGGTCAAAGTCAGTAATTTCTTTTACCTTCTGAGCCACTGTGGCCCCTAGATCCTGACCTTTATCGAGTATGCTCTCACCCTCTTCGGACACACCAGAAGAGGGCATCAGATCCCCATTGCAGATGGTTGTGAGCCACCATGTGGTTGCTGCTGACCTTTATCGAAGGAGGTCAATAAACTGTTCTTGCATACATGAAAATAAGTTAAATCATAGAAATCATTTCAAAGGTAATTCAGTGAAGTGTGTATTTGTCATGATCTCTACTCAGCTGTAACCATGATTGTTGCACAAAGTGAGGATCACCATGGTATTGCAATACCAACACTTCTCTAGGAAGTCTAGGAGGGAGGGAGTAGTTAAGTAGGGAGTCAGTGACTATAGCAGTCATTTTGAAGTTTGCATGGGATTTTATGTTTGCATGGCAATTACCTCAGTATCAAAGATTTGAGTTGATCTACCTTCAATGAGATTATCTAATTAGGAAGTCCAGAAATAGCTGACTTACCAACTTGAACTTTATTCTTAGTCGATACTCTTTTTTTTTTTTTTTTGGTTATTTTTTGGAGCTGGGGTCCGAACCCAGGGCCTTGCGCTTCCTAGGCAAGCGCTCTACCACTGAGCTAAATCCCCAACCCCCTTAGTCAATACTCTTAAAATAACACCCACATGCAGAAGGAGAGTTTTACATCTGTCCCTGAATGTGGTCTCTAGCCTCATTGTTTAGTCTGACTGGACTTAGAATCACCTTCAATACTGAGGAAGACTTGTGGTATTCATGTCGGGTTTCCCAGAGTGGGTCAACTCCAAAGAAGGAAGAAAGGCATTCCACAGTCTGAGGGGCTCAGGGAAGATAAGCAACACTGTTAAGCGAGTCAAACACTGATGCTTACTGTACTGGCTGATTTTGTGTGTTAACTTGACACAAGCTGGAGTTATCACAGAGAAAGAAGCCTCCCTTGAGGAAATGCCTCCATGAGATCCAGTTGTAAGGCATTTTCTCAATTAGTGATCAAGGGTAGGAGGGCCCATAGTGGGTGGTGCCGTCCCTGGCCTGGTAGTCCTGGGTTCTATAAGAAATCAGGCTGAGCAAGCCAGAGAAAGCAATCAAGTAAGCAGCACCCCTTTGTGGCCTCTGTATCAACTCCTGCCTCCAGGTTCCTGCCCTGTGTGAATTCATGTCTTTTGATGATGAACAGCTGTGTGGAAGTGTAAGCTGAATAAACCCTTTCCTCCCAACTTGCTTCTTGGTCATGATGTTTTGTGCAAGAATACAAACTGTGACTAAGATACTTACCTTCTTCTGGCTTCCTGGATTAGATAATAAAGCTCTGCTCCTCCATGACTTTCCTGCCAAGTCTCACTGAGCCCTCTAAAAGCACAAGCCAAAAACAGTTCTTTCCCTCTTATTTCCCACCAGTACTTTGTCACATGGACAAGAAAAGTAAGTGAACACCCTCTAAACCAGGGCATTCAACCATCCATGTATGTCCATGTCACCCAATTATCCATGTTTATCCATGACACCCAGTCATCCACGTATCTTCAAACCTTTCAATTGTTCATGCATGCACATTGTACTCAGTAGTCTGTGTATGTTCAATTATCCATGTACCTTCATGGTACACCCATGGCAGCATCTGTTATATGATAAGACTGGGTAGTGAACTATGGCTCATAGAACCCTATAAAGTATTTTGAGGACATGTGAGTGAGTATCTTAAGTATTAAGCCAGCTTTCTGTCAGTTTCTTGAATGGATTCAAATCAATGTTTACTCGTTAAGATTTCGTATCCCACAGGTGCTGTCCAAGACCAAGAATACAAAGATACATTACTCACAAAAGCCATTGTTTTTGTTTTTCCCAGAAAACCTACATATAGGAATCACGTGGTAGAAATAAGTTGATAGGAAAGAAATATTTCAGCAATGTGTTTTGAAATAATTTTGACACTTACCTCACCATCTACCCACAAAAAAAATCATAGATAGATATACAGCCTAAACTTACAAAATTTGTGGAAGAATATACAGACTATTCCCAGCAAAAGTATTTTTAGGGAAGACAATGCAAGACATAATGCATTACATGTAATTTCAATGTAAACAAAAAGTATTCAAAATAGTGTGCCTTACACTTATGATAGCTTGTGGTAGAGTATAAATATAATATCTATTATTTAATACAAGAATTAAAATTGAAACAACATAAAACTAATAAAAGAATGACCATTGAAATCCATTGTAAAAGTGAAAAATAACAAAGATATAATATACAAAAATTGGCAAATACTTCATGGAAATGTACCTGAGAAAAAATTAGCACACGAGAAGTTAGCTGACTTTAATTTTCAGCAGGAAAATACAATATAAAAGCAATAAGAGGAAGTACCTGAAGCTCATCAGCTTTAGCATGTAGAAAGCCTAGATTATAGGGGATCTACCACCATCAAATCAGAGGCAAGAATGGAGTGTCAATCATCAGTTGCTGGGAGTCATGGGTAAGGGGAGGTACTAATCAGTAAGTGCAAATTTCACTTAAAAATGATTTAGTTCTGTAGAACTAATGTACGGTGCTATACCTATATCTAATAAAACTGTTGGATACTTCAAAATCTTGTCAATAAGGTATACTTATTATTAAATATTTTGCCATAACAGAATTAAAATTGATAAAGGACTGACCATACTAACCATCAGTATTGAGTAGAGCAAAATTACACTGCTGGTAATTTGCTTACTACTGTGAATATTTAAAAAGACTCATGACTTCTTATCAATTTATGCAATCTAAACTTAAAGCCACAAAATAACCACTGGCCTTCCACATGTGGTTAACATTAACAAGCAAAATCATAAACTAAGTGGAACCCCACCCTCCCCTGAGAGACTGCAGAGGAACCACCCATCTCACACAACCAAACTGAGCATGAGCATGTGAGGCCAGCTCTGTGGCCTAGGGGTCATTCTTAAACTGCAGGCACAGAGCAACAGGAATGAGCTGCAAAGCTCAAGAACATCCACCCTGATGGCCGCGTTCAAACTCCCACAGATGGGTTGAAGAGACAAGAGCCCCGATGATTCATACGGGATTGAAGCTGTGCTTTTCACAAGGCCAGATCCTCCGGGAAGTTCCTGGATATCTGTGTGATGCATGTAGGTAGGGGCCTCCTTCCTGATGTAGATTTACATCATTTTCTAAAAACACCTGCTTTCTCTCATCTACAGGCTTGTGTGGTGCCCGCCTACTGATTTTATGCACTAAGAGCTCAATTCCAAATACTAGCAGAACACTTCTGTGAATGCATTGTATCTTTACCACAAGCAATGGGGTACATGAACTAGGCACAGAGTTGCAGAGAAGGTCATGGTTTGTCTGAAGTTGGGAACGCTGTGAGAATGTTGGTGGAGTCTAGATCTGGAAAAGAACTGAAGTTGAGTTGGAAGACATTGTTTCCTTCGTGTTAGCCGTTTCCTCTCACTCTTAAAATCTTTCTGCCTCCTTTCTAGGCACAAAGGACTGTCACACTTACAAACTCAAGGAAACTGTGGGAGCATGAACAGTTCCTGCATAGAGTCAAGCCATGGATACAAGCCCTCCCACCCCCATCTCCAAACAAGAAGTTGTCTCTAACTGACAAATGTTTATTAAGAAAAACGATCAGTGTTCTCTAGTGAAGTTTCCCTAGGTTTATACATAAGGATAGTTGTTTTGTGTATGTGCATTCCCTGGGCCTTTCATGATGATTTTTTAAAAATTTTGTTTGGTTTATTTGCTTTCTAAATTTTTCCATGTTTGTTAGAGAGAGAGAGAGAGAGAGAGAGAGAGAGAGAGAGAGAGAGAGAGAGAGAGGGCACGAAGTTGGATGGGTGGGGAAGTAGGGGAGGAGATGGGGGATGGGAAATACTGATCACAATATATTTTATAAATTGTCAGTAATTGAAAACAAAAAAAAAAACCTTTAAATTTTCTAAGCTTAAGAACAAAAGGTATTTTCAGCTCTTAAAAACGAAAATATATCCTAACAGTGATAAACAAGTCTAATGGCATCTACCTACGTGCATGTGAACATACATCACTAAACCTGTGTTCATGAGCATTCATAACCACTTAGCATCCTAATACTCCACAAACAGGAAAGCGAAGTACAATTGGTGATACCTGAGAGGAATTTGATGATGGAAACTAACGGTACATCAGCGTCATGGGTAAATCGCAGCGTGTTCTCAATAGAGGACATGCAGAAGGACATGCTTCGCTGTCACTGTGTTCACGGGAACCAAAACACAGGCACAAGGAGGGTTGGGGTTCTCAGGTAGGTAGTGATGGACAGGAATTTCTGAGGGTGTGGATGGCCCGCGTGTCTTCTGGGTGACTGATAAATATGTATGTCACTTTATTAAAACAGCGAGAAAACTAAAACTTTTAATGCATGTAAAATTATAGGACCAACATGAAATCAGTGGTAAATTACATTGTGAAAGAGTAGGGATGGGGGTTAGCTATGCTCCCCCTTAAGAATCTAATCAGGAAGAAGTCAGGATGAGGGAAGTGATTTTAATCTGACCCTTGGAAATCTGTTGGACCACATGCCGAGGAGGGTGGCCCTCAGCAGTGTTTCTTCTTGGCCATGGACCTAGGTCAACCAATGCAGAACCATTTGTCTTCTTCCAGGACCTCTTGATTAGGTTCACACAGACAGCCAGGAACTTCCCGGAGGATCTGGCCTTGTGAAAAGCACAGCTTCAATGCCGTATGAATCATCGGGGCTCTTGTCTCTTCAACCCATCTGTGGGAGTTTGAACGCGGCCATCAGGGTGGATGTTCTTGAGCTTTGCAGCTCATTCCTGTTGCTCTGTGCCTGCAGTTTAAGAATGACCCCTAGGCCACAGAGCTGGCCTCACATGTTTGGTTGTGTGAGATGTGTGGTTCATCTGCAGTCTCTCAGGGGAGGGTGGGGTTCCACTTAGTTTATGATTTTGCTTGTTAGTGTTAACCACATGTGGAAGGCCAGTGGTTACTTTGTGGCTTTAAGTTTAGATCGTATAATTTGATAAGAAGTCAGGAGTCTTTTTAAACCATCACAGGAACTAAGATACATATAGGTAGGGGCCTCCTTCCTGATGTACATTTACATCGTTTTCTAAAAGCACCTGCTTTCTCTCATCTACAGACTTGTGTGGTGCCCCGCCTACTGATTTAGCAGAATGCCCTGAAGAAAGTAATCTCTCTCTCTCTCTCTCTCTCTCTCTCTCTCTCTCTCTCTCTCTCTCTCTCTCTTGGCAACCATAGTCCTCTTCCTTATCAACCCAACCCCAGAGCCAGCCAATCATGGACTAACTTCCAAAACTGAGACCTCAAATAAACCTTTTCTCCCTATAAATAAGCTATCATGAGGATTTTAATGGATATTTAAAAGCTAGCTGACTCACATGTCAAGGTTTGAAATTGAAAATAAAAAACTAACATGTTATATAATGATCAAGCTAAGCTAAATGACTAGCACCTTTCTATTCTTTATTGCTCTCACTTTTTCTCTTCTTTTATTGGATATTTTCTTTATTTACATTTCAAATATTATCCCCTTTCTTATTTTCCACCGAAGAAATCCTCTATCCCATGCCCCTTCCCCCTACTTCTGTAAAGGTGCTCCCTCACCCATCCACCCAATCCCTCCTCTCTCCCAACCCTGATATTCCCCTACACTGCTGCATTGAGCCTTGACAGGACCAAGGGCCTCTCCTCCCATCTATGCCCAACAAGACCATTGTCTGCTACATATGCAGCTGGAACCATGGGTCCCTCCATGTGTACTCTTTGGTTGGTGGTTTAGTCCCTAGGAGCTCTGGGGGGTCTGGTTGGTTGATATTGTTGTTCTTCCTGTGGGGTTGCAAACCCCTTTCACTCCTTCAGTCCTCTCTGTACCCACTTTAATGGAAACCCTGTTCTCAGTCCAATGGTTGACTGCAAGCATCTGGTTCTGTATTTGTCATGCTCTGGCAGAGCCTCTCAGGAGACAACTATATCAGGCTCCTGTCAGTATACACTTCTCATACAGCAATTCTCAAATTTATTTGGAACAACAAAAAACCCAGGAGAGCGAAAACTATTCTTAACAATAAAAGAACTTGCAGGGAATCACCATCTCTGACCTCAAGCTGTATCGCAGAGCGATCATGATAAAAACTGCATGGTATTGATACAGAGACAGGCAGGTAGATCAATGGAATAGAATTGAAGACCCGGAAATGAATCCACACGCCTATGGTCACTTGATCTTTGAAAAAAAAGCCAAAAACGGGGAGAGAGAGAGAGAGAGAGAGAGAGAGAGAGAGAGAGAGAGAGAGAGAGAGAGAGAGAGAGAGAGAGAGAGAGAGAGAGAATGTGTGTGTGCGTGTGTGTGTAAATATACTTCCATACCTGCATATGGGGAGATTGATACTGGATGTCTCATTGACTCGCTACATTATTTTATAGGATGCAAGGTCTGTAACTGAACCTGAAACTCATCTCTCTGTCCAGGGAGCCCAGAGACCTGCCCTCCACCCCAACCCAGTGCTAGAATTACAGGTGTGCCTCTTCTCCCCATTAACTCGTAAGCACTTCATCCACTACATCATCTCCTCTGCCCCCAAAGCAGCACTCCTAACCCTCCCGGCAACTTCCGTTGAGCTGAAATGCTTTCCGGCGGGTTTGAGCGTATGAATGAAAAATACAGAAGAAAACCAATAGCCAGTTGACATTTCTTGCCGTCCTTCCAAAGCTTTCTGGCCCAAAATAAAGGTGCCGCGGAGGTGGAGAACCCGATTTCCATTCTAAGTTTTGCACAGTGCACTTCAGTCAATTAAATTTTCTGTTTCTAAGATACAGTTGCCTATGAAGGCAAGTAGCTCCAGCATTTTTGGAAACAATAAACTTGGTTCGGGAGCGACTTTCTTCGCTTGATGCCTGTTCAGGCCTCAGAGATCCCGCTTCGTCTCCGAGAGTGTCTTGAAGCCTGTGTTATTTTTACAGGCCCCAACGTCTTCCCATTACCTGGGTTCTGATGCCCCTAAAGCAGCACAAGAAATATCTTGGGGGGGGGGTTGGGTAGGGAACAACATGTTTCTTGTTCTTTTTTGTCCTCTCTGTTACATTGGAACTAGGCCATCTGGCTGCCTTTGGGGTAAATCCATTTTATAACAGGATTTTTTTGGTGATTCAGTAATTAAACCCCCTTGGATAGGGTTCAATATGGACCTGCCTTATGCTGAATTTTGCTTTATAGCAAACTGTTGGTCACAGGTGCCAGTGAATTTATAAATGAGAATGAAAAATCTTTTTTTGGCTTTTAGAATGAGCACCATTTTCCCATGATTCATCACAGACTAGGTACTCCTGTAAAGTCTCCATTGTTACATGGACTCTCTGTGTATGCATTCAAACATTAAGAAGCAGTTTGAAACAACACACATCAGAATATTTTCTGAAATCAAGTTGTTGGTTTTGAGCCATTTGTGTCATGTTCTTAAACTCAACAAACAATGAAACAATATGAAAATGTGTTCAAAGGCAAATGATCACTGGGTGTGGTGTTACATCCCTAGAATCCCAGCTCTCGGATTCTGGGGAAGAGAAATAGAAAGCTTTGATTCCAGTCTAGTCTACAGAGGGAGTATGAAAAAAATTAAAATCAAATGCTAAGTTATGTTTTTCTTGATCTCATATGGGGAATTTTCAGTGACTTGAACCGTGAATTGTTAATTAGAAATTTAAGAAATTTTGGTTCTTGACTCATAAAATGTCTCGTTTTTTATTTATTTTTTTTTTGTACAACATTTGTAACCTGAATCATCGCTATTTTAAAACATTCAAATACTTTGTATTTGAGAGCATTTTTCTACAAAATTAAGAATGAGGTTTGGAGATTTTCCACATGTCCCACACCATGGGGATACTGTTATATTGTAGCAAAGACAGTCAGCAGTTGTCCCAGTAGGTCACATTTGGCTTTGAGTGGTCCTGTGTCTTTATTACTTGAGAGGTCTCAGGTACCCTGCTGGAGTCTCTGTGTGTGCTTCCCTCCGGGTAGCCATGCCGTTTGCAGTTTACCTAGCCAGCTTGCCTAAAGCTTATTGGGAGTAAGTCATTTGAAGGTTTCTAAAAATAAAACATGTCAGACAACATTGAAGGCACGAATTGACACATACAGCCCTCAAAATTGACATGAAAATATGTAGCCCTTCCTTCTTAGCCCAGCATCTTGCACAGTTGTGAGCAGCAGATGGTGAAGGTCAAAGTGACGGAGGGTGGACAAATGTTAGGATTCTTCATGGAGAGAGTCTGGGAAGGCTTAGTCTATGGCAGCAAGGCTTTTTGTTGCTTTTTTTCCTTTTCAGGAGCTTCTCTCACTTTCCAATGGGAGCATGGCATGTTTCAGTGGAATTTTCTTGGGTAGTTATTGTTGCTATAGGCAATAATCATTCATCACCCCATTACCTTAAATCACCTCTTGGATTCTGAATTCTACCCTTCTTGATACCGTCCACTTCATACTTTCCCACTGGAATAAAATGGCTCAAGCTAGAATCTTCTTTCCCCTGCATTAATCATAGACCTGTTTAAAATAAAAATTGCTTTCATTTAAACAAATGTCAAGGCATTTTACTTCACAAATGAGCTAAGAAAAATGGGAAACTATTACTCATCTCCTGAATGTGAAAAATAAACATATTCTAAGAATTTATAAAATATTATTTAGCTTAAAATTATTTCATGGACAAGCATTAAGGGAGTGAAACATTTCAGCAAGCAGGCAGGCCGTTAATAAGAAAATAAACCTTATCATGACTCATGTACATTCCCGAAGGCTTGAATTACTGCACAGCCACAATCCTTCCAGGACCCCAGCAGACAGACAGTGGAGCGCAATAATCAGGCAAGAAAGAAGGAAGAAAAACAAGCTGTGATCTTTATGAGGTAAATCACAAGACAGAAGTCATGAACCATTAAACGAGATAGCCAAGTGACACACAGTATTTCCACAATTTCCGCATGACTTTTCAATCAAAGTTAAGAAAAATAAATTCACTTTTTAAAAACAAGTTTTCATGAATTATTTAGTAATTTAAAATATATATAAATCAGTAAAACTTTTCTTTTTTTTTTCCTCATGGTTGTATCTTGCCTGTTATGCCAAAAAGCCTTTTAATTAGCTGATAGCCACTAAGTAATTTGTTCAACATGTTATAGACTATCTATTCGTGCGGGATGGAATCAATGAGGTCCTGCAGTTTAAAGATTAACAGCAGAGGTGGGCAACAGCATGGCACCACCAGATGAGTTATAGGAAGGAAAAAGGCCAATGGTGCAGGAACGCAGAGCAGCTAATCCTGCTGGAAGCCTCTCAGAGTGTGCAGACAGGAAGAGCAAGTGCGATAGATTTGGATGAGGAAGGTGTTAAGAGAGTCTTTCCAAGGAGAGGAAGAAACATATGAAGCAGGATAAGCTTGGCTCACACCAGGAATTCCTTGTTAAGTATAAGTCATGTGTGGGTGCACGGGCTAGGCAGGCAAACTAAGGTGAAACTTATGCATGAAGTCACTGTATCAGTACTAGACACAGGAAGACCAAGCTGGTGGTACAGTGACACATGGGTTAACTAGGATTGGAATTGAGATATGAAGAGCACTTGAGAGGCTGTTGGAGTAGGACAGTTAAAAACAAGGACGGTCCCAAAGCAAGAGAGCCAAATCAGTGTAGGTGAGGATAGATCAGTGTTAAAGTGAGGACACTTTGACATGTGTAGGGGAGAAAGGGAAGAAAATAGGTCAGAGGTGACCTTCAGATCTCTGAGTCCAGCAGTAAGTGTGATGCTGCTATCCTCCTGCATGGAGGAGCCAACGGAAAGAAAGTGAAGGGGAAGTGGGATAGAACATGCAGCTGCGATTGGTCTTATTTACAGCATCACTTTAAGACTTCCAGTGTTGATACCCAAAAGTAGTCTCACGTAAGGGTCAAAGGAGCCATCTCTGCTAGAGCTGTGCAATTGACAATGACAGCAGTTGACACCCCCACCCACCCACCCACACATCCAAAAAGACTGGATTAATAAGACCAATCCTGGAGTGATGCTGGACCTTCTAAGCAGTTGGAGAACTGGAGGTTACAAAAGAGACTAAGAGAAATAGCTGGTGAAGGGTGGGGCTGAATCCTTGGAGTCAACGGAATTGAAAGAAAGAATGAGGGTGGTGGGCTACAGTGCTGGGAGGTAATGGGGTTAGATAAAAAAAGAAAAGAGATTGTATAAATTGGCATTTAAAATAGTATAGATGTGAGAGTTAAAAAGTGTTGTTTTTAGTGAGTTTGACAGAAAGTCAGATAGAATCTGAGACAGTTTCCAGCAGGTTGGGATGCCTGGCCATGCTATCTGTGCATGCAGTGCTGTGGTATGAGTGGTGAAATACGAAGTTCTTGGCTGCAAATCCTTTCTTGACTATTTTAAAGAAGAAGAGACTAGTAGGTAGTTAGGGATGAATACTGAGAGAATATTTTGCTCAGAAAGAGTGAATAAATACTCTATGTGAGATAAACAGGGAGAGCAGAGAGAGAGAGAGAGAGAGAGAGAGAGAGAGAGAGAGAGAGAGAGAGAGAATATAGTGAATGTGTGGGTGGTGACATGTAATTTTCATGGGATTGTAGCTTTTCTTCTTCCTTATAGAAGGTGAGCTGGGACCTCTGGCTGAGAGTGAAGGATGAGATTACAGCAGAAAGGCTTTCAGAAAGCAGTTAAGAATGGCTAATCTGTAGAGGGAGAGATAAGTTCCTTAGGGACCCACGACAGGATTTTCTGGAAATGTTAAGGGCCAACAGGTTACCATTAATTGTAGGGATACAGTGAAAATCAGTTTGGTGAGATATTCCCAACCTACACATTTTGAGTAGGTGGGCTGTGGTGTCACCCACACTGAGGCTACAGTAAGAAGGTGTGGCAGGAGGAGACAAATAAGGGAGGAAGAGTCAAAGGCCTGACTTAGGTGAAGGTTATTGTGCATGTGAGAAACAGGCACAACAGGAAACTGAGGGGAGGCTAAGAATGCAACAGTCAGTACATTTCAAGTCACGGGAGGGTGAGAAAGAAAGTTATCAACAACAGCAATGAGATGGGTAGAAGAGGAGAGAAATGCCTGGATAGACAGAGCCACGTCTGTAAAGTACAGCTTTTGGGTCTCGTCTATTAGGAATTTGTGTCTGTTAGACACTTATCTTACCTAAACTTACGACTTTATCTCAACTCTGGGTTTGCCCTGGGATTTTGTGTCTTAATGGCTCTTTGACCTTCTTGGCCTTCTTGGCTCTGTATACCTCAACTAACTCATAAGGAATTCAGGAAAATCACTGTCAAACCTTTTACCCTTTTGCCTCCCCATCCTACAACTTTCTAAGCTGTGATCTTAAAAGCATTCTTTTCACTTTAAAATTGCAGAATTTTAAAATTTTAAAATTGAAGAATTAGCTCTCTTCCACCTAAATAACTTTCCATGTAAGTCATCAAAATCCATTCCAGTACTGCCAGATGTGGGAGGTGACTTGAGTCCTTCCATTGTTGGGAAGGACCTTGTCATCCTCTGTTCTCTCCTTTCTTCCTCCTACCCACCTTCATCAAATGCATTTACAAGCTTTCCTGAGGATTTGCTCTGATTCAAAGAACTTTATGGTTGATTTATTGCTGTTTGATTTTTCCAAATGGTACAGACACTCAACATTTTACCAGAGCAGTCTTGAATCTCACATGCCTGCTCACTATGTCAGATCGTACTGCTAGATACTGTCGGCACCCTCAAAGCCCAGAGGTCTTGACACGGTGATGATGACTATGTTGCTATGGTGATTCTGCAGCTGGCCAAGTACTCATCAGTTGATTTTTCCCAGTTGGAATTTTTACAATGACTTTGCTAAGAGTGTAATGCATTTTAGCATTTCCTCCTCACACGAATGCCGTAGCAAAGTTGAATCAGTATGGAATTTTGTATTAAACAACCCTGAGGAGAAAACAGGAGAAACATGAGAAAGCTTGTGGGTAGGTAAAGTCTCTGGAATCTTAAACAACCACTAATATTTTTATAAGGTGGAAGAGTAGAAGACAATAAAGCTAAACTTTGTCTGTCTTTCATAGAATAGGTATTACAAGTTTGGGAACATTCAATGAATATGTGTGTATGCACAAATGTATATAAAACTATTTGGTTATGAATACCTTTGTTCCTTAACAGGTTAGAATGTAAGAAATAATATTTTTTTCTTCTGTTGCTTAATGTGTTGCTCAGGGTCTTAGTTCCTTGTCTTGTTGCTGTGCCAAAACCATCTAAGGGAAGAGTGTTTATTTTGGCTCAAAGTCGGAAGGTATAGTCCATGGTAGGGAGGAAGTCTTGGTATGACAAGCATATTGGTCACGTGAACGTGATAGATGCATTGATCACATGGTGTCCACAGTCAAGCAGCAGAGAGTAGTGAATGCTGGTGTTCAGCTAGCTTTTGTCTTCTTACCAAGACCAGAGGCCAAGCCCATAGAATGCTGCCACTGCTGCCCAAGTTTCGAGTAGGTCTTTCCACGTCAGAGAATGCAATGAGGAAAACTCTCACAGTCATAACAGTGCTGAGCCTAATCTTGATCATTTCTCATAACTGTGCCTGGAGTTCTCCTCCCAGATGATTCCAGATCGTGTCAAATTGGAAACCGATCTTAGCTGCCATACTCAGGGCCCTCACGGTCACAAATATTAACCTATAAATGAAATAGACAGGTTGTCAGTAAGTGTGGACCACACCTGTAACGTCTATGGCTATTTAAACATAGCTGGAAGGTGATACTTGGGTTTCTTCAAAAGAAAATTTCCTCACTGGCTGGAGGGTAGAATTACATACAGGCACACACATCTTTTCCTATGCTAATGAGTAGTAGATGGATATTTAGGACAGTAGCCATAAGAGTGTCATGTATTTAAAAAATGGTAGAAATTTCAAGAGTCCTCTCACAAGAGCTTCTATTCTTGAATGTTAACTGTTTGGGGAACACCTGATAAATAGAAGAAAGTGATGGCCGACTATACATGTAATATATACAGGGGATTATGTCTGGGACATAACTTTGTCTGAAAGACTAGTGCAGATTTCTTACTTTACTATAAATTCCTACCCATCTTAGTAGAATGAAAGGTAATGGAAGGCTTTCTTCTTCCCCAAAGTTTGAGTAAGATGGATTTCCAAGAGGGTTGTGTTCAGTTTCTGTACTATGATTTGTGCAGTGCCTGTCATGTTGTCCTGCTGCCCTGACATCATGGGACATGACTGTGACCAGCAATAGCCACACAGGAGCCTGGGCCTAACTGAAGATTAGTTAAACCTGAAATGTTGGTGAAGCTTCTTAACATTGTTTTATTTTAAACTCTTTCCAGTTGGCATCATTGCTTGTATAGGGCTAAAAATTGTAGCTACATATTTGCTACAATTAGGGGCAGGGCCATTTCAGACAGTGCTCGCCATTGCTTTGATTGTCACATCACGTCTTTCTTTGAAAGGTCTAAATTGTCTCACTGGAATATCTCAATACAATTGACATGGTCAATTGTAATATGATTACAAGGGGTAGAAGCTTGATCTTCCTCTAAACACAGGCTGGGTTTGCAGCCATGTGGCCTCCTAGAGACTGCTACAAGCTATACAACATACAGTTGTCATTCTGGACTCAGTAGCAGAACCACTTCTGAGTATCTTAGGTGCTGGCTTTTGTTTCCTTCAAAATGTCTCCGGTAACTTTCTGTATCCGATGAAAATTTTAATTTGAAAAAAAATATCAAAAGTAGTGTGGTTTGGGGAACAATTTAATAATTGTAACTTTATCATTTTGACTTTGACTTTTGAAGCCTCACCAAGTTTTTTTTTTTTTCATGATATTTCCAGTATTTGCTAAAGGGTGGCATCTCTCTTGCCTTAATCACGTGCCAGATTACCCGTAAACCTGGACCATATGCCACTGCAATTTGCTGATGGGCCCAAGCTGTTTTGGTAGATAAAAAATCCAAGGGGATTAGCGTGGCCTAGAGTTGCTGTGAAAGGCAGCAGCAGCATCCGTGAGGCATCTATAGGTCCTGCCTCACCCCTACCCACACAGAACTCCTTTCTCTTAATGAAGGTT
Organism: Rattus norvegicus; assembly: GCF_021556685.1. Lineage (NCBI taxonomy): Eukaryota > Metazoa > Chordata > Mammalia > Rodentia > Muridae > Rattus > Rattus norvegicus. The sequence continues at coordinate 11,673,958 of NC_141547.1, forward strand.
ATCCAGGACTCCCATCAGAACAAACCCAATCCACATTTCACTGGAAATAAAGTTCTTTAGACACTTGGACCAAATTTCAGACAGACACATTCGCATAATTCAGGGGTAGAAAATGTTTCCCATTTGGGATTCAGAATAATCTGAACTGTAAGGTGGGGGCACATTTAAATTAGGAGTGCGACAAGAGTCCCTTTGTCCTGAGCTCAGCGCAGTTAAAGACGCTGCTTTTGTCATTGGTGTTTAGTCATTGGCTGACGACAAGGTTTTACTTTTAGTAAAACATGAATTTGCCCACCTATGGATACTTCTAGCTACTCAGAAGGCCGAGACAGAAGAGTCTGCCGTTCAAGGACAGCTTCAGCTGTGGAGAAGGCACATCTTCGAAACAAACAAATTAATGAGTAAACAACTGAATGGAAAGTGGCACTGTTTCCTGAAGTAAAATAATTAACTTAATTATTATTAGTGCGACCTTTTGGAAAATATAATTTACTGGCGTATACTTGTATACTTTCCCTTGTTCATGCTTCTTTCTCCTTAGAAAGTGAAAAAGCTTTCCCACATGAGTCATTGTGATTTATCCATTGTGTCTTGAGACCCGTTTTCTTAATAGATGCCTATTTATTCTAAACGTCTAATAAGCTTTCTTCAAAGATAAAGCGACAAGATGTATTGCTTTAACATATTCTAGTGATTAATAAATACTACTGCAAATGTTTAATGTGAATGTACAGTGGAGAAAACGGTAATTATCCAGCATTCCATGCTACTCTCAGATAATTTGCCGGCTGCACACTTACTGTGGATCTTGGATAACACAATTGAGGTTTAATGAACTTTTGGAATCGTCCATAACCTCAGACTGCATTTAACTGTCTGTGCGCTGTCTTCCTTCTGCTTACGGTTTTAATGTCCCATGTAGACTCATGTATGTGAATAATTGGTTCCCAGTTTTTGCCACCATTTAGTAAAGTCTTGCAGCCTTCAAAAGGTGGAGCCTTGCTAGAGGAAATCCATGGAGGGAGGGTAGAGACTAGTCTCACCTGCTGTTCTTTGTCTCTCTACACAGTTTCTGGGCCAGACCAAATGGGATCTCCCTGCTTTCCAACTGCCAGGCCAACCTTACATCCTGCCTCCATCCAGGTAACCATTGACTGGGTCTCTCTAGAGATGTAAATCCAAATGAACACTTCATTATGTGTGGTTTTGTTTGTTTGTTTGTTTGTTTTGGGGGAGGGGGCAGCCAGGGTATCTGATCACAGCAACAATAATAATCAAGACACTGTCCAGCTAAAAAAAAATCCACTTTCCAATTCTTATTTGAAGCTAATAGTGATGACAGAAGTTAAGAAAACTTTTCTTGCAATTAAATTTAAGTCTTCCTCAATTTTCCTGTATGGTCATACAGAGAACTCTTTTAGTTCTGTTTTCTCTGTAATAATGTACTTTCATGAGAGGTCCGTGTTTATTATGAGGAATTTAACAGTTAAGATGGTTGACTTCCCTTTTTCTTCTAATGTGATTATAAAGAAAACTCAGGATAGCTAAAAACATCAGAAATAGAGGTCCAGGTTACGTGGCTATTTGTGTAAATAATTAATATGAAGTTATAAAGTTAGGATTTAATTTTCCCAGTGAATTCTGGAATTCTGTTAATTTTCAAAAATGTTTTTGAAATAGTGTACTATACTTATACATCTGTTCTCTATCCCAGGAGTGTCCTAAAATGCAAATATATTTATTAAAATATTTTTCACTCCATTGACAGTATCTTACAAGGACATCTGTCATACAGAAATAGATACGATTATTCGCAATGATTAGAAAGCATGGATGTATTCTTTAAGTTCTGTGTCGTAAGTATTGTCTTTCTCTTGCCACCTCGAAGATTCATAACACCCTTTTGTCAAATGTAAATTTAGCAATGTCAGACTGTATAAGAAGATATTTACGCAGTTCTGGTGGTTAAATGAAACTACCAATTTTTTAATATTAAAATATCTCAAGCAGTTTTGTAAGCAGAGCAAAATGATGTGGGAAGTGTGAAATAAAAAAATGTTTTCACTCATTAGAGATGACCTTACATAGTTTCAGTGCTTATGAGTTATCAGGACATCTGTAACTTGTGAAAATCATTTTAAAAACTATACCCAAATATTATGTATTTTCTCTTTATTTTTAAAAACATGTAAATATGCAATTACACATACTAAATGCTGTATTTGTATGCATTTTGATACACTAAGTGCTTGAATGAAGGGTTTGCAAATTCATTTGTTAACATATCCCAACAAAGGCATTAGATACTACCAACGTTATTTATGTCCTTGCTCCTTCAGAGGAAAGGTCACCTTTCCAGAGGCGTAACAAACTGGCACACTGGGATGAGCGGAGCATCAGTAACGTCAAACACGTTCTCACTTGTGTACTGAAAGTAGAGAGAAGGGAGCATAAATTAAAAGAAAAATGATGAATAGAAGATCAATGGCTCAGGTAAGGGATTGTGAGCGAGACGTGGGAATCTGTTTTGAATCTGTTTCCACACAATCACTTCAAAGGGACTCAGAGAGGCACTGTATGAAGAACATTAGATGTGTTGCAAAAACAAAACGAGCTTTTCGTTTATGAGCAGACCAACTTCCCTGTGTGTTGCGCATGCCTTCCCCGTCACATCTTCTTGGGTCACCTTTTTACCCTAGTTGTTGTCACAGGAGGCAGAGGTTTGCAGCATTAGGAACTGGTTTTGTAGCCATAGTCCATGAACTATGTCCTCTTGTAGTGTAGAGAAGGAAAGTGCTTGCTTATATTAAGTGCTGGGGGAGGATTTAACATAAGCCACAAATGAGTGATGCTCATGGGAAACACATGTTTTTCTGCTTATATGGGGCTATACCAGATAATTCTATACTAAGTTAAAAATAACACAAGTACGCAAAACATTTAGTACACCTTACCTAGTAAATGTCACAGCATGGAGCATAGCCTTCTGTGGAATGTTGGCATGCTGGCATGGCACTACGTGTTTGACAAGAAACTGATGCTCACTCCTATTGCCCCACGTTAGCAAAGAATATATAACCACCTACTTGTCTGACAAAAGAACACTGATTCAAGTGCATTGAAACTGGACTTGAGAGTTTGAGGGCAAATGTAGAAGGAGACCCACTAGTTAGGAAGGGAGTCAATAGCAGAAACTAATGCATGGGGAGGAAATTGGAATCTAGAAACATTACAAAGACAGAACTAATATTCTCTAATAACATACAAGGTACAAGATGTCACCGAGGGAGGAGTGAAGGATGACTTCAAAATCTTAGTCAAGGATCAGGAAGAGAAGGTCTCCAACTCCCAGAGATTGGGAGAGAGTCAGTTATAGGGGTTAGATACTGTGGTACCCATAAGACAGCAAAATAAAAATAATTATAGATTAGCAGTAGCCCAGTATAAGTTGCACCACGTAGATTATGTTTCATATCACAGACTGATGCAACCAAGAGGTGAGGGGACGACTTCAAGGATTGAGCTCTGGGTTCTCCACGTGTTAGAGGTGGAGGAATCAACTACACGGATGAGTGGGAGAACATGACATCTTCTCAGCCAGATTAACAAAACCTCAGTGTCAGCCTGGTCAAACCCCCAGGAGAGCAAAGTGAGAGGAATCTTGACAACTAGTCATTGAATTTAGAAGTACAGGTATCAATGGTGACCATGAAGGGTTCTCCTGGAGAGTAGGGAGGAAGACATGAGGGGGAGTTCCAGGGCAAGGGACAAGAAAATTGCAAATATTGGATGCAAGCAATGTGGAGTAGGGTAGAAAAGCACTGGTGAAGAAGGTGGAATTGCAGGGGTGTGACTATGTCGAGGGACAAAGTCCCAGTTGCTAGGAAACAGATGGCATCATGCATGCAAATTATAAAAAACTGGAAGAGAGAAAAAGGTGGTAGTAATACAAAAAGTGAGGAAGATCTGCAAGACATTGGCCTTGAGAAGACAAGGGACTGTGGGGCCCTTTTTTAAAGACCCAGGATAGAACCTTTAGTAACAAATGCTGGGACAACACAAAGGAAGGAAGAATGTAGGACATGGGTGCACAGCTATGGTTATAAGCAGAGATGAAAGCTGTGGACATTGTTTTTCACTTTGCTTTAATTTATCCTTTAAAATGGAAATTCGAGTCAACAGGTGAAGTGAAATGAAGTGTTCTGTGTGTAATATTAGAAAAGGTTTGGAATGTTCTAGAAATGCGAGAGGATATATTATTACTTTTTGTTGTCATGACAAAATCCTTGAGGTAAACAACTTAAGGGAAGGAAATATTTTTTTCAACTTATTTTCAGAAGGGACTGGTCATCATGGTGTCATGAGAATGTATCGCAGAGATCTCACAGTGGCAGAAACAGGGCGAGGAGACCCTATTGGAACTGCAGATGGGTGTAATCAATAACCCTAGTGAGCTATGCTCACTGGGATTTCTGTCTCAAAGGACCCACAACCCGTTAGAATAGTCCCACTGGCTGAGCCCACATGAGTTTGTGTTTCATGTCCCTTCTGGGGACATTTTATCTTCAAACATATCAGAATATGACTCACAATGGGGAAAGCATGACACAAGATTCCTGAGGGCCAGTGGGGTTCATGCATTTTAAGCTTCATGCTTTTCCCAGAAAAGTTCAGTGAGTCTAGTGCCCAAGAAGTGGATTTTCCAGTCTAATATGATAAGTGATAAGTTCAAGGTGTCTTGGTTAGGGTTTTACTGCTGGGAACAGACACTATGACCAAGGCAACTCTTAAAAGGACAACATTTAACTGAGGCTGGCTTACAGAGGTTCAGTCTATTATCATCAAGGTGGTAACATGGCAGCAACCAGAAAGACATGAGGCTAGAGGAACTGAGAGTTTTACATCTTCATCCAAAGTCAAACAGGAGAAGACTGGCTTCCAGGCAACTAGGACAAGGGTCCTGCACCCACAGTGACACATTTCCTCCAATGAGGCCACACCCACTCCAACAAGGCCACATCTCCCAATAGTGCCACTCCCTGGGCCAAACATATTCCAACTACCATACAAAAGAACCGAGTTACTCAAGGGAGTGTGTGAAGGTTGGATTCACATTAAGTTGATTCCTCTTTTCTATCAAATGGTATCCTCACTTGACTTTAGGCTTCCCGTGACAGGTGTCTGTAAAAGATCTATAGTAATTTTGTTTCTTTTTTTCTGCTCAATGTCCAAGTCACTCATTATCTAAGCAGGGACTCTGTTTCCATAAGCTCCACCCTCCCTGATCTCACTGCCACAGATGATAAACACAGGAGCTGGCAATGCAGGAGAAAATAGAACAAGGGAGGGTGATAAAAGCAGGCTAGAAACAGGATATGGAAGTTTTTAAAATGTGTGTTACAGAATAGTATTCTTAATTCAATTAATGGCCATGGGTTTCTTACACCATGGCAAGTTTTCCCAACTGCAAGGCCTTTTGTGATCTTCTGATACAAGCTCAATGCACTGGTCAAAGTGTAGTATTACTACTGGCATATGTCACTACTGGTGTTCTTTTCACAAAGGGACCCTCAGAATCATATCTGCGCTATGGAAAAACTTACATATCAAAATAAAGTGATATTAGGCAATGAGTATTTATGAATAAAAACAAAGTTTTCTCATTTGTCCAAAATAAAAGACAGTCTGAGTGGCATTCAACTAGCAGAAAGGGTCAATGGTGAAAAGATAATTGCAGAAATGATGGATGGACTCTTGATCACTAATCAAATGTACGAAGGCAAAAGAAAGAATTTTTATTCCATCATATTTTATTCTTGAACTTGTGGCTGAAAGTTTGGACGTTTTGTGGGCTCTCTCACGCATTGTTGCTCGATAAAGAATGGGAACACAGCCACTTGAAGACGACATTAACTATGAATGATAGTTCATTTACGATCCGGCTGCTGGCTGGGCACTCAACCTGGGCCCTTGACTCCTTTAATGCTCACATGCAACCTCTCTTGGCTAACTGAACTTCTAGGGCAGCACCTTCCACAGAGCAGACACCCTGAGAGAAGCAGGGGGAAGATGAAGACCTTTGCCTGACCTGACCCAATGAGTTATGCTACCTTGCTTCCACATTTTTGAAACCAGTGGTAAAGTCCTCTTAGATCCCTCCCTAAATCACAATAGGATAACTTGTCAAACCTGTCTATTTTGGTATCTTCTCTCGAAGTTCAATTTATGACCTCAAAGCTTTAAAACCAGGTTGTGAAAACTACGGCAGTATAGCTTTCAAAAAGTGACACAATATATTTATGCCTCATATTTGTTCACTGGAAAATAGTTCTGTGGTGATGCCTACTTGATAGGATTGTTATGACTGGCAAAAAGGATAATCTTAAATGGCATTTGCTTCCCACAGCAGACACTCACAGCATGTAAACTGTTCTCTCTCTCTCTCTCTCTCTCTCTCTCTCTCTTTCTTTCTTTCTTTCTTTCTTCCTCTCTTTCTTGTATCAATGTCAAGTAGATCCTAGTGGAGGGCTTTTGATGGAACAATATTGCAATGGTTTGTTACGTCCTACATGTGAAGAAAAGTTGCACATGTGCTAAAACATGTTCTCAAGTCTACAAGATAATCGTGCAGCCTGGTGCTTGTCTGCTTGTTTGCAGGTTGCCGGCGTGACTCTCAAGAACACCACTGTATACTTTCCCACTGCACAATGGCAATTTAGAAATTATCAAGTGGTTTATTAATGGTTTTCAAAATTCCTTTTTCTAAAGGTCGGCAAACTCTACCTTCGTGTTCATTTTTGTAAACGACTTTTGCTGGTATACAGTTATGCTTCTTTGTCTGTGCTGACTTTCCTTGGCAGTATGCAATGACTGTGAAAGAAACCGGATGGCTTACAGTGCTTGGAATATTTGACCTCTAAGCCTTTGTGGGAAAAGTTTGCTAACTCTGTCTCTGAAGCATGACACATCCAAAGCAGGAACCTTTAAAAATGACCAGTAACGCAACCTACAGTGGAAGTCTACATTAGAAGCAGGGATAACTACCCAAAATTCAAAGGTCTCTATGCATTACAAGGGCAGCTTCTCCCCCTCATTCCCTGTCTCCAGAGATCTTCCTCCAAGACAAGACAAAGTACATGAACTGCACCCAGATTTAAACATTAATTTTGGGATGTTTGCCAGAGCAGATGGTTAGAAGAGTTAAATACCATTGATTTATTTCTTGCCCTTTGTGAAACAACATTAGAGACAATGGACCTTATCAGCACAAATGAGAGCGAACAGCAGAATGCGGATCGGAGGAGAATGAAGAACAAATGCTATTAAATTCGATTATGCTGTAATTAATTCCTGTATGTAGAAAATTATCAGCAAACTGTGAAGCACACCAATCCAAGCTCTACCTGCTGGCAGCTGGGTCAGGAAGGGCCTTCCCGTCTCAGAGATGTCACTTTTCATCATGTAGCATTGTGAGCGTTCTTTCCAATACCCTTTGCTCAACTTCATTTCAGTTCATCACTCATCCCGGATCTCTTGAGTATTTGGTGTCATTAGAGGCTCAGGATACAGCAATAGTAACCCTCGGTTCCAGTGATAACATTGCCGCACAATGACCGTTTCTGCCCTGCAGCTACAACAGTGGTTAGTACACTCACCAGGATCACAGACCCTGTTGATAATATGATCAAACCCAAATAGTTCATTTGGAAAAGCAAAACAAACATGATACAAAAATGTATGAGGCTTTGGGCTGCCCAAAGTTCATGGAAGCCATACAGAAGTCCACTTTGTCTCCAGAATCTTTGTGCCGTGCCAAAGGAATAGGTGGAGGAACAAACTGGTGCATGTGAAGTTGCATGTACATGAGTATTTGCATGTACATGAGTATTTGCATGTACATGAGTATTTGCATGTACACGAGTATTTGCATGTACACGAGTATTTGCATGTACACAAGTATTTGCATGTACACGAGTATTTGCATGTACACAAGTATTTGCATGTACATGAGTATTTGCATGTACACGAGTATTTGCATGTACATGAGTATTTGCATATCATGTGTGTCTTGGGAAGATGGCTAAGGCTTCACAAAGTTGCACCTTAGCTTCCTCGGGAGATTAAGTTGGGAAAATATTTTCAGGTTCAGAATAGCTTATGTGAAAGGGAATATGGTTTGGCCAGGGAATTTAGGAAGGCAAGGCGGTTAGAGAGCAATGATACACCTCTGAGGTGGAAGAGTAAAGTCTTGGATGAGGAACTGGGAAGAGATCAGAAAGCAGACAACAGAATCTTTTCTTCATGACATCAGAATAGATCGTGGATGATGTCTGTTTTGGATGAGGAAACACACAGCAGTAAGGGGATGCTTACCACTGGCTGTATCACTCATTAGAGAGCTCTTAAGCACAAAAAAAGATGCTTCTGCCAGGTTGCCAACTGCTTATTTTCTCTCCCTCATTTTCACTCGTCTTTCAGAACCTTATGTGTATACCACTACACAAATTCATTCACACATATCTTCATATACTATAGAATTTAATTTAAACCACTTCATCTTTGTTTTAAATGTTTTGTGTGATTTATGTGTATCAGTGTACCACCTGAATGCTTACAGCACCACTGTTGGATTCTCTTGGAAGTAGAATTATAGACATTCACTGAATAACATTTACATACTGGGAACTGAATGGAGGTTCTTTGCAAAGACTAGATAGTGCCCTTCATCACCGAGACATCTCTCTAGGCCCTTACTTTACTTTGGAGTAATCTTTTTATTCATAGAGCTGAGGCACAGAGAGAAACAAGTTAATCAAGCCCACACTCTACACGAGAAGAGTTGAGGACTGAGCCTCCCATTGACTTCAGGTTCTACGCATTTCTTCTTAGGCTTAGATTCTGAGATGGATACTTCATTTTTTTCTGAGCCTGATTATTTTTGTCTCATGTAGAAATATTCCATATTACTAATTAAAGTGAAATTTTAAAAAGTTCAGGAGTTTGGGGGAAATAGAATTTGCTTTTCTCAGTGTTCCAGTCTTTCCTGTCTTTTCTTCTGTTCTCAATGTGATAAAGGGAACATTGGAAGAAAGAATGGAGCTGGAATTGACCAAAGCAGAATGGACAGCTGTAAAGGACTAGAAAGGCTCTGACCTGCATGAGTTAGTGCTGGGAGTTACTGCTCAACAAGACTGAGTTGTGGAGCTACAAAGCTGTGCACCATATGGTAAAATGACTGATGCATTAAGGACTTTGCTTTCCAAGTATCTCCATGGGTCACAGGAATATATGATGCCATGCCTAGGTGTGGAGAGATGGAGAAAACCAGCACTTCTTTGCAAACCGGGGTTGCCCCGGAGTCAAATATAGCTTGAAATCTTCTCACCTAATTTTGATTTTTGGCCTAAAAAATTATTTCTGAGTTTCCAAACTCTAAGCTTAGTTAGCCTATTGACTGTGAAATACGTCCCACCTACAGACTAGATCCTACGGTGACAGAACAAGATGTAGGCAACAGTACTATGTTAATTTTGGCTACAGTGAAATTCAGAACACTAAGTCATGAGGGTTAAGATTGGCAGCAAGATGGGATAACTCCACATAGTTGAGGATGTTCCAAACCCAATGGTGAAAAAACAGTAGTGTTGAGCATTAAGGCTCGGACCATACCTAGTTCAAAGCCCTGCCCTGATCCTATTACAAAATGCATTGTTGAAATAATTTACCTCATTAACAAAAAAAGCCTCCTCCTCTGACTGTTTTATGGATGTGTGCCCTCTCTGTGGGGGACAGTGCTCTTCTTGCTTTCCAAAAACTAAGCATAGCATTGTTTACATGAGTTCCTGTGACCCCTGTCAGCACAGTTCCATTGCTCAACCTTGCATCATCTCCATGGACCACAGCCAGGTGGAGAGGAAACAGCTGGGAAGACATGATCTGTGAAGATCACCAAGGATCCTACGGAGGCACTAAGAAGTCCTTTTTGGTGGAGTAAGCTTGTTGACCTGTTCATGACGACCATGTGAGGCACAAGAAATGAAATGAGATGCAGCTACTAGTAGTATGACCTGACTGCAAAGCAGGAAACATTTGCAAGAGTGCTTCAAGTTCTGTGTACTTTTTAGCATCTGGCAAGGCAATGGCAAGCACGTCCGCTAAAGCCTGCAAACATTTGTTCTTGATATAATAATACGGCATAAACTCTAGCAGAAAATAAAGCTCTATTTTAAACATTTACATACGCATATGAGGGTCTGGTGTCAATGCTCACATAATGACTCATTCTAGTAAAATAACACCTTACAACTACCAAAAGGCCCTTACAATGGACGGAAATTAGTTTAGAATATCAACTGATATTATTTCATCGTACTTCATCGGAAAGACACAATTACGGTTATACACCTCAGAGAAATATGAAGCAATTACCCTTCTATCTTGGTTCTTGGAATACATTTCATCACTGTTCTGTGATTTACAAGCTGGACATTATTTTGGAAGCTTCTAATCTCTCTGGGAACTGAATAATTGCATTTACCAAACAGAGATAATATCAGAATCTAGCTCACACAATCATGTGAAATTAAATAGAATACTGTATGCAAAGCATCAAGCAGAATGCTTATAGCACAGAAAGTGGTCGATAGTGCTAGCCATAATAATTTTCACTATTATCATTATTTATTTATGTTTAGGGCTCTTCTATTGAATGCAAATAAACAAATTTTAGAGTGGTACATGTAGGATTTAAAGTGCTAAAGGTAGGATAAAATTCCTGATTAATAATTTTGCATAATTATCAACAGTGTCTAATGTGTACAAAATGCTTTGCATGCTCCAAATTTCCTTGGTAAAGAAGTCACACATATGTGGAGTTCTTCTTAAAAATTGTCTAAAGCCATAAAAATTTCCAGGCATTAATACTGACTTGTGACAAGTCTGAAGACATCAGTGATTAAAATTTGTTGATAGTCACATTTGCCTCATATATTTTGTCTAATTTCTAAATCCTCTATGCCAGAGCTTTGAGATTTTATAACTTGTTTATCAGAAACAGAGCTATGTCACACACAGGAATCTGTAAACAACATCTGTGAACCCCAAATACATATTGTTTGTTGTTGTAGAGCGCCCTACAAAAAGAACTGGATGGATTCTCAAACTTTGTTGAGAAATGTTCAGAGGTTATGAGAAAATATTTTTGAAATGAGTATAAAAACATGTGTCATTGCTTCTGCACTACAAATACAGACACCCCTCTGTCAAAAGGCCAGCCAGCCATTGTGTGTGGACCGTTGTGTGTGCGCCCAATGACATAAAAGGGAGTGGCAGGTTGATAACTTTCCAGACTTACATACATCTTGATTTGGGTTCTTCAGACCTACATGTTAGGATAGTTTCTAGGTCTAAAGTCAGAAACAATGTGAGTGAACACCACATCAGTGTTCTAAAGGCTTCAAGTCTTCTTTAGTTGCTTAAAGTCCCTAACTAAAGAATGAGGAAACTTTCCAGTATCTCTGTGAGAAAACGTAATTCCCTAAAGTCATTACAACTTTCTGCTAACATTCTGCAAAATCTTCTCCCTTGCCTTTCTATGACCTTAGAATTTCCAGGAGCCATCCATCTCAGACTCTGAAGGCAGGTTCTGTATAATCGGATTTTACAGGATGTGGCAGTGGGAAGGAAGAAGTGGTAGAGGTTGGAACAGGAAATGGAAAAAGCTGATGTAAGGGTGCACTGCCTAGTTGAACACCATAGAGTGCTCAACCCCATGGTTTTCTCAGAGAAGCCTTGTGGTTTGTGTTCAGAACTGACCAACCTCAAAGCCACCGGAATGGGAGTATGAGGGTTTATCCTGCAGTTTCTGTCTACAATTGGTTGAGGAAAACCCCATGGACATAGTCTCTTTTGTACTTCTGATTGATTCATAGGTTTTTGCTGACTTCCACTCAGATGTATCGAAACAAAGATAAAATACGCAGGAAGAAACTGAAGGATACTTATCCCAGGGCCAAGTTCAATGTGATCAGGTTGCAACATTGGAAATTCTATCAAGATCTTCAAAGAACCATAGCATCCTGGAAAAGGAGGAGGAGAACATTTGAGGCACAGTCTAATGCTGTATCCCTGTTGCCCAAAGTTCATCCTCTTGCCTCTCAGTTTCTCTCCAGCTCATCACATAGCCCGCTTCAAAGTGCTCCCCGAGTTTGGAAGCTTGGAATAGAAGGAAGCAATCAGAATGAGCTCCAGTGCTTGCTCCTTGAAGTCACAATCGACAGTTTGCCCCCCATCATACACTTTAAATTGCCCCTGTACTTGGTCATTAACTAGTCTAGTTGGTAGCTATAGAACTTTATCCTGAGGACCCAGCTATACCACTACTGGGCATATACCCAAAACATGCTCCAGCATACAGCAAGGACACATGCTCCACTACATTAATAGCAGCCTTATTTATAATAGCCAGATTCTGGAAAGAACCCAAACATTCTTCAACAGAAGATTAGATACAGAAAATGTGGTACATCTACACAATGGAGTACTACTCGGCTATTAAAAACAATGACTTCATGAAATTCTTAGGCAAATGGATGGAACTAGGAAATATCATCCTGAGGGAGGTAACCCAGTCACAAAAGAACACACCTGGTAGGCACTCACTGATAAGTGAATATTAACCCAAAAACTTGGAATGCCCAAGATACCATTCACAGACCAGATGAAGCTCAAGAAGAAGGAAGACCAAAATGTACATGCATCAATCCTTCTTAGAAGGATTCACAAAATACTCCTCAGAGAAAATACAGGGACAATGAGTGGAGCAAAGACTGAAGGAAATGTCATCCGGAGACTGCCCCACCTGGGGATCCATCCCATAGGCAGCCACCAAACCCAGTCACTGTAGCTGATGTCACGAAGTACTTGCTGATAGGAGCCTGATATGGATGTCTCCTGAGAGGCTCTGTCAGAGCCTTACTGATACAGAATAAGATGTTTTCAGCTAACCATCAGACTGAGCAGGGGACCCCAATGGAGGACTTAGAGGACTGAAAGAGCTGAAGAGGTTTGCAACCCCATAGGATGAACAACAATATCAACCAACCAGACCTCCCAGAACTCCCAGGGACTAAACCACCAACTAAAGAGTACACATGGGGGGGGGGCATAACTCCAAACACATATGTAGCAGAGGATGGCATTGCCTAGCATTAATAGGAGAAGCCCTTGGTCCTGTGAAGGCTCTTTCCCCAGTGTAAGAGCATGCCAGGGAGTTGAGGTGGGAGTGGTAGCATCTTTCTAGAAGCAGGGGGGAGGGCGTATGGGAGAGTTGGGAATGGGGAAATGGGATAACATTTGAAATGTAAATATATAAACTATCCAAAAAAAAAAGATTAGAGGCCTTGCTGTGTGGGGGCTGTGTTCACTATGATGTGTCTTCTGCTGTCTGTGAATGTTTACTGCACCTCAAGCATTGAATGGCAGCTCAGTGTCTCCCCTTTCCTAGGTGTATCTCTTCCACACAGAGAATTGTGTACCAAGCCTCACTAATGAACCAAGGCCAAATATTGCCAGTGAATTCTTCACTTACCAATCTTACAGAACAATGAACAATTTGAAAAGCATTAAGTCACCTTGAGAAGAATCAGAACCACTTCTTTTTTGATAGAAAGAGCTCAGGAAACAGGAACTTGTTTGTTCACCACCCACTTTTAAACTTTAGAAATGGTTCTATTTTTTTCACATTCTTTTAAGAATATTCTTTAAACTCAGCATATAAGATAATGGATTTCTTCATGAAATTTCATGTACGCATCTTAGTCCTGTGGTTACATGTGAAGAGCCGTTTACGGCTCATATTGAACCTGCTTTTCTCCCAACCCTCCTCTCTCATCAGTGCTCCCCTCTCTTTCATGGTGCATTTCTTCTCGGAACCTCTAATGAGACCACTTTCTTACGATAAGTTACCATGAGTAATGGTGATGAGAAGCACCACTGTTCCGATACCTCCACATTCTTTTAATTGTGGTAACAAAACTAGGAGTGGACTACTGATTTCAAGGACAGAACATATTCTAAAGAATTCATATAGTCAACAGCTTCTAGATGATGAGGGATGTGTTAATTTCAGTGGACTCCGTGGGTATGCATCTCGTCTTATACTTCCTTCATTGTTGAATTGGTCTCTTAGTGTGAGACAGTGTTTACTATATTACCCTATCATAAGTTCAAGAACTGGGTACTTAAGATTAATCCTAGAAAAGCTTCTAGGTATGGAAGGAAATTCTGGATTCAGTTTTGATGCATTCTGTAGCATGTAAAACAAATCCAACATAACAAAGCTGAAATCAGGTGTAGCATTAGCATTGACACTAATCATCATATCAGATTATCATTTGGTTGTAGAACACCTCCTTTTCAACAGACATTAATGTCAGACATGTGTGAATGTTGACACCCTATGCCTATTTTCATTATCACACACACATACTATACTTCTGATCTTTAATTATTACTCTTTTAGGAACAGGAGTCTGAATGGGTAACAGAAAGCTGGACCTTCGCACTCCTCCATGTGTCAGCATTGGAGGAGTTGTTTGATGTCCTGTCCATCTGTGCTTCAGAAAACAATCCTTCCATCTAAAAGAAAAGATGTTTCAGTGGCTCTCAGCACAAACCTCCCAGTCAAGCCTCACCCTCATTCTTAATTCAATAACACAGATCAACATAAAACCCAGTCTCTATAGTTTTGGGTTAATTTGTTAAGGAGCAACACTTGGAGCCAATGACCACACACCGAGAACTCTACCAATGCACCGTCATAGTCAACTCCTATACTCAGTAATGACCCAGAGTGTTATTCTCATTTCAGAGACAAGCAAGTAATCTGGGAAGTGACCATCCTCCCAATGCCACAGTCAAGAGAAAGTCTGTGATGTAAAGTTAGGGCTGCTTAGCTAACTGGAGTCTGGGAGGTAAGGAAACTGAAAATTAAACTGGCAGCATGGGTGATACTAACTGTTTGATACTAACTGATTTAGAAAGACTCACATTTGAACAAAAGAGTTAAAACATTTTCTAGAGTCCAGCTTGTTCCAGCTGGAAATGAAAAAGAAAAATGGCGGATAGGTCCTCAGTGAGAAACAATTTAACTATTACCATATGAATGTTGTTGTCTGAACAATGTTGATGCCGAATTGCTGAGCAAAAACGGTATTGGAAATAATCTGTAACTACTTTTTTAAAAGATGTTTTGGCCCCAAAACAAGGAATAATTTCATTTTGAAATACCGGAAGACTGAGTGAGAATATAATTAGCATCTGTGGAAGTAAGCAATTGTAGCACTTTGCTTTAAATGACCTGTGGTAAAATTCTAGTTCTTTAACATGCCATTACCCATTTGAGCTCACATGAACAAAAATTAAATCATTTTCTTTGCTTTTATATGCATTATAGAGGTAATGTAAGACAGAAATATCTGATTTAGATTATTGTATCATATAGCAAGGTTGATCAGGGACTAAAGATTATGTCTAGTCACACATGACTAAAATATTGTTTGTACTGATTGTATATACAGTTTATAACTTATTTTTGCTGACTAAAAACATTCTCTGTACTTAGCTGTCCCTTTATAATTTTTTATCTATGAACTGTAAATATTGGCAAAGACACTTCCTTTCCTGGTCACACCTTTACTCCTGATTATTCTTGAATCTTCTTTAGGGGTGTTTTGCTTCATCCCTCTATAGTATTTTATATTTATTTAACAAGTTCAATGTTTAGTACATTTATTACGTTTGATGTCTCTAAAATGTGGTTTTCAAATACCAGTGTATATGTGAATCTTCTAGGCAACACACAATAAAATCAGATTCCTGCTCTAGGCTATGGAGTAGAGTCTAACTTTCTTGTGGGGCTGATTGTTCTCTGTAAACCATCTGAGTATTATATTTGGACAAAGACCATGAATATTACCTGAACAATTTAATTAGCTTATATTAGATTGTAAATATGAGCTAGAATGAATTAATAAATGTACATATCTCATCTATATATATATTTCTTAAAATTAAAAATGCTATACTTTAAAAAGTATAATTCAAAATAAAACTCTGAGATTATAAAGAAATACATGGCCTATATCATATGAAATAATACTCAAGAAAATCAACTGAAATTTGACAAGGTCAGCGAGCTTCACAGCATCTGAACCAAGACTTATACCCCTTCGTTCTCTCCTTTCAGTAGATACAGACTCTACTCTAGACTTTGGCCTCCAAGAATGCAGGATTTCTTTTCTCACAGCAACAGTTCAGATTGTCATCTAAACAACACAGGAACTTTCTCACAGCGACAGTCCAGTGTCTTTTCCTAGATCAGTCAAGGCCTTATCTCTTCTCAAGTTGTCCCCACTTCCTATCTAGTGACTGAGTTCTGAATATCACTGAGAAAAGAGATTGCTCTGTCTATAAAGCTTTCTCCATGTGACAAAGGTTGTGCTCTCTCAGGTATACCATTGTTTAAAACAGGGGCCTATTCTTGACTTAGAGATGAGAGGTAGACTAAGAAGATAGGTCCCAATATGGTGGAGTCACTTAGAAAGAGAAAAACAGAGACACAGACAGACAGACAGACAGACAGACACACACACAGAGAGAGAGAGAGAGAGAGAGAGAGAGAGAGAGAGAGAGAGAGAGAGAGAACACTAACTGTTATCATTTCACAGCTTCACTTTCCTGTGAGGGACAGGGTGGGATAATAGGCTCTAAAAAGTCTGTTCTACAAAAGAATCGCCTTCACCAAGAGTAAACCATGGAAACATCCAAGTCTAGCAGAGCATAACAAGCAAACATCGGGAACATTGTGAAATTTGTAGATTTACTGAGGAGATAGCTAAACTGTTGACTGGCTAATTTGTCAGGCAAAACCAGAAAAAGACAGCTGGATCGAGCCCTCTTTGACTTGTGTGAATGAACACATTTTAAATGCTGACCCTAGGATACCTTCAAATGTGCCCAGATTTGATTAAATCAGCCTATGTCATCATTCAGGGCCTAGCACATTGTTGAAAGTAATATCATCTGACAATTATTGGAGCACAACAACTGGGTGTGGCCTGGGAACAAGGCAGAGGATAACCTGCCAAAAGTATTGTCAGCTCAGTGTAATTGTGGGTTATTCAAGGGTATGTCCTTGGAGAAACAGAATCAAAACTTTCCCAAATAATGGGTAGGGGGTAAGACAGACTATTAACTCTACTAAAATAATCCTGTAAGTCGTGTGCTGGAGAGGATGAGCCAGTATTCAGATTTTGCTATAACAGCCTACTTTTAGAGAGATTTCAACTGGAATGTTTTAAGCCATGAAAATAACAAATACACATGATCCCAGAAACATATATGAGAGTGTACATGTGTAAATCACAGATTAGGTCTGACATGAAGATAACTTTATAGAGACCGTGAAATCTGAAGAACATAGACCAATGATTTAAAACAGTTTTTGAAGAAGTAATTCTATACAGTCTTCAAGTTGATGAGGAAATGTGAACTCCTGAGTCTAGGAATCTTAGGGTGATTTGCTCCAAAGGGGGTGAGCAGAGCCATAGGGTAGCCAAAGTGCCAGGAGCCTAAAAACAACATAGAAGGTATTGAAAGCAAAAAGAAAAAAAAATGATTCAGCATTTATGAGGAACTGTAAGCAGAGTAGAGGTAAATTCTCCTTGGAAGAAGCCGGGAGGAAGTGGTGGAAGGCTGGTGGTAGGTAGCACAAACAAAGTTCCTGGTGAAGGAAAATAAAATAAACAAATAATACCCCAAATCCTTCCCACAGAAATCTGTCTTTCAAAGTTGAAAACAGAAGAAATATAATAAATGCAATAAAGAACAAAAAATCTTTGTTGTTAAAGACAAAGAATACTAAAAGCACATGTTTTTGGGGATCTATTCAGCAAAAGAACACCCAGAAAGGCACTTGTGGAATTTCAGGAGGGTTAAGAGCATATTTCTTCTTTTACTAACTTTAAAAAGCAAGTGTATAAAATAAAAAGACAAATCTATAGCTTATATAAGGATGTAATATCTTTGCCAGTAATGGCAGAGGATGCTGAATACGGTTATCGGCCAACCGGTCTGTCAGAATCATCTCAAGTCGTAACTCAGATCCACAGAAATGAACAGAGATTCAGAGCTGTCAAGATGTTTGGTGTAACAGAAATTGTATGTGTGCTTTTCTTTGTTTGTTGGCTTCTTAGGACAAATAAAATTATACAGTACAATACATATAACCACTTAATACTGAGCATGTAACAGAAGGTCTTGTGTTCCATTGTTACAAAGAGGAAAGTGAGGGGGCCATTCAGAGTCACATCTCTAAGGTTCATGGAAATTAAGTTGGTATAAATTTGAGATTTGTTCTAATAAGCTGAGACGTACATATTAACTCTAAATTTAAAGATGCAAATACATTAAAATAAAACAATGGAATAACACAGTACACAACAATCTATCACCAACAAAACAAAACAAAAACCCATAGTGAGTGGGATAATACTAGACAAAGTTGATTTTAATTTCTTTCACATTCATTTATTGAGGTTTATTTGTGTAGCATGTATTTGTCTACTACACTTTTATGGTGAACATTAGAGCTTATTCTGTGATGAACAAAGACTCAACCTGGGGTCATAGAAAAGACATGCTCAGAAGTTCAAAGAGATAAATGAAAACATTGCAGTAATTGCTGATGATAAAGCAGAACAAAAATCCTAAATTGCTAACCTAAACTTTAATCTTAAGACTGGGAGGTAAAAGACAAAAATCAATAGGAATGAGTGGAAGAAAATAATATGGAATAGAATGGCCATTAATGAAACAGGGAGAGGAAACACAACAAATTAAAATTCAAAGCTGGTTCTTAAGAAATAGCAACAAAATTGACAAATATTTATGTTTGTTGACTAAGGAGTGAGTGAGTGAGTGAGTAAGTGAGTGAGTAAGTGAGTGAGTGAGTGAAAGCAAGCTTGTGTCTCCTATTTGTGATCTTTGTCTCTGTGCCCTGAGTTGTCTTCAGCTGAAGTTTGTAGTGGAGAATTCCAGCAAACCTGTACCCACGACTGAAAATGACAAGGGCACTGAGAACAGCCACTTTGACTGGTTTCCTTAGGGCTACATTACTGATCCCAAATATCCACAGGTCAATACTTACCCCACCAGGCTTTCTAGTCTGTCTGAATTCCCTGACTGAATTGCTTGTGCGGAGCATGCTTTATATATGATGTTAATTGCAGATAACACGTGTTTATGTTCTTTGGTATCAGTAACTAAGTCAAAATGATCTCTACGTGTGAGGACCTTTACTGATCACAAATAAAAACGTAATTTGGATACGTTTTACAGGAAAAAATGTTGACATATCTGATGGAAATATACTACTTAAATTTTTCTTATAGAATATAAAAAAGCTTATTTTGCCAGTTGGTTCCAATATGTCGGAAAAGCTGGTGGACAGCAGTTGCATACTTTGCATAAGCAACTTTCCTGTGGCTAGCTGCAGAAGCCTATAGAAACATTTATTTGCTCATACTAAAGAAGGCATGTCAGTGAATGTCTGGCTGTGAAAAAGAGCACATTCTAAGTCTTTTAAACAGAAGAAAGAAATGCATGAAAGAACAGAAGTTCAACTGGGTTAAGTTAGATCAACACAGACATGTCCACAAAGGATGCCTGAAAATGGAGCACAGAAACCAGGGTTGTGTGGATGTGAAAGCATGGGCAATGCCTCAGGCAGGAGCTGAAGGCATGGGTAAGAATGTACTTGCAAGGGCAGCCACGGAAAGACATCTCAGTGTCCCTGCTGGCTCTTGCTAAAATTCCATGATTCTCCCCCATAGATAAACTTTGTGAAAAGTCATTGAGTAGGAAGACCAAGTAATATAGATTACTGTAGAGCTGATCAGAGCAGGGAAAACGTGGGAGGCAGGTTTGAGTAGATAAAATGACAGGCATTGTGTAAAAATGCCAAATTCTGGATCAGTTAGACAGCAAGGGCAGGAGCTGTTGCACAGTGGCAGGGCTCCAACTTAGAAACGTATAAAAATGTATAACCAAGGATCCAAAAGTGCGCAGATAGGAACTCGGGTAGAATATCGCACATGTAACAAATCTCCACTTAGAAAGAATATGGGACAGAAATCAGGAAACCAAGAAGAAATTGATCACGTGACTTGACTCAACTTTTAGCAACTTCTGGAAGATGACAGATTGTAGGCAGATATTAAAGAGTACAAGCATGATGTAAGAAAAGGGCATAAATGCAAAATAAACTACAGTTCAAATTGTAATTTTCAATTGTTGAAAAGGGTTATTACACAGAAAACACGTAGGGTGATGTCAAACGGAATACTGTTGAGTAACAAGAGTCAGAATAGTGTTTTGCAACCTGTGCAAAAGTGTGGAACATTTTTATGCCACATTTTCTAGCACTATGAAAAAATGTTTATTGAAGATCCCTAATGTAGAAAGTGACATTGGAAAAATTATATTTTTGGTTTTTCTCATAGGTAGATAAGACTCAGTAGAACAGGCTACAATAGCAATATGAACCAAATTGGGACTATGCCAGAAATTATGGATACAGGGTAGAAACAGCTCCTTGAGATAACCTTAAACACAATGGTAAGCTTGTAAAGTAAAAAGAACTAAAAAACAACTACACTTAACTTGGGAGGCAGGCATAAGGGTATTGCCATACATTAAAGAATATGAGAACAGCAGATTTACAGGAAGAGAGACCAGTTTTTATTTTATTTTACTTTTCTTAGATATTTTATGTATTTATATTTCAAATGTTATCTCCTTTCACCCTTCACTTCTTCTCTCTCCCCTAGCCCTGCTTCTATGAGAATGCTATCACTCCCACCCATACACTTTAACCTCAACACCCTAGCATTCCCTACGCTAGGAAAATGAGACTTCACAGGACCAAGAGCTTTTCCTCCTATTGATGCTGGACAATGCCATCCTCTGTTACATATGCAGCTGGAGTCATGGGTCCCTCCATGTGTACTCTTTGGTTGGTGGTTTATATTGTGCAGCGATATTCTTGAGGGAAATTGATCTGAATTTCTTTTTCCTTGTAGGGTCTTTGTGTGGTTTAGGTATAAATTGTGGCTTCAAAGAATGAATTGGGTAGTGGTCCTTCTATTTCTATTTTGTGGAATAGTTTGAAGAGTATTGGTATTAGGTTTTCTTTGAAGGTCTGATAGAATTCTTGGGCTTTTTTTTTTTTGGATGGGAGACCTGTAATGACTGCCTCTATTTCTTTTAGCAGTTATGGGATTCTTTAGCTGGTTTATCTGATCCTGATGTAACACTGATCTGGTATTTGTCTAGAAAATTGTCCAGTTCCTCCAGATTTTCCAGTTTTCTTAAGAATAGGCTTTTGTAGTAGGATCTGATAAGTTTTTGGATGTCCTCAGTTTCTGCTATTATGTTCCCCTTATCATTTCTGATTTTGTCAATTTGGATAGTATCTCTGTGCCCTCTGGTTAATCTGGCTAAAGTTTTATCTGTCTTGTTGATTTTCTCAAAGAACCAGCTCCTGATTTTGTTGATTCTTTGAA
This sequence comes from Rattus norvegicus, assembly GCF_021556685.1. Taxonomy (NCBI): domain Eukaryota; kingdom Metazoa; phylum Chordata; class Mammalia; order Rodentia; family Muridae; genus Rattus; species Rattus norvegicus. Next base: position 11,695,581 of record NC_141547.1, read on the forward strand.
TAGTTCTTTCTGTTTCTACTTGGTTGATTTTAGCTCTGAGCTTAATTATTTCCAGTTGTGTACTCCTCTTGGGTGAATTTGCTTCTTTTTGTTCTAGAGCTTTCAGGTGTGCTGTCAAGCTGTTAGTGACTACTCTGCAATTTCTTTTTGGAGTCCTTCAGAGATATGAGCACTGTTTTCCTTGTTTGGGTATGTTGTGCCATCATTTTCATTAAATTTTAAAAGTCCTTAATTTCTGTATTTTTTCCTTGACCAAGTTGTCACTGAGTAGAGTGTTTCTTGTTCAGCTTCCATGTGTATGTGAGCTTTCCCTTGTTTTTGTTGTTGTTGAAGACTACCTTTAGTCTATGGTAATCTGATAGAATGTATGGGATTATTTCAATCTTTTTGTATGCATTGAGGCCAGTTTTTGACCAATTATGTGGTCAATTTTTGAGAAGGGACCATGAGATGCTGAGAAGAAGGTATATTCTATTGCTTTAGGATGAAATGGTCTACAGATGTCTGCTAAATCTGTTTGGTTCATAACTTCTATTAGTTTCACTGTGTCTCTGTTTAGTTTTTGTTTCCATGATGTGTCCATTCATGAGAATGGGGTGTTGAAGTCTCCTACTATTATTTTATGTAGTGTAATATATGCTTTGAGCTTTAATAAAGTTTCTTTATGAATGTGTGTACCCTTGCATTTGGAGCATAAGTGTTCAAAATTGAGAGTTACTGACCTTTTAAGTTGGGAATCTTCATTCTCTTTTATACCTATTGTCCTTATGCTTGGTGTTCTTATTGTGTTCTGGATTTCCTTGATACTTTGGGTTACGAGCTTTTTGCCTTTTGCCTTTTCTTTGAGTACTGTGTCAATGTTTTCTATAGTATCTTCTGCCCCTGAGATTCTCTCTTCAGTCTCTTGCGTTCTATTGGTAATCCTTGTGTCTATGACTTATCTATTTCCTAGGTTTTCTATCTCCAGGGTTGTTCTCCCTTTGTGATTTCTTTTTTTTTTTTTGTTTCTGTTTCCATTTTTAGATCCTGCATGGTTTTGTTCAATTCCTTCACCTGTTTGGTTGTGCAGATGGAGACAGGAATGGTCTTGTCCTAGGCCATCCTGTGGCTCCTTCACCCTGTGAGCTCCTGGTGTGTGTCTCCTTGGACAGTCACTGGACAGAAAGAGGGGTCCCACCTGTGAGCTCTGGGTTTAGGAGGGAGAATGCTCCTGGCAGACCAGCTCTCAGTGGGTAGGTTTTGTTCCTGAGAGTTGAACAGCGCCAGCTGTGGGCCCAGAAGAGAACCAGTTTTGAACATATGTGCTTGAAGATCAGACCCAATCTGTACCAACAACAGATAGAATATAAAATTAACTTTTGTCTAATACACTAATTAACTGTTTAAATTTGTGCAACTTTATCACATTGTCTATTGGAATAAGGGAAGGATTCTACATTTCTTTAAATTGTTTCCAACCTAGAAGTTACTCAAAAGTATTTACTAATTGTGGAGAGCCGCAATAACATTCACCACCACAAGATGGCGCTGGCTTCCACTGCGCCCCACGTGGAAAGCCGGGATAGCTTTCGCCATTACAAGATGGCGCTGGCCTCCGCCGCGCCAGCCGACTTCCTTTCAGGAAGTTAACTGTGTGCGCATGTGCAAGAGTGCCTTCATGCCAGGTCTTTGCCCACTCCGGGGCGTGCCTAATGAGATCATGGGTAAGCGACCAATCAGGTGTGGATGCGCCGCGCTAGGGTGTATATAAGCCACGCCATGCCGGCGCCCCGGCGCCCTCTCTTTAAGATACAATAAACATTTTGGCTGCAGAAGGATTCGTGTGTCCCCGCGTGTTCTTGCTGGCGAGATAGCGCGGGGCAACTAATGCTTGGATAAGTGGAGCTGTGCAGGTCCCTGTGAAGGTGGAGATGCTTGTTGGAAATGCTTGATCTTGAGTCTGTTTAACTCTCCTGGGAGGTACATGACTTAAAGATGCTATGTTTGAAATACAAATAATAAAAATGCAATTTTAACCAGCGTTAGGTGGAAGCACACAGATTATCAGAAGAAAATTCCTCGTATGTGAACTGTAACAAACTCTGTTGTTTCAAAGCCTTCTTCCCTTAAATCTGTTACCATATCCCTATATTCAGATTCCAAGACAACTTTCATTTTGGATATGTAGCTCTTGTATGGGAATATGCCTCAGACTTTCACCTCCCACTCTCTTACAGGCACAGAGCACCCAGGAGTTTGCTCTTTTGCCCTCATCCCTGTGGTGTGAACAATGTGTTCACAGAGATTCATCATGTGAACATTGTGTTTGCAGAGATCTGGCAAGAGGTGAGTGCCATATCTCAGACCTTTCTCCATTTTCTTCAGACCATGAAGAAGCAACTCACTCTGTCTTAAGAGCTCTCTCATGGATGTTTTAAGTGGTCCTTTTGTGATAATATTTAATGTGAGATCTACATACTTCTCTCCCCAACTGTCACAAATATGCAACTTTTATTGGGTAGTCAACTATTCAACTTTCAGAAATGTTTTCATCGATACCTTAGTTTTTCCATATAAAAATGAGATTGCATAATTATTCTCTTGTTCTTTTTGCTGCTAACATTATATAAATAACTTTTTCAAAACTAATTTTTGTTAGCTATTTGAGAATCCAGTACAATGTGTTCACCATATTTACCTCTCTCCCAACCCTTCCCAGATCCACCCACCCCCTTTCTTATCCACCCAATTTTGAGTCTTCCTTAGAAATAACCCATCAATCCAAATTGTACTGTCTGTATGTTCTTTATACTCTTGGATGTGTGACCTTCTCCTGGGTGTGATCAACTTACCAGTGACCATACTTGTGATGGTTTGCATATGCTCTGCCCAGAGAGTGGCACTATTAGAAGGTGCGGCCCTTTTGAAGTTAGTATGGCCTTCTTGGTGTAGTTGTGTCACTGTGGGTGTGGACTGAAAGACCCTCATCCTAGCTGCCTTGAAGCCAGTCTTTTGCTAGCAGCCTTCAGATGAAGATGTAGAACTCTCAGCTCCTCCTGCACCATGCCTGCCTGGATGCTGCCAGGCTCCTGCCTTGATGATAATGGACTGAACCTCTGAACCTGCAAGCCATCCCCAGTTAAGTGTTGTTCTTTATAAGACTTGCCTTGGTCATGTTGTCCCTTCAGAGCAGTAAAACCCTAAGACAACACTCAAGGAAAACTATCTATCTATCTATCTATCTATCTATCTATCTATCTACCTACCTATCATCCATCCATCTATCTAAAAACTATCAAATTATGCCCACTTCTTTTCATAATGAGATATTGTTTGACTTTAAATTTACACAGATCTTAGGTATGCTGTATATCAGAGGTCCAACAAGGGTTAAAATTAATCACTGTGAAAATGAATATCACTGGCCTGAAACAGAATTATTTCACCAGTGTATTCTTTGGAAGAACTGCTTCGTTGCATGTGTAGTTTCTGTATATACACTCATGTTGTCCATGTCATGACTATTTCCTCCATCTTCAAAGCCTGAAGCAGATTTCCTTACACAACAATTCATGCTCACCAATTCTTCAGTCCTTCCATGTTTGTGATAGTTTTGAGCCCTCCTGGATGATACAGGATACTTAATGCTGAATTCAGTGGATTATTAATTCTATCTGGAATGTCAACTTTCCTTTGTCTGGAAAAAAAAACAGAGCCATAGGTTCTAACGATCAGAATATAGGTGCAGGGGCTTCATAACTCTGCCGATAGCAGATGGTAAGCCCCGAATAGGAAAGGTGGTGCTATCAGAACCAGACTGCTTTCTCACATCAGGCTTTATTGTATGTTATGCAAAGTGTTAGTTTCTGCCTTTTTTTAGGGAATTCGAGGGCTGGAAAAAGTCACATTAAGAGAAGGTGCATCTGTTTCCAACTTGCTCTAATCTGTTTCACAGTCCATCTTGCTCCTGTTAATTATTTGTATCATTGGCTAATTAAATCAGAGTTTAATATAATCTGTGAATATCTGGGGACGGTGAGGAATTTCTTTTTGCCAATCCACAATCAGTGCAAAACAATGTGGGCTTCAAGAGGCAACAGTGTTCCAACTTGGAAATGAGGACTAAAGAGGACAGAGATCATGCTTCACCATTTACTTCTCCTTTCCTCTCAGCAGTCGAGCGGAGAGTACTGACTGCTCAGGGACGTGTTGCTATCAAAATTAAAGTACAACGAGGAGGAGATTTCATTATAGGATACTTCGTGCAGTTTGTTCCATTATTACAAGTTTTCACACAATAAAGCTGAAATTGACCCGGGACTCCTGTATATTCTAGTGTAACTCAAACAATCCACCATCAGCATGGCAGAGTTGATGGAGTCTGCATATGCACCAGCAGCTGCTCATGTTTTGACCAATCGAGTCATAAAAAAAACCAGGAGGAAAGGATGGGATCTTGTTGCATTAAAGAAGAAGCTTGTTTTGGGGGAGTCTGGAAATGTTTTCTGTGTTGTGTCCACTGAAATGCATTGAGGCAGTGATTAAGAATTTTGAAACTGGAAGATAGATGTTAAAATGTGCTTATGCTATTTTCTTTGCAGAACCAAAAAAGGAGATGTTAAAATTGTTTGTCATGAGTGAACTGTTGCTGAGAATCTAAGAAAGGTATTTCCAAACTAGGATGCCGGAGAATGTTGCAAACCTTGAGTCTGCTTGCCAAGACTGTAAACTCCATTTGTCACAGACACTGTGTAGTAGAGAGTTTCTTCTAAATTTATCTTCTGCATTTGTTTTTGACCTGGAATCATAAACAGTGTGAGGGAAATACATAAAATTGCTACACGTACTGCTTCCTTTCGATTTGTTGGAAGTGGTTTAAGCTGCACTCCCAGTGTGGGTAAAATCAGGCACCGTGGGCCTTTGTCTTGAAGGTCTTCTGCCTCTTTGTGTGCTCAAAACCTGGCTTATAAACTTTTTCCATTCATAAAACTTCTCTGTCTAAGTAATTTGTATGAGTCCCTAGGCATGAATGTACATAAATCAAACATTTACCGATATTAAGCATAAGGAAGGTTTAGTTCAAAACAATTCTTTCCTGTACTTATAATTTGGCCACTTATTAAAGATGACAGTGAACTTTTGTGCTAAGTAGATGCATATGAGTATTTGCTTTAGTTTTAAATATTAGGTGAACATTTAATTCTATGGGAGGTAGAGTTTGAATGCTATTTTGACTTATAATCGCCAATGACACTTTACATAAATACATAATAAAAATTGCAGAAGTAAGTGTTCAGAAATTGTTGGAAATTTTACTGTTTGTTCAACCTAAACATTTTGAAATGAAACTCAACAACTGCAAAAGCATTTTTTTAAAGCTTTTTTTAAAGTCAATGAAATATTCTAGGACAATACAATAAAAAAACCCACCTTAATTTGAGATTTGCAGGCTGAAAAACAACAGTAGGAAACTATTAAAAGTATTTGTTCCTTCGGTTTGACCATTATGTGTCTTTAAGAACATAAAACGTTTTATATGCAAGGAAAACACTCTGGTCCTTAGTATCAATAACCCTAATTCTGAGCTGATGTGTTCCAGGTAGCAATCCCTGGTGTTGCATGGTATGATGGCACACATAGTGCTCAGAGGACATACTGTGTGTTGAGAACCAAGATTTGTGGAGTCATGTGATGCAACAGAGTCAGCCACTGCCAGAAACACTTCGGATTCATTATGCACTTGAAATTGAATTAAATCTTAGTCATTGTACATTCAGGAAACTTTAAGTTTTTAATTGTTTACAATCCCACATTGAATTGCAGGACACTATGTGGAATTATGACCCACAGTGTCAGAAACTCTGCTCAATATTCCCCAGCTCAGGAGCCAGCACCTACTATGTGTCAAAAGCTGTACGTTGAAGACACTCAATGTACTGAAATCAAACATGGCCATGCTTCTACAATGTCTTGTGAATAATGCTATTAAAAATAGTAAATATGGACACCCGCGGATCCCGGCCCACAGCAGCTCTCTGCTCCCAGACCCGGTGAGAGAGAGACCCAACCGCCTGGTCAGGTGGGCACTCCTGAGGCTGCAGAGGGGAGGAGACCACCAACACTGCTCACCCCTGCCCACATCCCTGGCCCAAGAGGAAACTGTATAAGGCCTCTGGGCTCCCGTGGGGGAGGGCCCAGGAGCGGCAGGACCCCTGCGCCTGAGACACTGCCGGAACCTGAAGGAAACAGACCGGATAAACAGTTCTCTGCACCCAAATCCCGTGGGAGGGAGAGCTAAACCTTCAGAGAGGCAGACAAGCCTGGGAAACCAGAAGAGACTGCTCCCTGCACACACATCTCGGACGCCAGAGGAAAAAGCCAAAGACCATCTGGAACCCTGGTGCACTGAAGCTCCCGGAAGGGGCGGCACAGGTCTTCCTGGTTGCTGCCGCTGCAGAGAGCCCCTGGGCAGCACCCCACGAGCGAACCTGAGCCTCGGGACCACAGGTAAGACCAAATTTTCTGCTGCAAGAAAGCTGCCTGGTGAACTCAAGACACAGGCCCACAGGAACAGCTGAAGACCTGTAGAGAGGAAAAACTACACGCCCGAAAGCAGAACACTCTGTCCCCATAACTGACTGAAAGAGAGGAAAACAGGTCTAGAGCACTCCTGACACACAGGCTTATAGGACAGTCTAGCCACTGTCAGAAATAGCAGAACAAAGTAACACTAGAGATAATCTGATGGCGAGAGGCAAGCGCAGGAACCCAAGCAACAGAAACCAAGACTACATGCCATCATCAGAGCCCAATTCTCCCACCAAAACAAACATGGAATATCCAAACACACCAGAAAAGCAAGATCTAGTTTCAAAATCATATTTGATCATGATGCTGGAGGACTTCAAGAAAGACATGAACACACTTAGGGAAGCACAGGAAAACATTAATAAACAAGTAAAAGCCTACAGAGAGGAATCGCAAAAATCCCTGAAAGAATTCCAGGAAAACACAATCAAACAGTTGAAGGAATTAAAAATGGAAATAGAAGCAATCAAGAAAGAACACATGGAAACAACCCTGGATATGCTTGGAAAATTGTTTTCCAGCCTTTCACTCTGAGGTAATGTCTGTCTTTGTCTCTGAGGTGTGTTTCCTGTAGGCAGCAGAATGCAGGGTCCTCGTTGCGTATCCAGTTTGTTAATCTATGTCTTTTTATTGGGGAGTTGAGGCCATTGATGTTGAGAGATATTAAGGAATAGTGATTATTGCTTCCCGTTATATTCATATTTGGATGTGAGGTTATGTTTGTGTGCTTTCATTCTCTTTGTTTTGTTGCCAAGACGATTAGTTTCTTGCTTCTTCTAGGTTATAGCTTGCCTCCTTATGTTGGGCTTTACCATTTATTATCCTTTGTAGTTCTGGATTTGTAGAAAGATATTGTGTAAATTTGGTTTTGTCATGGAATATCTTGGTTTCTCCATCTATGTTAATTGAGAGTTTTGCAGGATACAGTAACCTGGGCTGGCATTTGTGTTCTCTTAGGGTCTGTATGACATCAGTCCAGGATCTTCTGGCCTTCATAGTTTCTGGCGAGAAGTCTGGTGTGATTCTGATAGGTCTGCCTTTATATGTTACTTGACCTTTTTCCCTTACTGCTTTTAATATTCTTTCTTTATTTTGTGCGTTTGGTGTTTTGACTATTATGTGACGGGAGGTGTTTCTTTTCTGGTCCAATCTATTTGGAGTTCTGTAGGCTTCTTGTATGCCTATGGGTATCTCTTTTTTTAGGTTAGGGAAGTTTTCTTCTATGATTTTGTTGAAGATATTTACTGGTCCTTTGAGCTGGGAGTCTTCACTCTCTTCTATACATATTATCCTTAGGTTTGATCTTCTCATTGAGTCCTGGATTTCCTGTTTGTTTTGGACCAGTAGCTTTTTCCGCTTTACATTATCTTTGACAGTTGAGTCAATGATTTCTATGGAATCTTCTGCTCCTGAGATTCTCTCTTCCATCTCTTGTATTCTGTTGGTGAAGCTTGTATCTACAGCTCCTTGTCTCTTCTTTTGGTTTTCTATATCCAGGGTTGTTTCCATGTGTTCTTTCTTGATTGCTTCTATTTCCATTTTTAATTCCTTCAACTGTTTGATTGTGTTTTCCTGGAATTCTTTCAGGGATTTTTGCGATTCCTCTCTGTAGGCTTCTACTTGTTTATTAATGTTTTCCTGTGTTTCCCTAAGGGAGTTCTTCACATCTTTCTTGAAGTCCTCCAGCATCATGATCAAATATGATTTTGAAACTAGATCTTGCTTTTCTGGTGTGTTTGGATATTCCATGTTTGTTTTGGTGGGAGAATTGGGCTCCGGTGATGCCAAGTAGTCTTGGTTTCTGTTGCTTGGGTTCCTGCGCTTGCCTCTCGCCATCAGATTATCTCTAGTGTTACTTTGTTCTGCTATTTCTGACAGTGGCTAGACTGTCCTATAAGCCTGTGTGTCAGGAGTGCTGTAGACCTGTTTTCCTGTTTTCTTTCAGCCAGTTATGGGGACAGAGTGTTCTGCTTTCGGGCGTGTAGTTTTTCCTCTCTACAGGTCTTCAGCTGTTCCTGTGGGCCTGTGTCTTGAGTTCACCAGGCAGCTTTCTTGCAGCAGAAAAGTTGGTCTTACCTGTGGTCCCGAGGCTCAAGTTCGCTCGTGGGGTGCTGCCCACGGGCTCTCTGCGGCGGCAGCAACCAGGAATACCTGTGCCGCCTCTTCCGGGAGCTTCAGTGCACCAGGGTTCCAGATGGCCTTTGGTGTTTTCCTCTGGCGTCCGAGATGTATGTACAGAGATCAGTCTCTTCTGGTTTCCCAGGCTTGTCTGCCTCTCTGAAGGTTTAGCTCTCCCTCCCACGGGATTTGGGTGCAGAGAACTGTTTATCCGGTCTGTTTCCTTCAGGGTCCGGAGGTGTCTCTGGCAGGGGTCCTGCCGCTTCTGGGCCCTCCCCCACGGGAGCCCAGAGGCCTTATACAGTTTCCTCTTGGGCCAGGGATGTGGGCAGGGGTGAGCAGTGTTGGTGGTCTCTTCCGCTCTGCAGCCTCAGGAGTGCCCACCTGACCAGGCGGTTGGGTCTCTATCTCACAGGGTCTGGGAGCAGAGAGCTGCTGCGGGCCAGGATCCGAGGGTGTGGGACTTCCGGTAAACACAGAACGTGCCCAGTCCTAGAGGAATTCTGCTTCCATGTGTCCCAAGCTCACCAGGCAGCTTTCTTGCAGCAAAAAAGTTGGTCTTACCTGTGGTCCCGAGGCTCAAGTTCGCTCGTGGGGTGCTGCCCACGGGCTCTCTGCCGGGAACATTTTTTATTAAGGATGTACTTTTTTCAAGCCTCCTTTAAAACATTTTTCTAAGATTATTGTGTGTCAGAGGACTTAATTCAATACTGATATTCTGTCACCAGCAAAGTGAGACTACTATATGATCTCTTTAAATGTCACTTTGTGATTTTTTTTCCCGAATGGAGCCATTTTCTTTCTTTTGAGAATATGTATGTTGAATTATGTTGTCACTGCTCTTTAAATGTAGTTTTCTTTTAGAAATGTATGTTTTCCTATACCATTTCTTTAAATGTTTTCTGACTGGAAAATGTTTCATTCATCTCTTAATTTTGTGTAATTTTCCTTTGGAAGCTTTGCAGGTTTTGTTGGATGTATTGAAAAAATGAAATAGTGACCGTCTGACATTGTGAATGTTTCATCTGTGTTGCCCAGTCCCCCAGCCCATGTTCTGTCCCAGTAAGAATTCGAGATGGGTTCCATTGTCCTTCCTACTTTCAGGGAGGGTTGTTGGAAGATCATGTGGTGTTATTTAAATGATCTAGCCTTCTTGGGTTTTGTCATCCTTCTGGTTTGTCATCCTTCCAGTAGAGACAACGGCTGTCCTTTTGCTGTTGCCTTTAGTCTTCAATATGCTTATAGAGAACAGTTTCAGTCACAGTTCACTGCCCTCAATCATCATGTGTCCTTCTTGTCCCTGTGTAAGCCTCCATTGCCTGCCTCCTCAAGTGTCATGATGGGGACCCAAGCACTTCTCAGGGGCAGTTTCTCCCTCAGCTCTTTTGCATCTTGCATCATATTCTCAAAATTTACATCAGAATCCTTCCAGTTTTGTTATGTAAGATTTATAGCTCTATTCATGATTCTGGTAGAGATATTTGGTTAGGCAACTGAAGGCAGAGCTTTCAAATTTTAAGAGAATGTCTGAACTGTGACCTAGTTGAAAAGTGAATAACTAAATAAATTAATGAAGAAAAATAAAAAAGAGAAGTGGGTGAGGATCTGGGGGGATGGCTCAGTAGTTAAGAGCACTGGCTGCTCCTCCAGAAAGTCAGGGTCTGATTGTTAGCACCCACATGATGGATTATAACTGTTTGTAACTCCAATTCCAGTGGATCTGAGGCCTTCTTCTGGCTTCTGTGGGAACCACACGTATGTGTAGTACTCATACATACAAGCAGTCAAAACACTGTCACACATAAAAAACAACAAACAAACAAATAATAAAAAGGTGTGTGGAGTGGAAGAATCCTAGCTGCAATTTGGTGCAGATTTTGCAATAACTCACAACTCTGTTTTGAGTTTTCAGGTTTCAGATTTTCCTAATTTTTTTTCTTTTTTTCGGAGCTGGGGACTAAACCCAGGGCCTTGTGCTTGCTAGGCAAGCGCTCTACTACTGAGCTAAATCCCCAACCCCCAGATTTTCCTAATTTTTTTTCTTTTTTCTTTTCTTTTCTTTTCTTTTTTTTTTTTTGGAGCTGGGGACTGAACCCAGGATTTTCCTAATTTTTATATAGTGATATAGTTTTCTTTACATTTTACACAAAATGAATGAAAGTGCATTTTCCTCATCTGTGAACTTGGAGTACAAATCATACCTTTGAAGCTTCTGGTTCATTTTTACCTCTACACAAAGCTGATGAGGTGAATAGGATGTCTGAGATTTAGAGTTCTGGTTTGTTCTTTAGCTTCTCTGAATTCCCTCACTTCTAAATTGTACTTTGTAATCCATTTCAAATAAACCTTTCTACTTATTAAAGGATAAAGATGTGTGTAGATTAATCTTAGGATCTGATACTAAGTAGGCCTGGGTTAGAGTTCAGTGCATATATTTTCCTTTCAGGAAATTGATACAATTCTCTGAATTTCCATTTCTGCATATTATTGATAAAAATATCTACCTTATGAACATGTAGTAAGGGCTAAATGGGGTAACACTGGGAGAGCAGCTTCTCCCAGTTACTTCTGGATAGACATAATAATCGCACTAATAATCTTAACAAAATATTTGGTTAAATGAGTTTGCATATCATCATAAAATTTCCTTGCCAAATTTCATCCTTCAACATCCTTGAATGAATAGATATGTGTCATTTCCATTCTCACAAATAAAATTATTTAGTCCGAGAAACAAAAAAACCCAAACAATTTTTCCCTATGTGTTAAGTCCTTGATGCCTGAGGGCTGGGCTGACTGGATGGATATTTTGTTCATGGAAGTTTATGCCAGCTGGTGGCATGTTATCTTTTGTCTTGTCTACACCCTGACCTTTCAGCTTTATAACTTCCAAATGTTTATGTAATGAGAATTGCCCTTTTAAAATTGACACAGTGATTAAAATTGAAAATGAGAGCCGAGACTGTTCTCTAATAAATAGGCTGAATCTGAGCATACATCTGTCCAGCAAAAATATCTTCTAAGCAAGCAGGCACACATTGCATTGCTTGTATCGAGAAAGTGAAGGTGACATTTATCCCATTTGATAATTTTTTCCTCCATCTGTTTGTTCAATGGTGAGATTTAAGTTGGCAAATGTTATACTTACATTGATCCTACACTCAGGCTGGGCTTCCAACATGTAGCTTTTGTATGGATGCATCCAAGGGCTTGCTGACACATGGTATTTCAGATTAGGAGAAAATATTCCTTCAAGAAAATATGTGCGATCAAAGCAGAAACTGCCTTACTCCAGAAGCACATCTTCCCATCAGATCTGCTGGCTTCATCAGAATTGGCCTAGCAGGTTGTGCTACTTTTCTGACTTCAGTCAAGTAACTTTTTTTTTTCTGCTTATGTAGAAGTGAGTTGCGATTATTCAAAAACTACCTCTCTACATGATTAACGGAAACAGAAAGAAATCGTCAAGACATAATGAAATGCTCAGAAGCGTTATGCTTGTCAATGAACACAAACTCATAGGAAAGACTGAGAAGCAATAAACTATCCTTATTAAAAATTTAGCAAGTGAGAGCTAGAGAGGCAGCTCAATACAATTGGGAACATGCACTGATCTTCAGAAGACCTAAGATGGGTTCTCAACCACCACATTAGGCAGATCACTACCCTGAGTAACTGTAGATCCAGAGGAAATTAAAACCTCTTATGGCTTCTATGGGCACCTGTGCACACACACAGATATACAGACACATTGACACACAGACACACAGATACACAGACACACTGACACACTGACACACCTCTCTCTCAAACACACATACACATGTCTGTCTTTCACACACATCACTTCTCTCTGTCTCTCTCTGTCTTTCTCTGTCTCTGTCTCTCTCTCTGTCTCTGTCTCTCTCTATCATGTTGCAGTGAAATATAAAAAATAAGCTATGGAACTGCTTCCTGTGTGTACCCTGGCAGTCACTATTTCCAGCTCCAGCCAGCCATTGGAACTAACACTGCTTTACCTCAGATCGGTATCTCTCCTAGTGACTCTCTGCTAGCTGCAAACTCTCTGGTTCCAGGCACCTGTTAAAATCATAGCTTAACAAACTGTAACTCAACCATCAGATTTACATGTTGAATTCTCAATCTACAATACATCCACACAATAAACTTACAACCAATTGATAAGGATATAAACTGCCCATCTAGATAAGATATAATTTGCCCATCTAGACAACACAAAATCCTGCACACATATAGCCCTTAAGAATAGTCATAACAACCTGTAATGTGTGCAGAGAGGAATCTTAACATCTGCCTCCATGTTCTCTCAGCTCCCTCCTCCTCGTTCCCGCCTCCTCTGCCTCTTTAAAACTTTTCTCCCGGCCATCCTTCCTTCTAGTCCAATGACAGGCCTTGTTCTATCCTGTACCTGCCTTTGCCTGCATAATGACATCAACCTACACACACACACACACACACACACACACACACACACACACGCACTTTAACTTTTCATTCTGCCTACGTTCTAGTTCCAAAGGCCTTTTTGCTTCTTGAACTTTCCAAGTCGGTTCTTTCTTTTTGTTAGTTTCTAGGTCCTTTTTAGTAGTTGGTTTCTCTGTTTCACAGTCGTTCTCCATGTTCTGTTTGACAGTTTCATGGAGTAATTGCATTGACATTTCTAGTAAATAAAAACTCATAGCAGACTTCTGTTCTCTGCTTTTACATACTTTTTGCACCCCAACTGGTTATCCAATAACAAATGACCAACTCCGGTGTTCTATACAGATAGAGTGAGGATATATGTCTATCTCAAGAGAGAGAGAGAGAGAGAGAGAGAGAGAGAGAGAGAGAGAGAACATGCACTAAAAAGAAAGAGGAATGCATGGAGAAGTTAGAAGAAGAAAAGGAGGAAATAATGTAATTATATTTTAATTTAAAAAGTTAAAGTATTATTAAGAAACCAAACCAGGAAAGAAACACTTGACTTTTCAAGCAATGATAATTATAGTTGTTCCGTCATTCAGATATGTCTAAAAACACTAAACAGGCTCATGCACACATAGGAACTCAATTATCAAACATGATAATTGTTGCATGTGTTTTATTAAAAAACAAAACAAAACTATTAGCATTTGAGGAATTGAGGGGGATCTTCAAATGCCCCACTTTTCTAGGGTTTACATAAGGATTCTTCCAAGGCTTGTGTGAGCCTATATCTAAAGGCCTCAATCAACAGCAGTGAGAATTGGTCAGCTCTACCCTAGGACAATTGTTCTGTATGCATAAACATACACGTGACTTCATTTCTGTACAGAAACACATATGTGCATGTATGCATATGCACATGTATTTGTACACCTGATATCTCTCCCTGAGCAAGTGGGCTTGGTTGGCTGGCTAGTGAGTCCCAGGGGTCCTCTTCTCTCTATCAACCGAACTCTGGGACGGCAAGTGCATTCCATCAAGCCTGCATTTTTCACATGGGTTTCGGAGGTTGTACTCAGGTTCTTCAGCATGTAATGCAAGCATGTCACCAACTGAGCCATCCCTACAGTCCTTCAGACAACTTTAACGATAGAAAATATTATTGAACATCAAATAGCTAAATATTCTTTGAGGTATGCTACAATTTCTATTTTATTGATATACTATAATATATGGAACAAATATAGTTTATTCCAAGTTACCCTAATCATTTTCCTTTCAGTAGTTCTGTTGTGAAAACAGTAATAATAAATTGTTAATAAAAGCACAAATGTCACAAATATGAAATTAAAAATGGTGCTGGTTCAACTGGAGGTCAGCATGTAGAAGAATGCAGATCGATCTATGCTTACCACCCTGTACAAAGCTTAAGTCCAAGTGGATCAAGGACCTCCACATCAAACCAGATACACTCGAACTAATAGAAGAAAAAGTTGGGAAGAATCTCGAACACATGGGCACTGGAGAAAATTTCCTGAACAAAACACCAATGGCTTATGCTCTAAGATGAAGAATTGACAAATGGGATCTCATAAAACTGCAATGCTTTTGTAAGGCAAAGGACACTGTTAAGACAAAACGGCAACCAACAGATTGGGAAAAGATCTTTACCAATCCTACAACTGATAGAGGCCTTATATCCAAAATATACAAAGAACTCAAGAAGTTAGACTGCAGGGAGACAAATAACCCTATTAAAAATGGAGTTCAGAGCTAAACAAAGAATTCACAGCTGAGGAATGCCGAATGGCTGAGAAACACCTAAAGAAATGTTCAACATCTTTAATCATAAGGTAAATGCAAATCAAAACAACCCTGAGATTCCACCTCACACCAGTCAGAAGGGTTAAGATCAAAAACTCCGGCGACAGCAGATGCTGGCGAGGAGGTGGAGAAAGAGGAATACTCCTCCATTGTTGGTGGGATTGCAGACTGGTACAACCATTCTGGAAATCAGTCTGGAGGTTCCTCAGAAAACTGGACATTGAAATACCTGAGGACACAGCTATACATCTCCTGGGCATATACCCAAAAGATGCTCCAACATATAACAAAGACAAATGCTCCACTATGTTCATAGCAGCCTTATTTATAAAAGCCAGAAGCTGGAAAGAACCCAGATGCCCCTCAACAGAGGAATGGATACAGAAAATGTGGTACTTCTATGGTACATCTACACAATGGAATACTACTCAGCTATCAGTCATAAATGACTTTATGAAATTCATAGGCAAATGGATGGAACTGGAAAATATCATCCTGAGTGAGGTAACCGAATCACAGAAAAACACACATGGTATGCATTCATTGATAAGTGGATATTAGCCCAAATGCTTGAATTACCCTAGATGCACAGAACACATGAAACTCAAGAAAGATGACCAAAAAGGGAAACAAGAATACCCTTGGGAGGGAATAGGGAGGCAAAGTTTAGAACAGAGACTGAAGGAACGCCTACTCAGAACCTGCCCCACATGTGGCCCATACATATACAGCCACCAAACTAGATAAGATGGATAAAGCAAAGAAGTGCAGGCTGACAGAACTGGATGTAGATCTCACTTGAGAGACACACCCAGAATACAGCAAATACATAGGCGAATGCCAGCAGCAAACCACTGAACTGAGATCGGGACCCCCATTGAAGGAATCAGAGAAAGGACTGAAAGAGCTTGAAGGGGCTTGAGACCCCACATGAGCAACAATTCCAACCAACCAGAACTTCCAGGGACTAAGCCACTACCCAAAGACTATACATGGACTGACCCTGGGCTCCAACCGCATAGGTAGCAATGAATAGCCTAGTAAGAGCATCAGTGGAAGGGGAAGTCCTTGGCCCTGCCAAGACTGAACCCCCAGTGAACAGGATTGTTGGGGGGGAGGGTGGTAATGAGGGGAGGATGGAGAGGGGAACGCCCATGTAGAAGTGGAGGGGGAGGGGTTAGGGGGATGTTGGACTGGAGGCCAGGAAAGGGAATAACAATTGAGATGTAAATAAGAAATACCCAATTTAATAAAGATGAAGAAAAAATATAAAGGGAAATGGAATGTCCTACTGAAGAAACTTATATAAAAAAAGTTTCTTTTCCACTGACCATGCCTCTTGTCTGTTATTCAGTGACATTGGTAAGGGAGATTCCCTCGTCCTTTTTATCCCTCATCACCTGTGGTGGTCTGAAAAGCAGGCCCTGTTGGGGTCATAAGAGCAGGAAAAAGTTCCATGCCCCTCACCTGGTGCAGCACTTGGGTGAGTAGGCCCTGCACCTCATGTGGATAGCACAGTAAAGCTGGGTCCGATGGGTGGGGCATAGGTGAACCAGCCCATAGAGTGTGAACATGGAGAGTTGACCCAGCAACTTGTGATACCATGTGAAAGAGAGAGATATCCTCCTCCACCCTTGTTCCTTGCTACCTATGGCAAGCAGAAGAGCCAACCCTGGGGTCATGAGAGCAGGAGAGCTGGCCCTTCCCCTCACCTGCTGAGGCACTCAGAAGGGTTGGCCCTGCACCTCAAGTGTGCAACACAGTAGAGCTGGCTGTGGAGATGGGGCTTGCAGGTGAGCTCACACCTAAGACTGTGAGCACAGGAGAACTGTCCTGCCCCTTATCTCCTGTGAGATGACCCTCACCCCTTGCCACCTATGGCAGGAGAGAATGATGGCCCCAAGTTCATGAGATAGGGAAAATAGGTCCTGTCTCTCATGGGCTCCAACACTCAGGAAAGTGGGCCCTACACCACGCAAGGGCAGCAGGACACAGCTGGCCCTGATTGAGGGGTTGGTGCTGAGTCCAAGGGTATAAGAGCAGGAGAGCCTATGGGTGCACCATTCAGATATCTTTCCAGCCCAGATCCAGAGCTTTGATTTGCCCTACCCAATCAGTGAATTTCTGGAGGGCATGAAGGAGCTGGTCTTACAAATCCTTGATCTCCATGTCACAAACAACACCACATCCAAAAGAATCCCAGTGAAGTTCCTGTATTGATAGACTAGCAAAACCCAAAGGCCTTGTACCAGATGCATGAATCATTGCAATGAGCATTTGCATGCAAATATGTGGACAGTGGAATATACTGTGGATGCATTCTGACATACAGCTCCTTCCACACTAAGATTTTTTCCTGTTCTTTGGGAGATTGCAAGGGGAGAAAGCAGGTACAAGGGGAAGGTGAGATGAGTGTGATTGGGGTGCATCAAGAACCAATAAAAAGCTTTTTTTTTTAAAGAAAATGTGTGTCTTTCTTATCCTTTTCTTTTATCTTTACCATCAAAATTGTCTTGGGAAGACTGTGGGAAATTTTGTACTATTCTCTTTGTTCCCTTCTAAAACCAAACCATGTTTTCTTGTGGAAATGTGTAGCTCCTCTCCATTGTTTTGGTTTAGTTGCACAATTGCTCCACAGAAGTAATTTTTGAACTTTCCGTATTGTTTGCCACATGGAACACAGTCTACACAGAGAACCAATGCAGTAGAGTGATGTGAACACACGCCCTTTGTGACTTTCCACCCTTTCCCAGCTCCCTGGTGACTCTTCAGCTCTTGTTGAACATTCTTCCTCTCGTACCTCATTCCTCTGCTATGTTGTGAGCCTATGATCATAGCATTTCTTCTGAGTATGAACACAGCCCTTTGCCTGACTGAAATTTCCTATCCAATACAATATAATGCCTATTCAAATAGAATTCCCTTGTGTTAGATATTACAGTACATCTGAGGGTGACTTAAAGAATTTTGATAGGTTCACACAAGTTATTTGCAAGAATTAAACCACTTATAGGAGAAAAATTGTGGGATCCTGGGGACAGTCTTTGATCGATAACTGGCAGACAACCTCATTCCATTGGAGAAATTACAGTTGATACAAATTTACATGCACATATAAATGCTTTAAAAATAAATTGTTTTGTCAATTCTTTTATTCCTCACCAAAGATTCTGTCCCTTGTTTTTTTTAACACAACTTCTAAAACAATATACTAATTCCTCCCACCTTTCATAGTATGTCACCTTTTTGATAGAAAAAAAATGACCCATAAATCACATAATGGCTAAGATTTGAACTTCTTCAATTTTAGGGGAACAAGTTGAACCCTGCAATATCATCTCTACTTACTGCCTCTTAATTGTGAGTGTATGTGAGTGTGCTCTCTCACTCATGTAGAAATAGTACATCTCTAACTAAATTATGAGAGATTACTTGTGAAAACAAGTGTCTGATGATTTTCTTTTATTGGATTCCAAAGAGAAACTTCTGGAAGAGCATTAACTTCTATAATTATTACATGCCAACTTTAAAACTGCCTTGTTTTAAAGTAAACTTTTCACATATATGCTTCATCCAGTTCCCCAAAGTTTGTTCCTTACGAAAATCATAGTCAATGACTTGAGGAAGATATTATTACCATGACATTGCTAGTTAAACACAAACTTATTCAAACTGTAGTTTTCCTCCCATTCCTCTAGTTCAAAATATTATTAGACCTCAGAGAAAATTTGTGTGTGTACTTAATACCTGGAATTGGTTCTCAGGTATTAAATTGGTAATAGTTTCTCAGACTTCTATCTTCAACAATCTTGACATTTCTCATAGTTACTGACTACCTATTTTATACAACATCTTAAAGTCTGTTGTGTGATCGCTCATGTTTAGAATGAGGTCATGTGTATTAGCAAGATAAACAGAGTTATTATATGTCTAACCATAGCAAAGTAGGTGTTTTTATATGCATTATTTCCAGTGATATGAACTCAGTTTCAGTTTGGGAATGGGAAGGGGGCAACCTATCTGGTGGCTTAGAGGATGTATGACTAGAGGAGCATGGCAGGCCTGTGAAGTAGGAATGAACAGATCAAACTGGAAGTTCTGTGAAGGGACATTCTTGAATATGTTTTATTTATAAATATTGTGTAATGGTATATATTGAATTTCTATAAATGATTTATATAAAAGAAAGCTTCTATCTATCATTCTGTTCAAAATATTTACATTAATATGAAACCTACTATAAAAATGAATTACTTGCTCAAATATTTACCCTGATATAAGTTCATTTCTTATTATTG
Organism: Rattus norvegicus; assembly: GCF_021556685.1. Lineage (NCBI taxonomy): Eukaryota > Metazoa > Chordata > Mammalia > Rodentia > Muridae > Rattus > Rattus norvegicus. Next base: position 11,714,816 of record NC_141547.1, read on the forward strand.
GTGTTTTCTTTTGGATTCAGAGTTTATATAATTCAAAGTTTGTCAGAGAAGCTGTATCAGCTTACAGTTTCACCAATATGGTCTTGAATTTATTTTCTCCACTTTCATAAATCTCATGCATGAATTTATTTTATTATTTGCAATCTAATGTATAAAAATTAAAGTTCTGGCTCCCGGAAGGGGCGGCACAGGTCTTCCTGGTTGCTGCCGCTGCAGAGAGCCCCTGGGCAGCACCCCACGAGCAAACCTGAGCCTCGGGACCACAGGTAAGACCAAATTTTCTGCTGCAAGAAAGCTGCCTGGTGAGCTTGGGACACACGGAAGCAGAATTTCTCTAGGACCGGGCACGTTCTGTGTTTACCGGAAGTCCCACACCCGCGGATCCCGGCCCGCAGCAGCTCTCTGCTCCCAGACCCTGTGAGAGAGAGACCCAACCGCCTGGTCAGGTGGGCACTCCTGAGGCTGCAGAGCGGAAGTGACCACCAACACTGCTCACCCCTGCCCACATCCCTGGCCCAAGAGGAAACTGTATAAGGCCTCTGGGCTCCCGTGGGGGAGGGCCCAGGAGCAGCAGGACCCCTGCCAGAGACACCACCGGACCCTGAAGGAAACAGACCGGATAAACAGTTCTCTGCACCCAAATCCCGTGGGAGGGAGAGCTCAACATTCAGAGAGGGAGACAAGCCTGGGAAACCAGAAGAGACTGCTCCCTGCACACACATCTCGGACGCCAGAGGAAAAAGCCAAAGACCATCTGGAACCCTGGTGCACTGAAGCTCCCGGAAGGGGCGGCACAGGTCTTCCTGGTTGCTGCCGCTGCAGAGAGCCCCTGGGCAGCACCCCATGAGCGAACCTGAGCCTCGGGACCACAGGTAAGACCAAATTTTCTGCTGCAAGAAAGCTGCCTGGTGAACTCAAGACACAGGCCCACAGGAACAGCTGAAGACCTGTAGAGAGGAAAAACTACACGCCCGAAAGCAGAACACTCTGTCCCCATAACTGACTGAAAGAGAGGAAAACAGGTCTACAGCACTCCTGACACACAGGCTTATAGGACAGTCTAGCCACTGTCAGAAATAGCAGAACAAAGTAACACTAGAGATAATCTGATGGCGAGAGGCAAGCGCAGGAACCCAAGCAACAGAAACCAAGACTACATGCCATCATCGGAGCCCAATTCTCCCACCAAAACAAACATGGAATATCCAAACACACCAGAAAAGCAAGATCTAGTTTCAAAATCATATTTGATCATGATGCTGGAGGACTTCAAGAAAGACATGAACACACTTAGGGAAGCACAGGAAAACATTAATAAACAAGTAAAAGCCTACAGAGAGGAATCGCAAAAATCCCTGAAAGAATTCCAGGAAAACACAATCAAACAGTTGAAGGAATTAAAAATGGAAATAGAAGCAATCAAGAAAGAACACATGGAAACAACCCTGGATATAGAAAACCAAAAGAAGAGACAAGGAGCTGTAGATACAAGCTTCACCAACAGAATACAAGAGATGGAAGAGAGAATCTCAGGAGCAGAAGATTCCATAGAAATCATTGACTCAACTGTCAAAGATAATGTAAAGCGGAAAAAGCTACTGGTCCAAAACATACAGGAAATCCAGGACTCAATGAGAAGATCAAACCTAAGGATAATAGGTATAGAAGAGAGTGAAGACTCCCAGCTCAAAGGACCAGTAAATATCTTCAAGAAAATCATAGAAGAAAACTTCCCTAACCTAAAAAAAGAGATACCCATAGACATACAAGAAGCCTACAGAACTCCAAATAGATTGGACCAGAAAAGAAACACCTCCCGTCACATAATTGTCAAAACACCAAACGCACAAAATAAAGAAAGAATATTAAAAGCAGTAAGGGAAAAAGGTCAAGTAACATATAAAGGCAGACCTATCAGAATCACACCAGACTTCTCGCCAGAAACTATGAAGGCCAGAAGATCCTGGACTGATGTCATACAGACCCTAAGAGAACACAAATGCCAGCCCAGGTTACTGTATCCTGCAAAACTCTCAATTAACATAGATGGAGAAACCAAGATATTCCATGACAAAACCAAATTTACACAATATCTTTCCACAAATCCAGCACTACAAAGGATAATAAATGGTAAAGCCCAACATAAGGAGGCAAGCTATACCCTAGAAGAAGCAAGAAACTAATCGACTTGGCAACAAAACAAAGAGAATGAAAGCACACAAACATAACCTCACATCCAAATATGAATATAACGGGAAGCAATAATCACTATTCCTTAATATCTCTCAACATCAATGGCCTCAACTCCCCAATAAAAAGACATAGATTAACAAACTGGATACGCAAGGAGGACCCTGCATTCTGCTGCCTACAGGAAACACACCTCAGAGACAAAGACAGACATTACCTCAGAGTGAAAGGCTGGAAAACAATTTTCCAAGCAAATGGTCAGAAGAAGCAAGCTGGAGTAGCCATTCTAATATCAAATAAAATCAATTTCCAACTAAAAGTCATCAAAAAAGATAAGGAAGGACACTTCATATTCATCAAAGGAAAAATCAACCAAGATGAACTCTCAATCCTAAATATCTATGCCCCAAATACAAGGGCACCTACATATGTAAAGGAAACCTTACTAAAGCTCAAAACACACCTTGCACCTCACACAATAATAGTAGGAGACTTCAACACCCCACTCTCATCAATGGACAGATCATGGAAACAGAAATTAAACAGAGACGTAGACAGACTAAGAGAAGTCATGAGCCAAATGGACTTAACAGATATTTACAGAACATTCTACCCTAAAGCAAAAGGATATACCTTCTTCTCAGCTCCTCATGGTACTTTCTCCAAAATTGACCATATAATTGGTCAAAAAACGGGCCTCAACAGGTACAGAAAGATAGAAATAATCCCATGCGTGCTATTGGACCACCACGGCCTAAAACTGCTCTTCAATAACAATAAGGGAAGAATGCCCACATATACGTGGAAATTGAACAATGCTCTACTCAATGATAACCTGGTCAAGGAAGAAATAAAGAAAGAAATTAAAAACTTTTTAGAATTTAATGAAAATGAAGATACAACATACTCAAACTTATGGGACACAATGAAAGCTGTGCTAAGAGGAAAACTCATAGCGCTGAGTGCCTGCAGAAAGAAACAGGAAAGAGCATATGTCAGCAGCTTGACAGCACACCTAAAAGCTCTAGAACAAAAAGAAGCAAATACACCCAGGAGGAGTAGAAGGCAGGAAATAATCAAACTCAGAGCTGAAATCAACCAAGTAGAAACAAAAAGGACCATAGAAAGAATCAACAGAACCAAAAGTTGGTTCTTTGAGAAAATCAACAAGATAGATAAACCCTTAGCCAGACTAACGAGAGGACACAGAGAGTGTGTCCAAATTAACAAAATCAGAATGAAAAGGGAGACATAACTACAGATTCGGAGGAAATTCAAAAAATCATCAGATCTTACTATAAAAACCTATATTCAACAAAATTTGAAAATCTTCAGGAAATGGACAATTTCCTAGACAGATACCAGGTATCGAAGTTAAATCAGGAACAGATAAACCAGTTAAACAACCCCATAACTCCTAAGGAAATAGAAGCAGTCATTAAAGGTCTCCCAACCAAAAAGAGCCCAGGTCCAGACGGGTTTAGTGCAGAATTCTATCAAACCTTCATAGAAGACCTCATACCAATATTATCCAAACTATTCCACAAAATTGAAACAGATGGAGCACTACCGAATTCCTTCTACGGAGCCACAATTACTCTTATACCTAAACCACACAAAGACACAACAAAGAAAGAGAACTTCAGACCAATTTCCCTTATGAATATCGACGCAAAAATACTCAATAAAATTCTGGCAAACCGAATTCAAGAGCACATCAAAACAATCAACCACCATGATCAAGTAGGCTTCATCCCAGGCATGCAGGGATGGTTTAATATACGGAAAACCATCAACGTGATCCATTATATAAACAAACTGAAAGAACAGAACCACATGATCATTTCATTAGATGCTGAGAAAGCATTTGACAAAATCAACACCCCTTCATGATAAAAGTCCTGGAAAGAATAGGAATTCAAGGCCCATACCTAAACATAGTAAAAGCCATATACAGCAAACCAGTTGCTAACATTAAACTAAATGGAGAGAAACTTGAAGCAATCCCACTAAAATCAGGGACTAGACAAGGCTGCCCACTCTCTCCCTACTTATTCAATATAGTTTTTGAAGTTCTAGCCAGAGCAATCAGACAACAAAAGGAGATCAAAGGGATACAGATCGGAAAAGAAGAGGTCAAAATATCACTATTTGCAGATGACATGATAGTATATTTAAGTGATCCTAAAAGTTCCACCAGAGAACTACTAAAGCTGATAAACAACTTCAGCAAAGTGGCAGGGTATAAAATTAACTCAAATAAATCAGTTGCCTTCCTCTATACAAAAGAGAAACAAGCCGAGAAAGAAATTAGGGAAACGACACCCTTCATAATAGACCCAAATAATATAAAGTACCTCGCTGTGACTTTAACCAAGGAAGTAAAAGATCTGTACAATAAGAACTTCAAGACACTGAGGAAAGAAATTGAAGAAGACCTCAGAAGATGGAAAGATCTCCCATGCTCATGGATTGGCAGGATTAATATAGTAAAAATGGCCATTTTACCAAAAGCAATCTACAGATTCAATGCAATCCCCATCAAAATACCAATCCAATTCTTCAAAGAGTTAGACAGAACAATTTGCAAATTCATCTGGAATAACAAAAAACCCAGGATAGCTAAAGCTATCCTCAACAATAAAAGGACTTCAGGGGGAATCACTATCCCTGAACTCAAGCAGTATTACAGAGCAATAGTGATAAAAACTGCATGGTATTGGTACAGAGACAGACAGATAGACCAATGGAATAGAATTGAAGACCCAGAAATGAACCCACACACCTATGGTCACTTGATTTTTGACAAAGGAGCCAAAACCATCCAATGGAGAAAAGATAGCATTTTCAGCAAATGGTGCTGGTTCAACTGGAGGGCAACATGTAGAAGAATGCAGATCGATCCATGCTTATCACCCTGTACAAAGCTTAAGTCCAAGTGGATCAAGGACCTCCACATCAAACCAGACACACTCAAACTAATAGAAGAAAAACTAGGGAAGCATCTGGAACACATAGGCACTGGAAAAAATTTCCTGAACAAAACACCAATGGCTTATGCTCTAAGATCAAGAATCGACAAATGGGATCTCATAAAACTGCAAAGCTTCTGTAAGGCAAAGGACACTGTGGTTAGGACAAAACGGCAACCAACAGATTGGGAAAAGATCTTTACCAATCCTACAACACATAGAGGCCTTATATCCAAAATATACAAAGAACTCAAGAAGTTAGACCGCAGGGAAACAAATAACCCTATTAAAAAATGGGGTTCAGAGCTAAACAAAGAATTCACAGCTGAGGAATGCCGAATGGCTGAGAAACACCTAAAGAAATGTTCAACATCTTTAGTCATAAGGGAAATGCAAATCAAAACAACCCTGAGATTTCACCTCACACCAGTGCGATTGGCTAAGATCAAAAACTCAGGTGACAGCAGATGCTGGCGAGGATGTGGAGAAAGAGGAACACTCCTCCATTGTTGGTGGGATTGCAGACTGGTAAAACCATTCTGGAAATCAGTCTGGAGGTTCCTCAGAAAATTGGACATTGAACTGCCTGAGGATCCAGCTATACCTCTCTTGGGCATATACCCAAAAGATGCCTCAACATATAAAAGAGACACGTGCTCCACTATGTTCATCACAGCCTTATTTATAATAGCCAGAAAATGGAAAGAACCCAGATGCCCTTCAACAGAGGAATGGATACAGAAAATGTGGTACATCTACACAATGGAATATTACTCAGCTATCAAAAACAACGAGTTTATGAAATTCGTAGGCAAATGGTTGGAACTGGAAAATATCATCCTGAGTGAGCTAACCCAATCACAGAAAGACATACATGGTATGCACTCATTGATAAGTGGCTATTAGCCCAAATGCTTGAATTACCCTAGATCCCTAGAACAAACGAAACTCAAGACGGATGATCAAAATGTGAATGCTTCACTCCTTCTTTAAATGAGGAAAAAGAATACCCTTGGCAGGGAAGGGAGAGGCAAAGATTAAAACAGAGACTGAAGGAACACCCATTCAGAGCCTGCCCCACATGTGGCCCATACATATACAGCCACCCAATTAGACAAGATGGATGAAGCAAAGAAGTGCAGACCGACAGGAGCCGGATGTAGATCGCTCCGGAGAGACACAGCCAGAATACAGCAAATATAGAGGCGAATGCCAGCAGCAAACCACTGAACTGAGAATAGGTCCCCTATTGAAGGAATCAGAGAAAGAACTGGAAGAGCTTGAAGGGGCTCGAGACCCCAAAAGTACAACAATGCCAAGCAACCAGAGCTTTCAGGGACTAAGCCACTACCTAAAGACTATACATGGACTGACCCTGGACTCTGACCCCATAGGTAGCAATGAATATCCTAGTAAGAGCACCAGTGGAAGGGGAAGCCCTGGGTCCTGCTAAGACTGAACCCCCAGTGAACTAGTCTATGGGGGGAGGGCGGCAATGGGGGGAGGGTTGGGAGGGGAACACCCATAAGGAAGGGGAGGGGGGAGGGGGATGTTTGCCCGGATACCGGGAAAGGGAATAACACTCGAAATGTATATAAGAAATACTCAAGTTAATAAAAAAAAAACATCTAGACAAAGACAAAAAAAATAAATAAATAAATTGCCCTGAGCAGAAAAAAAAATTAAAGTTCTACTGTAGCATATATTGTCCTTAATTGTGGTTGATCAGATGTCTCTTGGTCAACTCATAGCACATTTGTGATTTTTCTATGAACTTACTTTTTTATTCTTCTAATCTTTTACTGAGTTGTTGGGAGAATTTCTACTATATTTTTCTTTTTAATGCCAGATAAGCAAATGAATCTTTCCCATACATATATTGCAAAACTTCCTAGTTACTGATTTGGATTTTGGATACACACAGTTTTTGTAAGATCTCTTCTATCTTCCTGCCATGACATTTCGATAAGCATCCTTTCTTCTAGTAGTTTGATAACTCCTTTTTACATTATAAACTTTACTCTTTGAAACTTAATTGTCTGTCAAATAGAACAAACTTCTGACTGCAGCACAAAACAAGAGTCCAGCCTCATTTCCAGTTTTCCTTTCATTCCTTTTTCTGTGTGTAATGGCTATCTGGTTTCTGTACCACTACCTGGGAACCATCCATCATTCCCCAAGAGCTGCATGTTTATCACCAACTAAGAACTTCACGTTGCCTCCAACTCTGATGGAATGTTCCACTTCACTGATCTAATGATTCTTGAATCAATTCCAAAAATCATTAAGCTGGTATTTTTATTCCCTCTCATGCAAAAAGCCTTGTATTCCCTGATTGTTGTCCGGAAACTTCTTGGAAATATTATTTGCTATCTTCTGTTAGCAACTTTAAAATCAGCTTGGCAAGTCTGGATTATTTTGTTCTTCTGTTTGTGAGAATGAAGTCAACTCTCCCCAGTGATTAACTTACAATTGGCACTGTCTTAGTTAGGGTCTTATTGCTGTGAACAGACTCCATGACCAAGGCAACTCTTATGAAGGACAACATTTAATTGGGGCTGGCTTGCAGGTTCAGAGGGTCAGTCCATTATCATCAAGGCAGGAACATGGCAGCATCCAGGCAGGCATGGTGCAGGAGGAGCTGGGAGCTCTACATCTTCATCTGAGGGCTGCTCGTAGAAGACTGACTTCTAGGCAGCTACTACAAAAGTATTAAGCTCACACCTACACTGACACACCTACTCCTACAATGCCACACTTCCTAATAGTGCCACGCACTAGCCCAAACATGTACAAACCATCACAGGCACCTTAGAATACTCCATGTTTCTACTCAAGAGTAAGCTACATATTTCAATGTATCTGAGTCTTTACTGGACTTCTATATTTTTGCTTGTTTGTTTTACAATGAAAGGTTTGAAAAATGTATGAAAATAAGGCAAATAGAGTTTGATTTTCTTTTATCACTCAGCTCAAATGGAAAAATTTGCATGTGAGTCTGGAGAGAAGGCCTGCTGGTAGAGAGCTTGCTACACAAGGCTGAGGACCTGGGTTTGGAGGTGCAGATGTACGTGAAATGTCTGCATTTTCACATATGCTTCTGTCTTTGCATTATCAGAAATGGGTCTAGTTAGGTTATTTCTTTGTATCTGAGTGAATTTTAGAATTTGCCTTTCTTTTTTAAAAAGTGTTTATATTCCAACAAAAACTTTTAAAAATTGTTTTACTTTTTTATTATTTATTATTTACTTTCAAATGTTATCCACCTTACTAGTTTCCCCTCCACACACCCCTATTCCCCCCCCACGCCGTCTCTATGAAGATGCTCTCCCACCCACCTATCCAGTCCTGCCTTAGCAGCTTAGGGACCCCTAGGTTCAGTCATCAAGCCTCCACAGGACCAAGGGGCTCCCCTCCCAGTGATGCCAGATAAGGCCATCCTCTGTTACATATCCAACTGGAGCCATGGGTATGCCCTGTATACTCTTTGATTGGTGGTTTAGTCCCTGGGAGCTTTGGGGTGTCTGGTTGGTTGATATTGTTGTTCTTCCTATGAGGTTGCAAAACCCTTTCAGCTTCTACAGTCCTTGCCCTAGCTTCTCCATTGGTGTCCCCACGTTCAGTCCAATGATTGGCTGTGCACATCCACATCTGTATTGGTCCAGCTCTAGCAGAGCTTCTCAGGGGACAGCTATACAGGTCTCCTGTCAATAAGCACTTCTTGGCATCAGCAAGTGTCTGGGTTTGGTTTCAGAAAATGGCACGGATCCTTAGGTGGGGCAGTCTCTGGATGACCTTTCTTTCAGTTTCTGCTCCACTCTATGTCCCTGCATTTTTTTTGACAGGAAGAATTCTGGATTAATATTTTTGACTAAGGTAGGTGGTTCCCATTCCTAAACTGGGGGCCCTGCCTATTCACTAGCTATGGTCTCTACAGGTTCTATCTCCACGTTTTTGAGGGTATTTCAGCTAAAGTCCTCCCTGATGGGTCCTGAGAACCTCTTGGGTCCCTGGTATCTGGGACTTTCTAGTGGATACTCTCAGTTCCCCCCTTCTCTACTGCTACATACCGACTTTCAAATCTTTCACCATACTTCTCCCCACTCTCCTCCCATATCTAAACTGGCCTCCCTTTTCCCTCCCCTGCCTCTCATCCTCCCAGATCATTCTCTTCTTCTACTTCTCAGAGATTATTCTCGTCCCCTTACTGAACAGTACTATAGCATTTACACTTTGATGTGATCTTCTTTCTTCTTGGGTTTCATATGGTCTATGAGTTGTATCGTGTGTCTTCCAAGATTCTTTTTGACTAATATCCACTAATCAGTGAGTAAATACTATGTGTCTTCTTTTGTGAATGGGGTACCTCATTCAGGATGATATTTTCTAGTTCCATCCATTTGCCTATGAATTTCATGATGTCATTGTTTTTAATAGCTGAGTAGTACTCATTGTATAAATGCACCACATTTTCTTTATCCATTCCTCAATTGAGGGACATCTGGGTTGTTTCCAGGTTCTCACTATTATAAATAAGGCTACGATGTACATAGTGGAGCATGTCTCATTATATATGTTGGAGCATCTTTTAGGTATATGCCTAGGAGTGGTATAGCTGGGTCCTCGAGTAGAGCTAGTCTCAATTTTCTGAGAAACCACCAGAGAGATTTCATAGTGGTTGTACCAGCTTGCAATCCTACCAGCAATGGAGGAGTGTTCCTCTTTCTCTACATCCTCACCAGCATCTGCTGTCACCTGTTTTTGATCTTAGTCATTCTGACTGGTGAAAGGTGGAATCTCAGGGTTGTTTTGATTTGCATTTCCTTGATGACTAAGGATGCTGAATATTTCATTGTGTTTTCCTGTATTTCTTTAAGAGATTTATTTGTTTCCTCTTTAAGGGCTTCTTCTTGTTTACCTGTGTTCTTCTACATTTCTTTAAGTGAGTTATTTATGCCCTTTTTAAATTCCTGTATTATACTCATGAGATGAGATTTTAGGTCTGAATCTTTCTTTTTAGGTGTGTTAGGGTATCCAGGGCTTCGTGTGGTGGGAGAACTGGGTTCTGATGTTGTCAAATGGCATTGGTTTCTGTTGCTTATGTATGTGTGCTTGCCTCTTGCCATCAGGTTATCTCTAGTGCTAACTGCCCTTGCTGTCTCTGACTGGAGCCTGTCCCTCCTGTGATCCTGGTTGTGTCAGAACTCCTCAGAGTCCAGCTTTGTCTGTGATTCTGTGATTCTGGGATCCTGAGATCATGAGATCCTAGGTGTGTCAGAGCTCCTGGTAGTCAAGCTTTTACTGGATGTTGCAGGAGTGCATGGGGAGTCAGAGCCCTGGGTCTGCAGCAGAGACAGGTACAAGTGGGAAGGCACCCGTGCCTCTGGCTGGGTGTACATTCTTGTTTTCCTGGTTCCTGTCGGGGGTCCCAGTTATACAGGGTGTTGGGAAAGATGTTGTGGCCTCAACTGTGATCTTAAGTGTGTCAGAGCTCTAGTGATTCTGGGTGACTCCAATCTCTTGGGAGTCAAGCTTTCTCTGATTCTTTGATCCTGTGATCCTGGGTATGTCAGAGTACCTGTGATCCTGGGTATTTCAGAGAACCTGGGAGTCAGTCTCTCTCTGGGTGTTGTAGGAGTGGGTACAGAGCCAGCGGCCCATGTCTGCTCTGGGCACAGGTTCAAACTGGAAGGAACTCATGCCTCTAGTTAGGCAGTGGTTCCTGCATCCCTAGATCCTGGAAGTTCCAGTTACGCTGGGTGGCGGGGTAGATGTTGTGGCCTCACCTGTGATCCTGGGCATTTCAGAGCACCTGGGAGTTAAGTTCCCTGTAGGTGTGTGTATGGAGGTTCCCTGTAGGCGTGGGTGTGGAGCCAGTGCCCCAGGTCTGCTCCCTAGATTTGCCTTTCACATAACTTTATATAACTGGAGTTAATTTCACTCTTTCGACATGACATTAATCATAGAGATAATTGTAGTACCATGCCTCTTTATTGCTGAGATTAGTAATTTGCATCATTCTCATATTTTTGACTGATCTTATAACTTTATCACTTAAAATAATCATTACATGAATATCTAACTTTTCTCTGGTTCAATGTAATCTAAAACATGTCAATTTTGAAAAAAAATTGTTTTTCATTGTTACTACTGAATTTTTATTTCATAATCATAAAATGTATTCTTTACTGTGCAGCAATCCAGAATTTGCTAGATGTTCTTGGAGAACTAATATATGCCAACTGTTACTGGTATTTAGTTAGAAGAAAATATTATTTACTTTTAGAAACATTGTTTACTTAATAAAAATATAGGGATAAGGTTGATTTTCATTCCAATATGCTAATTTTGTGTCTTGTAATAGATAAATTATTTGCCATTTCATTTATTTAACAAACTTACATTTTGATAAAGGTTGATTTGCATATTTGTGTTTTCAGAAGCAGAAATGCACTTTTCTTTTTTTGTCACAGATTACTGTTCCATACAACATTTACCATTTCTTTGAAAGAATGGTTTGTGGTTTATATATTTCTGTGCATTACTTCCATATCTATTTTACACTTCAGTCAAATCCAGGCACTCATGAAGCATTTAGTGTCACATATTAATCAATTTAAAAGATGACACTTATTTGCCTTTTTGATGCCTGTAATTATGGCTTCATTTTTGCAGTGTTTTGTCTTTTAACATATCCATGGTAATTTACACATTCCTTCTGTCTTCTTATTTTAATGTTATTGATTATTTTGGCTTGTTAGTTTTTGAAATCTTGCCATGTTCAATATTTATCAAAATCTGAAGTTCAGACACATTTTTACCAATAATTTTTCTGCCATGCATTTATACAATGAGTATAGTGATAATCTGCTATAATGTATGCATGAGGATGCTCATTACAATATTTATAACAGAAAAATAAAAGAGAACAAGAGCCCTTTAGGAATAGAATAGAGGGTGTTTTTATTTAAGAGAATTAGGTCTATACAAGAAGCAAAGGAAAACTGCTAACATGCATTAAGTGTAAAAGAAAATTATGTATTATGCTATGCTCTTTGTAAATTTTCACAGGAATATATGGATAAAGAGATAAACTGGCATACACTCATACATACACAGATGCTGTAAAAATAACGGAAAGCACTTTGATGTCTGGAGATTGCCACTAAAGGTAACAGAAAGAAATTTATTTGAATTTTATGAGAATTGTTTATTTTAAAAATATTCACTTATTTTATGTGTATGTTCTTAAGTGTATGCTTGTGCCCCACCTGCATATAGGATCCTAATAATGTGAGAATAGGCATCAGATCTGAAACTGGCGTTACAGATGGTCATTGCCCAACTTTTGAATTCTGGGAGCTGAACCTGCGTCATCTGCAAGAGCCACAAGTTCTCTTTATAGCTGAACTGCCTTTCCAGACCCAATTATTTTAATTTTAAAACAATATTAAAAGGTGTTGAAAACCAGAAATAAGGTATTATTTTTGCTTATGGTTTTATTGGATAAAGAAAAGACTTAACAATACAAAAATGGAAAACATTAGATACTTAGGTCTGAGATAAATTTGTTTCTAAAAGTACCCATTCTAATAGTACCCCCATTGTGGGGTCATTCTGTTAGAGAGTGAGCAGATCTTGTTAATCATACTTAGTAAAATAAATATATACACATGAAGTTTCATGACAGCTACATGATCTCAAAAAACCATCCTTCCACACCATGTTTTATTGTATTGTATCTTCAGTAGTTTTCAAAAATTAGGACTGAGTAGCTGTGAAAAAAAAATCCCCGAAATGCTATAGATTTTCCTGATTCTAATTTTAAATTTAGTGTTCTAAATACCTTGTTTTTGCTTCCTTAAATCTAAACCACATGTTGGACAACTTACACAGCAGGAATTAATTCATCATGCTTCAGAAGGCTGGACACGCTTTTCTCAAGGTTTCAAAGCTTACTTCCTCCTGAGGTCTTTCTTTTGACCTAGTCTTATTTCTATGTCCTCATACAGCCTCTACTCTCTGAGTGCATGCTGTTGGCCTCTGTCTTGTTTCAAAGACACCAGAAATACTGGACCAGACCCACACCCTCATGATCTCATTTAACCTAATTACTTCCCTGATTGCCACATTTCAGAATCTAGTCACACTGAGAAATAGGGGCAAATTATGAATACTTCAGAGTCTATTTGTTTTCCATTTATTTTGCCCAGCAGTGAAGGCTGGCTACCACTCTACCTCTCCCTCTGCTCAGGCACTCTGCTTCTTCTAGGACTATCTGGTCTACCTATTTTCTCCCTTTCTCCCATTTGTTGTGTACTTGTAGTCTTCCACATGCTTTCAATATTCTTATTGCTGGGAAAGTTATTGATTGAGCTATTCTGACTTTTAAAAATGATACTGTATGCTATGAATGGGTTTGTTAGAAGTAGCCTCAAAACTTTTGTTGATTTGGTATAAATTTCATTGAATTTAGAACTCCTCCCATATTTTGGAATTTTTTCTTTATCTTCTTACTGCTTTTAAAGTAGGAGTTTCCCCCATTCTTTTACTATTTTACTACTATTAGAGGGAGGAGTTGGAAAAGGGCCTTTAATTCATCATAATCTGCAATACTAGATAAATTAGTATTTGTGGTTATTTTGATATTACTAGAATATTTTATGATTAAAGTGAAGGCATATATATATATATGAGAGACAGAGACAGAGAGACAGAGAGATAGACACACACACTCAGAGAGAGAGAGAGAGAGAGAGAGAGAGAGAGAGAGAGAGAGAGAGAGAGAGAGCAGCTGAACAAATCCAGAGAAGTGAAAGTAGACTGAACATAGCCAGGAGACTTGACTTGGTCTATCTGCAATAGAGGGGAGAACAGCAGGGAGAGAGGATAGAGAAAATACAGGGAGAGAGGCAGGAGCAGAGCAGAGATTTTACTAGAATTCTAAAGATAGACTTCTGAACATTAAAAGTAGTTATACGTTTATATACCTTTAAACTTTTTTCAAAAATGTTCCCCATGTTAAATACAATAATAATCACAATGTTTTTAAGAAATTTCTTGAGATGTAACATAATTACATTATCATCCATTTCCTTTCCTCCTCTTTCTAAACCTTACCATTAATCAATCCCTCTCATTTTGCTTTCTTTCAAATAAATGGGCTTTTGAATTGTTTCTATCTGTCTGTCTGTCTGTCTATCTATCTATCTATCTATCTATCTATCTATCTATCTATCTATCTATCTATCTATCTATGCATTAAGAGAACCCATACACTCCATATAATATTAGCTGCATATACATGTTTTCAAGACAGAAAATCTCTAAAAATGACGTATATCATGACTAATATAGGAAATGTAGTTATTTATACAAGACTAGGGAATTTGTGAATTTTAGAGGAGAATCTACAGCTGCTACTATGCTAGGCCAGCATATTTGTCCTTATACACAGAGATAAGTTTAGTCCTCACTCCTTGTCAAGGTAACTTCTCCCTAAAACAGATGGAAAACAATACTTTTTATTGGTAGCATTTGCTAATCTCTTGTTCCTCGCCAGCTATTGCACTACCTAATAGAGGAGCCTAACTCATCTGTAATGAGAGAGAGAGAGAGAGAGAGAGAGAGAGAGAGAGAGACAGAGAGACAGAGAGACAGAGAGACAGAGAGACAGAGAGAGACAGAAACAGAGAGAACATTAAATTTTCCAAATGGATATACGTTTCAAAGACACACTAATGACAAATATTGATGCTTGCTATGAAGTACATTTCTACCTCTTTACATTGGATGTTCACAGATGTTATCTTATGGATAGTGTCTTTGAGGGAAACGAAACAAAATTCATCAAAGAAATAAATGAAAAGGAACAACAGGAGTAAAAGGAACAACAGGAGTGGGAAAAACTATTCTAATAAGTACTTTATTTTCATTGAGCTGATTTTCTATTCCTAACAATGTCACTACAATATGACTAAGTCATCTTATGTTTGTATTCATACACACACACACATACACACACACACACACACACACACACACACATGTTGTGGTCACTCATATATTTTCGCTGAAGAAAGCAATATATTGCCTGTACCATGAGTTGCTCATTTAATTCATAGTCATTCAGTTTTTTATGCACCAGATCAACTCCAAACAGCAAATAAAGCCATGGACCTGTGTGGTTGACACTAAGACAACCAATACAGATTGATATGGTATTCTCTTCATACCCAAATATCTATTAACATTGAGAAAATCTGGATTACTTGACACTGAACTCACAAAACTGACTTTAGAATTTTGTTATGGATGATTGAAGACATCATTGGTTTAACCAGTCAAGGTTTAATTGAAACACAAATCCAGTGATAATTGGAATAGATCTCCAATCCAAAGCTTGACAGAAATACTGTAAGCTTAATCATTTAGCAAACAGAGACTTTCAGGTACATGCATGCTATCTCTTGATTGAATCAATGATTCAAAACTATGCCATTATAATGTTTAAATGTAAGTTATAATAACAATTATACCATAGTTACTTTGTAGTCAATAAATTATAACATTTTAAAATAAATATCTTAAGCTAGTCAAGGTCTTTCGTTTCATATTAACATGTTACTAGTATGTAGTGGTGGCTAAAGAAACTCTTGAATTGCATAGAAAGTTAATATTTGGTGAAGATATATTTGCAAATGGATTTTTTATTAAAAAAATTAGTTGGTTGTTCTGGTCAGTTTTATGTCAACTTGACACAAGCCACATAATCATTTGGGCACAGAGACTCTTAATTGAAAAAATGCCTCCATAAGATTCGCCTGTAGGTAAGCCTGTGGTGCATGTTCTCGATTGATGTTTAATATAAGAGTGTCCAGCTTATTGTTGACACTGCCACTCCTAGACTGGTGGTCTTGGATGATGTAACACATAAGCTGAGAAATTCATGAGGCTCAAATTGTAAGCAGCATTCCTCCAGGTCATCAGTTCCTTCCCCCAGGTTTCTGCCATGCTTCATTCTGACCTTGACTTTTTCCATGATGGACTGGGACGTGGAATTGTGAGCTAAAATAAATCCTTTCTTTACTGTGTTGCTTAGGGCTGTAGTGTTTTATCATAGCAATAGCAACCCTTATTAAGGCCGTTGGGAAGAAGACTTGCTCAGAAAATGAGAGCACATAAACTATAAAGCAGGGTAGTTGCCATGGTGCACATTTCATTTGTTCTTTTGGATCAAGCAGTGTGTTCAAAACTAGTTAAGCCCCATTCATACTCTTTGAACAGTAAGTGGATTAACACTTACTTACTTATTCCTCTGAGATATTTGTGACAATGGGAACATTTATATTTTCATGTGTGGAGATACACAAAAGACGAGCATTAGGTAAATCACTAAAATGACATTACGGAGAGGGAGACGAGTCATGGAGATGATCAGCTATGACCAGAGCTTGAAGGAGATTACATTTCCTGGCAAGAATAATTCCATATATTGATTATGAATGGCGGGAATCTACACATGTTAAATGGCATGAAAGGGCAACAACAATATGAATCCTTTGGTTTTTATAATTGATTTATATCAGGACATGTAAAAAATTTTCCACTCATAGCTACTTTTTGTCCAAGTATATAAGTATATAAAATAGGTACATAAAATAAACATTTATTGAGAATCAAACAGAAACTCATTTTAAAATAGATCCTTAGTATACATTATCATCAATAATATTACCATCTATTCAAAACAAAAGCAAAATTGGTAACATTAGACAGACATGCTTATTTATTTTACATGAAAAATTAATCTGAATAGTTTGTACTACAAAATAAACATCT
This sequence comes from Rattus norvegicus, assembly GCF_021556685.1. Classification (NCBI taxonomy): domain Eukaryota; kingdom Metazoa; phylum Chordata; class Mammalia; order Rodentia; family Muridae; genus Rattus; species Rattus norvegicus. The sequence continues at coordinate 11,731,819 of NC_141547.1, forward strand.
TCAATGTTTTTCAGGATTGATCAATATTTTAATACTGAGTATTATGTATGTATGTATATGTAGTGAATACACACACACACGTGTGTGTGTGGGTGTGTGCATGCATGTGGTATGTAGGTATTTATGTATGCAGACACACTATAAAATAGAGAAGTTTTAAGACAGTTTCATAAACTGTACTAATACAATGCAATTTTTAAAATGAGCTTTAATTCAAATTCAAATCCGCAACTCAAACAGGACTTTAAGTGTGTACCTGTTACTCCATGTGTGTCTATAAATGTGTGCTTAAATGAACCTAGTACTCCACTAGGTTTTATATGTATCCCAGGGTTTTGAGTCCCCCACATTTCAGCAGAAGACACCTTACCCAGTGAATCATTGCCCCAGCTCTTCAAAAAACAATTTTGAGAAATCAACTTTCTAACACAATATATTCCAAATGAACTGATCTGATTCATGGCGAAGAATGACAGTAGGAAGAGAGTGCGTGTCATTGTTTCCCATAATTACAGCATCATGTTTCTTATGTACAGTCAAAGTCACATTGACAGCATTGTTCCTGATCAGAAGCGTCTAGGGTACAGTCATTGGCGTTTCACAGCATTCAGGCACAAGCATCTCAAACTGCACATATATGCTCAGAATCAATGCCACAAGGAAGGTATGCAGTACATCATGGTGTGGTACAACTCAAAGCACCCTTGGCTTATTTTTTACCTGGCTTCAAGTTGATTGTTGATTGATGAGCAGTCAGAAACCTTTGTTTCTTTCCAATTTCATGAAAATTTCCACAATAAGTTGTGTGACCCATTTATAATTGAACCCCACAATTTAGGAAGCCAAAGTCTTCAGTGACATGAAATGCAGTCATACGGAGGAATGAGTGAGTGGGAGACAGCATCTGTTTACTACTTTTGCAACTTCTTATGGATCCACAGTCACCTCAAAGCATTAGAATAAAATTAGTGGAGCCATCAAATGTGACTTTTAGAATGGTTGTCTTTATCCCATAATATTTATGTTCAAATGTTTGCTACAGTGTTCGTTTGAATGGTGCTATTTATATGTTGTACATACTTTGACCTCAGAGAAGAAGTTGGAGGTGGCATTTCTATTCATCAGAGGCACCATGTATTTCTTGGTTTCAAGTGCCAAGCACGTGCCATTCAATTTGATGTTTCCTTGGGGTGTAGTTTCTCAAGTGTTTTCAGTCAAAACATTCTTGTGGCACACGTTTCTACCTTCACCAAAAATACGGTTTTAAGTAGTTTACAAACAATCCAATAAAAATTTGAAATATTGGAGTGGTCCCTAACTTTACAGTTTCTTTGTCATGTTAATTATCCTTAGATGCAAGATATTGATATTACATCATTTACAGAACTCTTTTGTGTTCATATGTAGTCATTAATAAATGCTATATATTCTTATGATGTTTGAATAATGACCCAAATGCAGTGTCAAGATTTTAATACATATGAATAATAATGCATGAGAAGGATACAGCTGCTGCTTGGCCTCTCTGTTAATGTAGGGTATGCTTAGCAGGCAAAAACCCTTTTTCATTTGGGTTATTTCCCTCAAACACAATGAAACTGTCAGTAGTTTATTTCTGCTTACTGGTCTTATTTTCATAAATTGTCTCTTTGTAAAAATGTGCCTATTTTTCTACTTAGAATACTGTCTTTTCTCAATTGATTGAAATATATGCTTCTGTCTAATTATATAGTGTTGTTGCTGCATGTGTTGGAAATCCTGTCTTGGTGGTAAGGGGGAAGCAGTAAATTCAATCACACACACACACACACACACACACACACACACACACACACACACACACAGAGAGAGAGAGAGAGAGAGACAGAGACAGAGACAGAGACAGAGACAGAGACAGAGACAGAGACAGAGAGACAGAGACAGAGAGAGACAGACAGACAAACACAGAGACACAGCACAGAAAAACAGAGAGAGACAAGGACACAGACAGAGGCAGACACACACACACACACACACACAAGGGGGGGGAGAGACAGAGACAGAGACAGAGAGATAGAGAGACAGAGGGAAGTAGAGACAGACAAACAGAAAGAAATACTGGTTTGTTGATGGATAGAGTAAAGAGTTGATTGTAGTGAAAACCTTTAAAGCTACAGAAACACACATGGTATAGGACACATGAATGGTTTAGATTCAGCCTGGTCCTGAGAAGCTATGGAAATGCTTTAATTTAAAGTGCTTCCCACTTCCCATAGTGTCAAGACTATGGCAGTCCTGCCATGAAAACTTAGAGAGTTTAAGTCTTCCCAAGTCTCACAGCATGGAAAAGAGACTGCGGAGAGCTCTCAATCTGAGTCTGTTCACTGCTAACACAAGGACATCAGTTACCACTAGCAGTCCTGCCAGGAAACTGTGAAATCTGGAGAGGCCTGATAATTATTCCAATGCCACAGCCCTGAGAATCATCACTGACACGGCTGTTTGTAGGCCGTATTCCATCGTGTTCTAAGCTAGAATGAGAGTATCCAGAGAGCAGTTCATGAATGCGCTGCACAGTCCCAGACAGAGGAAGGATTCTGCTACAGGCTAGAACACTAGCAGCCTTGTAAACAAAAATATAATCATGCAATTCATCGACTCTCCTGGGAATCCCACAAGTATGTGTGATTAACAGAGCAGAGGCCAAAAGACGTAGTTTCAACCTCACTGATGCTGATGAGGGCCCAAGGAACAATAGCATTCTCAAATTCTGGAGTTAATCTACCAGGATTGGCAAGTGTCAGATTTTCGGAACTCAATAATTTACAGGAGTTGTGTTCACAACTGAAAATGTACTCTGTGGGTCCTCAATAAAAGTAGCTGTCAGACTGACAGATAAACACCCCTATAAACTAACAAATACTTGTACTCAATGACTGCCATATATTTTAAGAGGCAGTATCACACCCACATGTGCAAACGAGGGATTAAATATATGAAAAAAAATAACAAACAATGAAATAGTGATTTTTTTTTTAGTTTGTGAGTTCCTTGAATGGCAAATGCAAATATAGACCAAATTTGCTAAAGTGCTTTAACAATGAGGGTTTTGTTAAGGAGATTTACTCCACAAAACGACTACTGTTTAAACACTAAAAGTAAGTCTCTTTTGAGAATTTCAATCTTTAGCTGACCAACTGTCTTGTGAATACATACATCTCTTGAATGTGAAATATGTAAAAGTGTATCTCAAATAAAACTAAGGATATAAAGAAGATATTTGTGTATAAATTCTCCCTTCACTCTTAACCAGGCTAAAACTGCATCAGATCTCCTTTGCCAAAGCAATGAGCATTGCTATAACAACTGAGATATAGTAAGAACTGAGACATAGTAACAATGGAGATACAGTAACAACTGAGGTACAGTAACAACTGAGATGATAGAGTAACAACTGAGGTATAATAACAACTGAGATACAGTAACAACCGAGATATAGTAACAACTGAGGTATAATAACAACTGAGATACAGTAAAAACCGAGATATAGTAACAACTGAGGTATAATAACAACTGAGATACAGTAACAACCGAGATATAGTAACAACTGAGGTATAATAACAACTGAGGTATAGTAACAACTGAGATGATAGAGTAACAACTGAGGTACAGTAACAACTGAGATGATAGAGTAACAACTGAGGTATAGTAAGCAGTTATTAACAACTCAATGAATTTAGTAAAGATTTAATGATACCAAGTTTAATATTTTATCCTCTCAGTAATGAAAAATGCTCATTGTATAATTGCAGGAAATAAAATATTTTAAAGTATAGAATACCTGGTACAGTGCTGGACATTTAATAAGCATCTGGAATTCTGGTCCACCAGCACTCATTAGTAATTATTATGGCAACTTCAACAACAAGGATTTATTTTGCTATTACCTCTCTAAAGAGTAAGATACAGGGAGAAGTTTATTTCATTTATATTTAATTTTTTCATATTTATTTTATTTTTATTTATGTCCTTATAAGTGTGAATGTGCACCTTTCTACAGGTGGCCTCCTAAGCTAGGAGCTCCCCTGGAGCTGGAGTTAAGGGAATTGTGAGTCATCTGAAGTGGATGTGGGAACTAAACTAGGATCCGATAGAAGGTCAGCAAACGCTGTAACACATTCAGCACCATCATTCCATCACCAGAGGAAGGGATTTTTGATTGTGACCCTGAATTTAAGAACTATTCTCATCCAAGGAAGAATAGGAGGAAGGATCACAAACCTTAAGGGGGAAAGGAACTCCACAGAAAACCAAGAGAATCAACTAACCTGGACCCTTGGGGCTCTCAGAGAGTGAACGGCCAACCAAAGAGCATGCACTAGCTAAATCTAGGCCTCCCCTCTCATATGTAGCAGATGTGTTGCTTGGTCTTCATGTGGGTCCTGAACAACTGGAGCAGGAGTTATCTCAAAAGGTATTGTCTGTATGTGAGATATGTTCTAGCTGGGCCTCAGTGGGAGAAGAAGTGCCTAGCCTCTCAGAGTCTTGAAGTGCAATGATTGGTGGATACCCAGGGGGGGTATCACCCCCTCAGAGGAGAAGGAGAAGGAGAAGGGAGAAAGATTGTGGGATGGGGTAGTCAGTAGGATATAAAGTGAATAATAAATAAGAAAGAAAGAAAGAAAAATGTAGACCCCTCTCCTCAATCCCAGTCAGAGCAAGGAAGGACAATTCTGCTCCCTCTGATGGTACAATTGAATGCCTGAAAGTGAAAATGATTTAAGGAGAAAGAAAGCTAAGATTACAAAATTCCCATTAACCTAGCTTGAAGAAACATTAATGGAGGGTTTAAATGAAAACCCAACCTTCGAAGGAAGGCAAGATCTAACTACTTTGAATGAATTGTGTGATAGTCTCTTAACTGTTCTACCTGATTCCACATCACACTTTCCACTGAGAGAAAAGGCAGCTGGGGGCTGGGAAGTTGTCACAGTGGGTAAAGTACTTGCTGCCCCAACAAGAGAATCTGAGTCCGGTCCTGTGCACCATCCACTGGGAACGAGTGCTAATTATGATGGCGTCTGTAATTCTAGAACTGGAAACCAAGAGGCTCTCTGGGTTTGATGGCTATCATTCTAAACAATGGATGAGCTCTTGGTTTCAGTGAAAGACCCTGTTTCAAATAACTAAGGTAGAATGTAAGAAAGGAGGATGCCAAACACTGACCTCTGACCTTTGCATTCATGAGAACTATGTACATGTCCCTGTATGCACAGAGATTCAAGCACAAGAGCATGTCTATACACACACCACCCCCAAATACAGAGATAACAATCAACTGGGGTAATTATTTTAAATCAACATTTGTAAAACTATGCTGTTCCTTTGCTCCAAGTCCTTCTAGGGTAAGTGAGCTCCATTTCAGTGGCCAACAAAGGCCTCTTGAGTGTGAAGAATTGATACTCACCTATTCTTCTCTAGATACACAAACCCCTTCTGCTCTTTACACACACTGAACATCTTTCCGTGTGCAGGCTTCTATCCTAGCCTCTGCTGTACCCCTGACATACTCATATTTTATGACATTTTCACTGTTGCATGTGATATATATGTTTATTTTTTCTTTGTAGGATTAAATATTACAGAAACAGGCCAGCTGTGTTTCTTCCCATGAAACAGACTCTCAGCCATTTTCAGAAAACATTGCATCACAGAGTCTTACATGCATCCTTTAGGAAATCTAAAATGGTGTAATCCTTAACACCTACATGGAAAGTAAGGTTTACCATACTGACTTTATTCATCAAGACATCCTTACAACCTCTGACAAAGTCATTTAGAAAGGAAAATAAATATAAGAGCCTCCTTCTTCCCTATAAAGGCGGCTTTGGTTACTTCTCTTAATCAATGAACAGTGCATTTAGTATTTTATATGTTTTCAATTTCTTAACAACAACAAAAACCCAACCTCGCAAAACTTCAGATCTGTTAGTTAAATTTGGGTTTTGATCACAACTTAATATCATCAGAGGTTGAGAATTAATATATGTGCCATCTAGAGAAGGTTTATATCATCATACAAGCTGGTGCAGCACAAGTGAAACGCAGATTTTATATGTGCCCATAAATATCTTACTGACTAGTTAGAGAATATTCTACAGAGAAGTGTGTTTCCAAAGCAGGGAGGAGTGTCTTCTAAGGAGGTTAACCTGTATGCTTAGAGATGTAAGCACAAAATCACCTTGTCTCTTTAAGGTGAAAGTTATCAGAGACGAGCCAGAGACAAGATTTGTGTTTTTCAGAACTGACTTTAAACCAAGACGCAGAGGGAAAGAGCAGCAGCTCAGGCTTCTGATATTGGAGACGCGAGGGAAGAAAAAGAAGCAGTAAATAAAAAAGGACTCCGCCATCACAACAGAAGGTGGATCGCTTATGGATTGGAGTTAAAAGATGGCAAAGGCCAGAAATCAATGCAGATAAATGTAGACTACAGAATTCTGAAAAGGAAGAAAAATAGTGTCGTGAAAGCCAAATAAAGACAGCTGTAGCATGGCGCTGGGAGAATAATCGCGACCCACAGAAAACAGGTCTCCACACGGTGGAAAGCCCTCTCTATCTCTCCTTAATGACCAAGGCAGGAAGAATGGCGCCTGAAATCCAGTAGCAATCAAAATGCAAAAGGGACGTTTTCAGATGCTATCAAATAAAGTAACAGAATCTCCTGAGTGTGTTGCCGGTGTTATTGACCAGGTTCGTGTCTGGAAAAGCACAGGTAGCCAATAAGGGACCATGGACATTTGTAATAATTAAAATTGGAATTCTACTTTCTTTCACCATTTTTGATTGAAACTGTAGCATGAATTTCCAATTGGCAGTAAAACAGATTATTACCAAGTTAAAGAGCTAACTACTAACTATCCCTGAGTAACTCTTCATAATTACCTATCTGCAATTTTGTTGCTAAAAAGATTGGGCACTGTTCTGTAAAGCTATACACATCTCTCTGAAAGTACTGAATTGCACAAGAGACAAACCACACCTATTCCCTTGTGGTGGTTTGAGGGAAAATGTACCCCATACGCTTAGATGCTTGAGCATTTGGTCCTCACTTGGTGGTATGGTTTGGGTATGTTTAGGAGGTATGTCCTTGCAAAACTGAAGTAGAGAAGTGGGCACTGGCTTGATGGTCTCAAAGCCCCAATGTCATTCCAAGTTTTTCCCTGCTTCTTGCTTGCAGTTCAAGAAGTGAGCCCTCAGGTTTTCTGGGGGTTTTTATTTTGTTTTGTTTTGTTTGTTTGTTTCTTTGTTTTTTGCTGCCTGCAGCCTCTGCTCTGCATCTGACCAAGACAGCTTGTGTTAGTCATGATGTTGTATCACAGCAACCGAGAAGTACTAACAGTCTTTGAATGCATCTTTCTTTTCTAAGATAGCTGATAGAATAAATACTAAGGTTTCTTTCTTTCTCCCTTCCTTTCTTCCTTCCTTCCTTCCTTCTTTCCTTTCTTTCTTTTTTTTTTGTCATTCGCCACTGTCATATTTCTTTTGCCAGTATAAAATGGTCCTCAAAACATTTGCTTTAGCTTTTATTCCAAATAGTATCAACTATTTCTGCCGTTTTCTGAAACAAAAACTCAATTATACCTGAATTGAAAGAACTAAATTTTGTAAGATCAGTAACGTGCAGTAGTCACTTGAAAACGATTGTGCTACTCAGTGTGTACATGTACTGTTTTACACGTTTCATCCCAGCTCTGTGGGGTACATCCTTTAATTATCTTTTTGGAAGAAGTGGCGATCACAGCTCTGAGAGAGCAAGATGACTAGGGTGGTGAAGGGAGCATTTGTAAGTCAGGTCCCACCCCTTGCTGTTCTCTAGGGCCTGAAAACAGCACTGCTCTCCCTGACCCCCATAGCAGCAGCACCTTCATGAATAGTATCCTAAATCACCTGAAGGAAAAGAATCTAGAAACAGCAGTGAATCCCAATGTTTCCCTGGTAAGAGAGAAATCACCCACACTCTGGAAGGGAAGCAGTATTCCACCTCTTATTTGTTGAACCGGATGACAAAATTGCAGGGCTTTACGAACAACTTGTCTTCATAAAGAATAGGTTCAAAGCCCAGGTCATGGAAGGCCCAGGCAGGAGAATGGCAAGTGTAAGATCAACCTAGGCTGCAGAGCCAAACCTGCTTTCAAAAAAAAAATCAATTATCAAATCAGCCAAACAAAAGAACAACATAACCTGTAAATGAGAGGGCGTCCATGTAGAGCCTGCTGGCTGCTGCTTCCGTATTTTACAAAATGGGATTACAAGAGCAATCATTGTGGCTATTATTTTCTATTTCATTATCTTAAAGAGGACTAACTGAAGGTTAGATCTCCCTCATCTTTGTCCTGTCTCCTGCTAGAAACTGTGTGTGTGTGTGTGTGTGCATGTGTGTGTGACTGTATGTATGTGTATGTCTCTGTCTCTGCCTGTCTCTTTCTCTCTTCCTATCTATCTATCTATCTATCTATCTATCTATCTATCTATCTATCTATCTATCTATCTATCTATCTAATCTATATATCAGAAAAGCCACATCTAACCTCACTCAGTTCTCACCAGCAAAACCCAACAATATTCATTAAGTGGGGAGATGAGACAGGAGATTATAATTACCGAAGACATGGCATCCTAACTATAGGGGTTCCCCAACCACCACGTTGGCAAATCCAGAGTGATTGTGGAATTGGGTCCGCAGACATCAGTATCCTAGGAGCTGGTCCTTTCATTAGAACCCCCTCTCCTTCCATCCCAACGGGCGGCATAAAACCCACTGCCGTTACCCTGACCAGATACTAAGTCCCTTAGAACAAAATGCTGTGTTCTGAAGAAAGAAAATCAGGCTTGCAACCCTCCAGACATATAAAAGAATTCATCGACTATCGTTTCTTTGCAAGAAATGGAGTAAAGGTAAGTCAGCGACCTTGAGCCAGCGTGGAGGAGTATCTTTATCACCTCGGCGGCAATTCTGTGTAGCATTCATGCCCGGCCCGGCCCCGGCGCCATCATTAGTCCGTGCACACAGAAGCCATGAAGATGTCTCTTAAAGTAAATCATTGGTGGAATTTTTATAATCTCATATAAAATTCTCTAATATTTTTTTCTAAGTTTTCCAGGTTTGGGGTTTTAATCTTTTATTATTTACAGTGCAGCAGTTTGAAGGAGCACGGCGGGAACCCTGAATAAATGCACGGACGGAAAAAAGTCAGCACCAGGCAATGATCTATTAGAAACTAATAAAGGCTTTCTTTTCCTTCTTATTGATCTGTCCTCTATTGCATGTGTTTCTATGAACCTTTAATGTTTAATATTTGATATCAGAAGCTTATCTTTTTATCATAAAGCAGTCTTCAGAGATTCCATGTGAAAAAGCCTGGATAAATAGCATTTCTATCAGAAAGACCTTGTGCATCTATCATAATTAATTTCTTTCTAGTTTTTAAAATGATATTAGGATGAAGAAAATTCCCTGTAAAAAGAAGAAAGAGAAAAACCCCGAATAAAATAAACCTGCTTCAGATTTCATATTCGACCATGAAGAATAGATGTTGGCGGGACAGGTGCTATGGAAGAAAGAAAAATATACTGCTTCATTCTTGGTGAGAATTTGATAAAAATCACATGCTGTTGCTGATTTACCTCTGTGTTATCAGAATACAGTTGCGGGGAGAGATGATTTATTTTAATTTCTGTTGGGAAAGCCTCAAATTTCTTGGGTGATCTATATTACCATTTAGGCAATAGACTCAAGACTTAGATCTGGATTCAGAACAGTGCCGTGAAAGGGTCTGACTCTTATCTAATGACGGATAGTTGCAAATCAGGCACACTGAGAGTCAGTACAAAGATCAAGTCCCAAAAAATAAAATATTAAAAATCAGATTATCAGAACTGGGACTGGCTTGTTTTGAAAATATATGTTGACCTTCTGTGCTTTTAGTTTTGAAGTGAAAAACAGTACTATGCTATGTGACATCACACTTACACAATCCAACCTTTATGTGCGTTAATGGTGTAAAGTCATGGATGGGAACAAATTGAGTTATGTGGACATCTAGTAACTTGGGGTGCTTCTTAAGAAACCACAGTTTTCCTAACTTTTCTTATGCATAGTTCATCACGAAGGCACTAAGGCTGGTTTTAAGCACTGGCAGTTCAAACTTTTTTTTTTAATACATAAATAATAGTAAACTTAAGTGTTTTATGACACCCCCAGCTCTACTCATTGTCCTGAAAGTGACAGAATTGTATTCTTCCATATGGCTAAGTAAATCTCCCTTCTCTATGCACAGTATTTTCCTTTACTATTCTATTTCTAGTGTGTGTGTGTGTGTGTGTGTGTGTGTGTGTTTATTTTTGTTTTTGTTTTGTTTTGTTTTTTGAGAATCATACATGCTGATTTCAGTAGAGGCCATACAAATTCTTATTTCCAACTGCAGTCAATAAGAGTTTTTCTTTCCCATGCCCCTGCCAACTGTTGTGATATTTGGTTTTGCTGGTTTGGTTTGGATGGTTTGGTTTTGGTGAAAGATGCTCTTAGATGAGATGGAACCTTGAGTTAATTTTAGTTTGCATCATTTTCTTGGTAGCTAAGAATGTTGAAGTTAATATATATAATATATACATATATTATATATTGTACATTATGTATATTAATATATGAATTGATTGTGTATAATTGCATCTTTCAAAAGCAGTTGATCCATTTCATTTGCCCAGTTACCGATTGAATTTCCCGCTATTTTGTAATTTAAAATTTTGGGTTCTTTATGTATTTTATATAATAGTCCCATGTTAACTCTCTAGCAGGCAGAGATTTTCTTCGATTCTCTAGGCTCTCTCTTTTATGAATTGCTTCCGTTTCTTAACTCTTGATCTTATTTATTGAGCTGTTAGGGTGATTGTCAAGAGGCCTTTACTTATGTCTATATTTCAATGTGCTCTACAGAGAGTTTCACGTTTTGCATTAAGGTCCTTGATTTATTTGAAAGATTCCTTTTTTCTTTTGCTTTTAGTGTTTATTATTATTTTGTCCAGAGTGTGAAATGAGGATTCAGTTTCAGTCTTCTGCCTATATATATCAATTTTTCCCAGCGCCATTTGTTTGAGAGGATATGTTTCGTAGTGTATGGTTGGCTCCTTTGTTTGGGAGTTTGTTCCTTGGTCTTTAGTTCTAACTCATTCCTCTGTGTTTCTGCTTTTATAGTAGTGGGATGCTGTTTGCCATCAAAATTCTAATGACATTCGTCACGCGAATAGAAAAAAAAAAGCATTAATAAAATTCATGTGGAAGACAAAATATCCTGAGGGGCCAAACCAATCCTAGCAGAAGATCACAATGCCTGGTTTCAAATTCCGCTGCACAGCTCTTGTAACAAGTGTCATGCATCCCTAAGCTGTCTCATAGACCTTGTAGGATGATGTCACAGGTGAGGCAGGTACCGGATAGAAAAAGGCCTGTCATTGGAGGAGAAGGAAGGATGGGCGGGAGAGAAGTTTGAAGGAAGAGGAGGAGACTAGGGGAGAGAGGAGGAGACAGGGCGGAGGAGAGGGGCGGAGAAGCTGTGGCAGGACAAGATGGCAGGTGATGTTAAGATTCTGCTCTGTGTATTTACAGGTTGTTATTAATGTTCTCAAGGGATGGATAGTACCGGGCTTTGTATGTTTAAGTGGGCAATTATATCTTACCAATTGGATCTAAGATTGTTGTGTTGTGTGTTCTTTTATGTGAGGGTTTGAGTGTAGGAAAGTGTGCGGCTGGGCTGTGTTTCCGCCAAGATATCTAGCAGATACCTGGGGCACCGCGGCACAGACCTAGCCGGGTAAAAGACACCGTTACTCTTTATTATTATTATATTTTTACAACAACAGACCTGAGACATGGCTTCTTCCTTTTTGACTCCGCTGTTCTAGTTAATTCACTCCTCACTGTTCAATCGTCTTTTCGAAAGCAAGAAATCTCTCAATATTTTCGTCTTAGTACCTACTGAACCCTTGACATCTAGCAGATGCTCAAAAAAATTCTTGGGGACAGAGGCATGAAGGGATTGGTTGGTGCTCTGGCATTCCTGATTATCAGTGGGTTTAAAGAAGGCAGCAACCAAAGGGAAAGACAGCACTGCAGGTGGAGAAGGGGCAGGCACAGTCTTAGGCTCAAACTGCTACCTCCTTCCTTGGCAACTTCTTGATTCTTTTTTTTTTTTTTTTTGGATATTTTTACTTACATTTCAAATGTTTTTCCCTTTCCTGGTTTCCTGACCATAAGCCCCTTATCCCCCTCCCTCTCCCCTTCTTCTATAAGGGTGTTCCCTCTCCCCAACCAACCCCACTTCCTACCCCCTCTGACATTCCCTTGTACTGGGGCGTCCAGCCTTGGCAGGACCAAGGGCTCCTCCTCCCACTGGTGCCCAACAAGGCCATCCTCTGCTACATATGCAGCTGGAGCCATGGGTCTGCCCATGTGGACTCTTTGGGTAGTGGTTTAGTCCCTGGGAGCTCTGGTTGGTTGGTATTATTCTTATGCGATTGCAAGCCTCCTTCAGCTCCTTCGATCCTTTCTCTAATTCCTCCAATGGGACCAAGTTCTCAGTTCAATGGTTTGCTGCTAGCATTCACCTCTGTATTTGTCATGCTCTGGCTGAGCCTCTCAGGAGACGGCTATATCAGGCTCCTGTCAGCATGCACTTCTTGGCTTCATCAATATTATCTAGTTCTGGTGGCTGCATATAAATGGGCTGTAAACCCAGGTGGGGCAGGCTCTAAATGGCCATTCCTTCAGTCTCTGCTCCAAACTTTGTCTCCGTATCCCCTCTTATGAATATTTTTGTTCCCCCTTTTAAGAAGGCCTGAAGCATCCACACTTTGGTTGTCCTTCTTCTTGAACTTCCTGTGGTCTGTGGATTGCATCTTGGGTAATTCGAGTTTTTGGGCTAATATCCACTTATCAGTGAGTGCATACCATGTGTGTTTTTCTGTGATTGGGTTACCTCACTCAGGGTGATATTTTCTAGTTCAATCCACTTGCCTATTAATTTCATAAAGTCATTGTTTTTTATAGCTGAGTAGTATTCCATTGTGTAGATGTACCACATTTTCTGTATCCATTCCTCTGTCGAAGGACATCTGGGTTCTTTCCACCTTCTGGCTATTATATATATGGCTGCTATGAACATAGTGGAGCATGTGTCCTTGTTATGTGTTAGAGCATCATTTGGGTATATGCCCAGGAGAGTTAGAGCTGGGTCCTTAAGCCAGTGTGCTATGGTTCTCAGGGAGTAGAATTTAGTGAAAGAGAAGAAAACTTTTTACGTAATCACATTACCAAAGGATGTGTGGCTGTTACTGTGTACTTGGGGACTTAAGAAAAGAAGCTGAGAAAATCTTGATGCAGACTTATCTTTTGAGAGCAGTTTGTCATCCAATCATTCCTAAGTATCTTCATCAGAGTTGTCTTTGAAGAAGGCAATTTATATTTAGTGAGAACTACTATTAATTAGTTTTCACAGGCATAGTCTTTCTGTTGTTCTGATGTTCCAAAATTACAAGAAAAAAAAGCCTGCCATTTAATTATATTAAATCAGATATGCGAACAACAAAATTCTGGCATCAAGGACTGTATCAACAAAGTGTGCCAATTAGAAACACACAGTAAGTACGTTGCACACCCCTCCACACCGTGGATTTTAAATCATATAGTGGCACAGTAACAAACACAGCTAGCATGATATGACTGTCACATCTTCCACACATTCTTTTTTAGCTACTTTGCCTTTTGAAGAAAACATACAGCGTGCTGTAGATGCCTGTACGTAAATGCTTCCCAAAATATAGGAGATAATTATATGCTTAAGGAGTAATATGCAAATACACTTCTTCCGATAATCATGAGCACTTACTTCTCCATATGGGAAGCTAGCCAGGACGTGAAGACACACTGCACTTTGGGAAGTCATCCATTTTTAATACAGCAGGCTGTGCCCGATCAAACACTGCAAGAAGGAAGGGGAGAGGTCTCCCGTGATCAAGTGTACAACACAACAAAAGAAAATCTGAAAATAACAACCAATGTCCCCCACACGGGGCCTCACTGCTTTCTAGAAAACATTTTATTAAAATAAAAAAAATGGCTGCTATAAAAATAAGTGTTGGCAATAACTAATTTTTAAACATAATCTCTATGTTTAAAAACTTAAACATTGGATTTTTCTTCAGAAAGACCCTCCTTGAGATAAGCGAAGATTGAGAAGAGTAAGCCTCGCAAGTCTCAGGAAGGTCTATTTTATTTGGAATTACTCAAGATGACTGGAGTTTGCAAGATTAATGTTTGTATGGTGTACTTATTCGTCATTTATATTTTAATTTCTCTATAGGTTAATGTTTTAAATTCCTCTCTTGCAGACACAAACCATCACATTATGCTTCCTCCTCCCTTCTCTTTACCCCTAAGTGGTTCAACACGTATTAATTGAGAATGAGCGTGCCTGCAAAACTGAATGGCAATGCTACTTCTACGTACTGTCTTAATGCAATGGATGCTAACTATGATAATACTATTTTATGCCAGAAAATATTCTCTTATATTCCAATTTATAATAACAATTGGCTATTGATGCTTTTGGTTTTCTTCCATTTGGAGTATAAATTAGAATTAGTATCTCCCCCTCTTCTTATCCCCTTCCTCTTCCTTGTTTGTTTATTTTCTGTGTGCCTCTGTCTCACTTGTACAGGTATATTTTGTATATTTTGAGGTATAATCAAATGTGTGTTAATATGGTCATACCTGTGATGGTGGAATAATCAATAGAAATATGGTGACACACTGCCACCTCAGAGTTATTGCCTCTGTTTTTGCTGTGCGAACATGGCAAGCTTAGTCTTAGCGACTCAAGAACGTAGATTGCAGTGGGGCTATGGTTTCACCTCTGTACGTGGGTGTCCAGAAGTTATTCAACGACCATAATTGAAACCTTGGACCCTTGATTGACATCTCCCATTTCTATTATCTCAGCTCTGACAACCACAATTACACTGTTTCTGTGAGCTTGTCTATTTTAGATTCCCCCTGTGAGATCCTACAGAGTGGTAGCTAATGTTCATTGTCAAATTTACTGTTTTGAGTGATGGTTGAAATATATTGGTAGAGCACAGGTCTGGGTGTGTCTGTGAGTGTGTGTCCAGAAAGTATTGATGCATGGGTTTACCAGCTGAGTGGTGAGGACCTGTGCCTTGTGTGAGAGGGCTCAGAGTTGGATGGAAGGGAAAGGCAAAGGAGGTAACCCTCTCACATGTGTGTTTGCTGGGCGAGCACACTTTCTTTTCTGTTGCTGTTATGCATGGAGAATAGACTCTATGGTCTTCGACTTCTCAGTGGACAGTTGCACCAGGGATTCTCCAGGGACTTCCAGACCACGACTGCAAGGTGAGGCTGCCTTATGTGTCCCCTTTCTGAGGTTCTAGTTTTCAGCCTACATGATCCTTCATGGACTTCTGTCTGTCCTATGACAGTCTAAATCAATCTAAAATTGCCCTCTTCCAATCATCTATATTCTACTGTTTCTGTACCCCTGGAAAATTTGCCCCTAATACATAAAGTAATTTGTCTTCCTGTAAATTGATGTATAGCCGATCTCCCATTCCGTGTTTCCTTTGTGATGGTGACTCTTTCATAGCTGGATGTGACTGTATATTTTTGGTATGGGTTGCATTTTAGGATTACAGCCTAAGTGATCATTATGTAGATGGTCATTGACTTCAAGTTTTAAACATGCTGCAAGATAGGATCCTAGTTTCTTTCTTCTGTATGTGAATGTTTCTAATATTATTTATTGAAAAAGTTATTTTCTCCCCATAGTATATTCTTGGCATCTTTGTGGAAGAACAATTTATCACAAATGCATTAATTTATTTCTAAAATCTTTTTCTCTCTGTCTCTCTCTGACTCTGTCTCTCTGGGTGTATATGTTTGTGTGTGTGTCTGTCTCTCTGTCTCTTTCTCTGTCTCTCTCTGTCTCTGTCTCTCTCTGTCTCTCTCTCTGTCTCTGTCTCTCTGTCTCTCTGTCTGTCTGTCTCTCTCTCTGTTGTTTGTTTGTTTGTTTGGTTTGGTTTGGTTGTTTTCGTTTTGGTTTGGTTTGTTTTCTTGGCTTTTCAACATCTCTGATAGTTTCAGTCAGAGTTTAGGAATAAGTTTCTATTTTTGAAAAATGCTGTTTAAAGTTTGTTGGTTTGTTTTATTCTAGCTAAAGTATTTTTTCTTGTTGCCACTGTCTTTCTTTCCAAACAGCCTATCTCTTGGTTTGTTTCTTCTCTTCTACTCTTTCTTCCTATTTTTATTTGATTTACCTTTATTCTAATCTTTATTATTTCTGTTCCGACTGATATTTTTGTTAGTTCCTTAAAGGACTTCTTTTGGCCCAGCTCCTGGAAACTTGCTCTCTCTCTCTTTGATTGTTTCAAGAATTCTTGTAGCCTCGCATTATTTTCTGTACACATGAACAAGTGAACATTTCTTCCAGGCCTTAGAGACCGCCTTCAGTAAAGCTCTTCACAGATGAGTGGCTGTGAAGCCATTGTTTGGAGTATGCAGTCACCTGTTCATCTGAGGTTGGTGATGGTTGATGATATGCAGGTCATTTAGTAAAGTGTGATGGCTGTGGTGGCATCAAGATCTGTAAGGTCTGGACATACGGACTCTATCCATACCTTTCTGATCTCCTGTTTCTCTCTGGGGAAAGTTGCAGTAGGGGAAACCTCCTTTGTATTAGACAATGAGGTTTCAAATTGTATGAAAATGGAAAAACATCTTCAAATACTTTTTAAATTTTTGTTTTTATTTATTTGTTTTTATTCTTTGTGATGTGTGTGTGTGTGTATGTGTGTGTGTGTGTGTGTATGTGTGTGTGTGTGTGTGTGTGTGTGTGTGTGTGTGTGTGTGTGTGTGTGTGTGATGAGCATGCCATGCCCAAGGAGGCTACCATATGGGTCCTGGAAGTTGAACCCAGGTCCTCTGGAAAAGCACTTCCACATATTTTGAACACTTTGAAATATTTTTCCTCCTCCTCCTCCTCCTCCTCCTCCTCCTCCTCCTCCTCCTCCTCTTCCTCCTCCTCCTTCTTGTTAGCAGTTGGACATTCTGTATAAGAAAAAGAACCAGATAAACATTTTATGCTTAGATACCTGCACATCTGCTCTTTGTATTTGTTTTACATTTTTTATTTATTCCTTTGCATGCCTCTGGAGGTCAGAAGTCTACTTGCAAGAGTCAGTTCTCTTTTTGCATTGCATAGATTCTGAGGATTTAGATCATCAGGATGGGGTGGAGGCCCTTATCTATTTGCATGCTAGTTTTTTTGTTTTGTTTTGTTTTGTTTTGTTTTGTTTTGTTTTGTTTTGTTTTCTAGAAGGCAGAAAAAGTAGGACTCAACTGTAGCCCTTTGTTCTAACTTCAGTTTCTCATTGGCATTGTGCCGAAGGGTGAATGTTCTCGGATGTTCTGGTTAAGGGTTATTCTTAAGGACAGGATTCTTGGCTCTTAGAGTTAACAAGAGATTCCACACTGGATTCATAAAATTCACAGTTTATAATCTGATTCACCTTCACTGGCCAGGGGATAAAATCAAGATGTTGAACTTGTTTTGTTTTATTTTGCCGCTTCTTTTGCTGTCATTTCCCCCAAATGATTTATTTTCAGATTTTAAAATATTAATTTCCATTGCTCACACATTATGCAAAAGGAACTAAAACAGCAACATTCCATGCAAAGCTACAGGGTTTTCTGTTTGTTTGCGGAGACAAATCTTATACTCTTGAATGCTAACGTACACATAAAATTGGAATTTAGAAAGCTCTTTAGAATATCCAAATGTTTTATTCTGATTCTGAATTTAAAGGCAGGAAGAATGAGGGACCCATATTCACAGGAAAATGGCTCTTACCTTGTAAAGAGGGCCTCTATTCTTGTCATCACCCAGTGCCTCCATCTATAGTCAGGCAAAAACCCAATTAGTTATTAATTGATGTGCATTAAAATTCATTAACTCTGCATGTGAGGTCTGGACTATAATTAACTGTCTTCCTTACCTTTTGTTCTGAAATCTCTTGGTAAAAGATCCCATTGCTAATCAGGAGGAAAACAGTTCTGCAGTCTGTGGTTAGTTAGAAGCAAGGTCTCCAGAAGGTTGTCCTTATCACATCAGGTCACAATCAAGTGGCATTGTCAAATCTTTAAAACTTACTTTCTGGGGTCAAATTTATTTTTAAGATATTTGGGAAAAAAGAAGCATGGGTGGGAGTAACAGAAGTTTCTTCTTCTTCTTCTTTTTTTTTTGGTGCAATGATTTAATCTGATTAAGATCTTTACATATTTAATGAAACTTTGTATCTGTCTTCCACCAAATCAGAAGTTATATTCAGATGAAGAATTAAAGAAAAAGAACAACCATAGAGTCATGCAGCTTCGAAGCAGCTTTCAAATAGCTTTGAAAGCAGATCACTTCTAAAGCGAATTGGTGGAAATCATGACATAGTTTCTCAAGAGACTCCTAGCAAATGAATGATAGACAAAATAAATTTTTTTACTGCATACTCAACTGAAGGAAGAATTTTCCTGAGTAGTTTGCACCAGCCAGCTTTTGAGCTGATATTTGGAAAGATTTATGGTAACACTTATTTTGGAACTTTGGTATCTGTAATCTACTGATATATATATATATATATATATATATATATATATATATATCATATCATATATACATACACACACGTATACATATATTGGTATATATCCTTAAAATCTCTCTGATCTCAAGTGTCTTCAAAGTTGAGTGTGATGAGAATTATGCACTAAACTTATTTAAGTGGAGACCCTAAATTGGTGTTTTGTGGCGTATTTCATCTGTGTACAGGCAAAAGAAAGAAAATTACATCAAATAAGGAAGAAAGGTTAAAATTCACAAAAATTAGAAGAAAACCATTAAGAACTCTTGACTCTGCAGCTAATTCAGTCTGAATTGTGTCACTGGGACTCTGTCATTTCAATGGTTTTTTTCCTCAAGTCAAGGTTTTGCTAAATACTACCAGACTACTGCCACACACCTGCTCTCTACCTTGAGCAGAATAAAACCTTTCTAGTGTACAATGAGCCTAACGCTTACCTTAAATCTATAAAGCTGTCACTGACGGTAACCTGGATGTGCTGTATACAGGTAGAGATAATGCATGTAATATTTAATGTTTATTTTAGTGCTACCATGCCGCAGTCACACAGTCCAGCATCCTACGTCTACTAAATAATTTAACCCTTAGATGAGCTTGGTAGATAAATCTCATTAATCAAATGAAATCATGAAACTCAGAAGCCAAATAATGTACCCGAGGCTGAAGGACAAGAAAGACCACCTACTCCCACTGTAGGCTCATGTGGCAGTGTGACCCATCGTGGTTACATGATTGATGTGAATCCAGCCCCACCTTGCCACCATTTTTAGCAAGTTCCAACATATTTAGAAATAATTGTCCATTTAATTATAAGTCAGAAAGCGTCTTCCTACCTCTCGCTGCTTTCAGTTCATGGGAGACCTGAAGAGAGAAACAGGTGATGAAAGAGTTCTGTTTGTTATCTTTAAACTCAAGAGGGCTGCTCGTATTTAAATTCTGCCAATGGCCATCTATTGCACTGAGAATAGAGCCCAGCTCTTTACCCCATCCTAAGGCATCATGGGGCCTCAGCCTTGTTTATCTGCCTTGTTTGTCTTCAGTCTGTGAGTCTCTTCTCTACTAATTACATTCCAGCTGCAATATCTTGTTTACAGTTTCTAGGCTAAGCCATATGTGTTTTTCATAGATGGTTGTCCTTGGATTATATTACTGAAGATTAGGAGTTAAAAACATTAATCAAGGATGATCAGAAAAGAAGCGCCCCAAACCTTACAAAGAACCTTTTGCTGCCTTTTCAAAGGACTGGAGTTTGGTTTGTAAAATTCATATCTCACTCACCCACTCACATCTGTAATTCCAGGTCTAGGGTAACTGGTGCTTATTTTAGGTCACCATAGCTACATGCACATGAAAAACTATGCACAAAAAGTACACGGTCAAACACATATACACACATAAATAAAATAATAAATCATTTTAAGAATTGAAGATGAAAAAATATTACGAGTTAGCTCTGAGTATCACATGCTTTTTAGGTGCCATGTATCCCCCCAAGCACCTCTCAAGAGAAATTTCCTACCCTGGGCTCCCAAGCAAAACTACTCAGAGCACTTAACCTGGGATGAGAGAAACAACAAGCTGGTCTTCCATTGTGGAAGAAGAGTACAAAAGGCTAAGTGTCCCCTCATAAAAAAGGTAGTACTTAAAAGTCAACCCTGGGTGGAGAGACATGTTATTCTCAACATAGTATGAGAGAGAAACTAGGGGCTGAAGGGTACCCGGCAGTCAGCAACCGGAAGGGTCATTTCCTATTCTGGGGCACACCTAGTGATGGATGGAGGAAATATAGTGCAAGGGTTGACCCAACGCTGTGTCCATCATATGTGGTAGGCTTACACCAATAGGATGGGTATTTGAAGGTTGGGGCATTTGCTTTGGATGAGTCAACAGCAGTAGGGCTTTCATGGCGCTATGCTGACACATTTGTCTTTGTCTTGTATCCTCCAGAAGTGTGATGAACAGTTAGATGCAAAGACATTCTGTCCATGGTGTCCTGTTATGACATCCCAAGCTGGTGACAGCAAATGGTTTCCAATTTAGTAACAAAGGTTTCCGCCATATGACAAACAACTAGTGTCTTCTCATTTGTCACACTCAAGGGACAAGAACAGATTAAAATCAGAAAGACAAATAAAATGTTTCTGCAGTCATCCAATTCTATCTCTCTTGACCTGGCTGGATGGTCCTACAGCAGCAGAGAGTTGAAAGAAGCCTGAGGAGGAGAGGAGGCCTTTATTCAAATCCCATCTGTTCTGCTCTCTGAGGCTGAGGCAGGCCCAAGTAGAAAATAAAATAAAATTTACATTGGGTGACAACTTTTTAAAAGTGTTAAACAGCATTAAGCTTTTTCACACATGCAAGAGATGAGGAGGAAGGAGGATTTCATCCAAGCTTGCATCCAGAGTCAGAGAGGAGGAGCTGTTTAACAAGTTGCTTTGAAGGGATGGTGACAACATAAAGTGAAGTTTCTTTCTGCTTCTACACAATATAGACATTAACCAACTAATCAGATCTTCCACTAAATACTTCTAATACTTACAATACACGAACCTGGAATTGTACAAGAAAATGCACACAAAGAGCAGCACAGGGCATCCAGCAATGCATTTTCCTTCTTAGATCAGCAAGACAGTGAAGGAAAAAGATTTTCAGCTAGACTTTCAGCACTGTAGAAAACCTTAAGTTTGAAGACACATACATATAATTCCAAAGGGAAAAATTGTAGTTTAAGACTAGAGAATCCCAAGCCAGCCTGTGGTTCCTCGAAAGAACTTCCTTAGAAAAAGAACAAACTGATACAAAACAGAATGGAGCAGAAAGGAAGGAAAGAAGGAAGGAAAGAGAGAGAGAGAGAGAGAGAGAGAGAGAGAGAGAGAGAGCGAAAGCCCAAGAACTAGGGTTGAGAGGAGGAAATTTTAAGTAAATCATAGGAGGCTAGAGAGACAGCTCAAACTGAGAGAATGGCAAGCATGTGCTAAGGCAGTAAGTAGGCAATTGACAAATTCTGGAAGGATACCAAGGACAATGGGGAATATCAGGGATCATGGATTCCAAACACTGTGTTTTATTTCTATATTTGGAGGAAAAAAAGGGAGAACTTTGGCAGCTGAGATATTCAGTGACTAGCAGTAAATAAAATCCAGATAAAAAGAATATCTGCATACACACACACACACACACACACACACACACAAACACACACTCATTTAAAATGTTACTACTAATGTACTGTTAAATACAGGAGAATTGTAACATTATTTTATAACTGAACAGCCAATGACAAAAACAAGAACAGGAAAACCCAACCAACAAAACCGAAAAACCTTCATGGAAAACTGTCCATTTCCAGGTCTGCGTGAAACAGCCATGTTGATCTCTCTAACACTTGTAGGAGACTCACGAACTGACCACAGCAAACTTTCTAATCCTCTGCCTCTTACAGTCATCCCTCCCTCTTCTGTGGTGATCCTAGAGCCTTTGGTACAGCAATCGTTCAGTAGATACATTAGTTGCTTCTGGGCACCAACGTATCTCTTGTTCTCTGTGTTTTCATTGGTCCAACGCCAATGAACGTACTAACATGAAAGGGAGAGACCTCTTAGAACCTCAGGTCTAGACAAATAGCTACCAGCAACTAGGGAGATACTGAGACTGAGAGACATGCGCTTGCCCAGGAAAAGATCATGGGTTCCCCAATATTGTGGTCAGCCCTTGAGATCATAAACATGCATATGCATAAACATACATTATAAAGACTGAAAAAGTTGTATTTATATATTTGGAATATAAACACACACTACCACCATGACCACCACCATCAACAACAATGACAACTATTAAAGATAAAGGGGCCGGGGTTGGGGATTTAGCTCAGTGGTAGAGCGCTTGCCTAGCAAACGTAAGGCCCTGGGTTCAGTCCCCAGCTCCGAAAAAAAAAAGATAAAGGGGCCATAAATTAGAGAGAGAATAAGGGATGAATAGGTAGAGATGAAGGAAAGAAAGAAAGGGGGGAAATGACATAATTATAATTTCAAAAAGACACATGTACATAAAACAATCTGTCCAGCGTCAGAATAAGTTATAGTAAAGCAAGAGGAGAGAAATATTCTATGTGAATCCCAGAGACAATGGGTGCATAGTTCTCTGCACCTCCTTTTATAGATATAGGAACAAACACATGGGGAGGCCCAGGGGAGCAGCTCCTCGTGTTACTAGGGCAGTAACTGGTGGAGAAGAAAACAAAGATGAGTCTGGGCAGGCAGCTATTGAAATGTGGCTTTCCTCAGCACATTGCTGCTTTCTTTTAGTGACTGAAAGGTAGAAAACAATCCAGATCCAGTGCTGAAGCCCTGGAGAGGTAGAGCTGTGACAGAGTGAAGACACAACAGACACGTATCACTGGACTTTCCAAGGAGCAAGCAAGCTTTCTAACGCTTAACGCATTTCGGTGATGTGATGTATGCGCTCAGTAGCCCTCGCTTGAGGCTCCGCTTACTAAAAGGTTGCATACCCTGGGTCTTCCTAGGGATCATGAGACAATGACTAGCCTCTAGCCCTTAAGAGTAGAGCTTAAATTAGTTGTCCTGTAAGTGACAGACTAAGACTCTTAATATTAACAAATAGACCACAATTTCTATCAGGAGAAGCTATTTAATTTCTTCTTTGAAGACAAGGAGTGTCTGAAAAGGTATGGATAAACAAAGATATTTTGTAAACTGAATGAAAAGAAAAAAACAAACAAGGAGAGGCATGAGAGCTGCTAGGTATGGTGGAGGAGAAAGTTTATTGTAGATATGAGGGGGAGCAGAGGCAGAGACAGAGGCAGAGAGGCAGAGAGGCAGAGAGGCAGAGAGGCAGAGAGGCAGAGAGGCAGAGAGGCAGAGAGGCAGAGAGGCAGAGAGGCAGAGAGGCAGAGAGGCAGAGAGGCAGAGAGGCAGAGAGGCAGAGAGGCAGAGAGGCAGAGAGGCAGAGGCAGAGGCAAGGACATTTGGGAGAAACCAGAGAGAACATGGTGGGACTGAGCTGGGCCATATGAGGGGATGTGAGGAAAGCAAAAAGGATCTGCCAACCAAGAGGGGCATAGACCAAGAGACTGGCCAAGAGGGCAAAGGGCCAAAAAGGCTCCCTTATTAAAATGGCTGGGTTATACAGGGAAGGGCAGCTGCTGGAAGAGCAGTCTAGCCCCTGGGCTGAAGTTTAGGGTAGGGGGCAGTTACAGCAGCCTTACCCTGAAACTAAGGACTGAGGGATGCTGGGAGAACCTGGTGGCTAAGTCGGCTTTGATGTGTTAAACAGGCAGCCAAGCTGTTTGTCCCAGGTTGAGACCTAATCATATTTAATTATAAAAACCTAATAGCCAAAGTCATGCCTGAGCTATATCTTCTCATGAGTTTGCCTCTTAACTCTTTAGCACAATCGAAATTGTTTTTTTTCTACTACCTGAGGGATGTATATCTCACTAAGGGAAACACACACAATGAAAACAGGAGAGTTCTTTGCCCTTCGGTATAACCAGACCACAGCAAATTTCAGCCCAGATAAAAACATGCAGGCCTTTTGTTTATATATATCCCAGTTTCTGATTTTGTCTTTTTAGGGGATTTCTGTGTGTGGGCCTGTGCCTGTATGTGTTCTTATGCTTTTTCTTTACTCTTTGTTTTTCTGCTTGTTTGTGTTTGTTTGTTCGTCCTAAGGATCTTTAAGAAGCTTGGGGTGGGGGGATGAGGAATAAAGAAATCATCTGTACACATAAAATAAAAATAAATTTATTTAAAAAAATGTATGAACACAATTCAAACAGCCTTCCTATTGGTTGCTTCAAATTCAACATTTAACCCACAAGGCTTTCAATTTGTGACTTTATGATTTGTGCAAAATTAAATTAAAGTAGAAAGCTAGTGAAATATTTTTGGAACATATGTTGATGCAAATAAATGGTAACATCTCCCAAGAGCTGGGATGGACTGGTAGAAAGACAACATCCTGGTCCAGTGAAAGAAGAATGGTGGCTTTAGCCTCGCTGCTTGTAGGTTGACTTGAAGTTTATTTCAACAGGAGAGGCTTTGCTGGGCTTCAATCACAGTTCAGCGCTACTTTTGATGTTGAGCGCTTGTTTGATTGCATTTTCTAATTACAACTGTGTTAGTTTCTTAATACATACCGTAGGAGCATGGTTCATTCAAGGGAGGTTCCAGGTTGGAGCAGGACTTTAGGGACCTTGGGTTGCTGGCTCTTCAGTGAGCTTCTGAAGCCGAGGAGCATGCATAGACAGAGGCGATGGAATCTTGTCCAGGCTGCAGTGAGTTAGGAGACTAGGAAGTATTCACAAAACCTACAAACAACGGAAGCACGTTACTTGGGTGTTTCTCCCGAGGAACAGCTTCATGAATCAAGACTTGGCTGCCTATATTAGATTCTAATTTTCATTCTGTTAGGGAAAATTTTCACATTGTCTGGAATCAATATTTTCCCCCCGCTGAAAGCTATGACTAAAAACATTGGTGTACACAACATCCTGCAGCACATTAAAAATGCAAAATGTCTCCACTCAAAATTTTCTTTAGAAAGTAGTACAAGGTTCTTGCTTTTTGAGTGCTGAGTCACATATTAGCAGTGAAAAAACTTGCAAGCATAGAGCTCAATAAAAATCTGGACTCGTTGTGTTTGGGTTTTGCTGTTGTCTGTGGGGTGTGCGTGTAATTTTTTTTCCCTAACCATGAACTTTCTGTCGTAATTGATCATATCTTCTCTTTTATAAGACAAAAAGAAAAGGTTAGACAAAGTGGTAATTGGAGAAGTAACAAAGTTTATAGTTAGTTTTAAACCCAAGACACACATGCATCTGCTTTTATTGCTTTGTTTGTAGAGGGAGCAATCACAAGGACCTGAACCTGGTGACTGGAGGAAGGGACAGGTCATCAGTGGGTACGAGTTTGCCACAGATGGCCATAGAACTCAAGGCAGAAGCTCTTGACAATGACGTTTTGTTTTCCAAATGGATGGTGGCGTCCCCTATTTCTCAGTTACTACTACTACTACTACTACTACTACTACTACTACTACTACTACTATTACTACTACTAAAATGTTATGAGAGATGATTAGCTCACGGGGATTGCTCTCCATTTACTTGCTAACATATATAAGTATAATTTTCACAGCAATGATGCATGACTGGTGGCAACACTGGAAAGAAAAATCGCTGCGTTTGGAAGATGCCACGAGTGAAAGGGAGGAAGGAGGGGACGGCATCCCACGCATTCCCTCCTTGATTCGACGAGGAAGGAAATCGCTGCCGACACGTGTCACTTTGATAAAATCTTAAGCAGATTTTCAAACGTCTTCGATGTGTGTAAGAGGCTGTAAAGCGTGTGAAGGGTCACTATCTGTGACTCCCCAACACACGAGGAACAGTGCTTTGCTTAAACCGGGCTAAAGATGGGTGAACAACACGTGGAAGGCGGGAGAAAACAATGCCTGTCTGCCTGTCGTTTTTACAGCTTTGGGGGCACCCCATGAAGACGGAGGCATGCAAGGAAGCAATGCTCCTGCAACTGCCACCGGCAGCTGACCCAACACTGTTTCCTTCCAGAGAGCACGGAAGTAACCCCATACGATGCCTTCTGAGCCTGATGGAGCGCCGTCAACTACCCAGTGTTCGAAGCAGATCTCCTTACTGTAAGGAGCAAGTGCTGGTCGTTCCACGGTGAGAGGACACAAAAGGCTAAACGTCATTGCCTTGAAACTTGGAAGTTTCCTTCCTTTCTAAAACCCGGGACCACCAAACTCTGTAATTAGTAGCAATAATTAAAAGGTGCTGAGAGAGGGAATGGGTAGATGATGGCCACCGAGAAGCACATTCTCATTAATTTATTACCAATTTTTAACTTGGTTTCATTAGGGCATGTCTGGTGAAGGCCATTTAAGACTCGGGGGACATACTTGCACTTCACAGTGCCTCCATATTGGATCCAAGGGGAGGATCAGTCTGGATTGTTGTTCTCCACGGACTCACATGCCGAGAGGTGGAGGGACTCCACTGGACTTAAATCTTCCAGTTGGAAATTTAGGATGTTCTTGGGGGTTAGACAGTCGGCTCTTGAAAGTGGTCATCAGATGGGCAAATTGTGAGGCACCTTTATATAATTCTTCTGCCTCCGTGAGAAATGGGAACAACCCTGGTCCCGTCTCAGGAAACTGAAGACTCTGGTCTAGTGAACTCTAAAAGCCTCTCGGTGTTTTTGTGCTCTCAGTACCTACCGTTG
Organism: Rattus norvegicus; assembly: GCF_021556685.1. Lineage (NCBI taxonomy): Eukaryota > Metazoa > Chordata > Mammalia > Rodentia > Muridae > Rattus > Rattus norvegicus. Next base: position 11,758,818 of record NC_141547.1, read on the forward strand.
TTGGGTATTTCTTGAAGATCTTCTCATAGGAGGAGGTGAGGGCTTCTTGAGCAAGTGCCACCAGGTTCATTTCAGAGATGTTCTCTGAGTGAGCTCACACAGCAGAGGGTTTTTTTTTTTTTCATTTAAAAAATACTCACAGGGGAATAAATTATTCCTATTATCTCTCTGCCTGAAGGCTAAACATACGCAGCTAAGTATCTTGGTTTCCCTGTGGATGTCTCTTGTGATGGGGCTGTAAAGACATTGCTCCATCCCAGAGTAGGGCTACCACCAAGGAGAAGAGAGTGAGGCCTTGGTCCAGAGTGTAATTTACTAGCACTTGTCTTTGTCTCCTGTAGAGAAGCAAACACCACGCCAATGCCCTTGAACTTTATTTGAAAGGATTAGCTGTTCAGGAGTCTCCAGGGTGAGATTTTACCCATCGTTACCAGTGCCTTCCTCTCCACAAAGCCTAACTGGAAAACTAGCGTAAAGTAGATGGTGAGGAAATGAATAATTGAATGAAGCATGGGTTCATGTCACAGATGCAATGGCCGCTTCCAGTTTTCCTCACGGTGATAGAAACAGAGAATGTGTCTCAGGATCATCAGAAATGGAAGTAAATTCTTAAGCAAAACCAAAGGAGTACATTTGCCTTAGCTGCGTGATTAAATTAAAGTATTGTTTTTCTTTCACTTGGCAGAACACTCGGAAATCTGGATTATGTTTCTTGGAATTTTTCATTAAACCTATTAAAGACAAGAGGCCTCCCCAAATTGCCACATTAAAAAATAAATGCACAAAACAAATCCATTATCCTATACTCACAAAGCACTGCTTACCAATAATTAACAAATCCAACTGATATTAAGAACTTAGCCTCCTCTAATAGAGTAGACCATAGGGAAATATCAAAGAAGTGCTAACAGCTGGCTTGTTAATATACGCAGCCTTTTTTTTCCTTTACAAGAAAAAACAAATGGAGAAACACAGAAGCAATCCTACAACAATTCATATGAGGTAAGGTGTAAGTAGAAGCCTTGTGGGATTGATCCCATCATATCCCAGACCCTACATTCTGATATTGGATAGGATAGTTTTAGGATGTTATTGAACAAGTCATGCTGGTACCCAGGCTACTAATTTTATTCTTCAGTAAATATTAAAAATAAGGACCCAGCCGCAGGGCTGTACTTCAGAAGGAGCATCTATCTCATTAAGCCTCTGCAATGGACCATCTGCTTCCTCTGATCATACAAATGAGTCATTTAAATCAAGTAAAGTTCGTAGAAAATCACAAATTTTGCGAAGTCTTCAAGGTTTCCTTCTACAGCTTAGTTTATTTTGAGCCACTGTGAATGCCTCTGAAAAGGTGAAAGAGACAGCCAATGTTACAGCTAATCCGGTCAAGAGGAGAGGCTCAACCTCTTAGAGTCCCTTGAGCCTTGCAGAGTGCCTCATGACAACTCATATCACCTCTATTCTGAGGAGTCATCTGATTAAAGAAACAACCTTTTGTGACTCTCATGGAGAACTCCCTTGCCGTGCATACGGTATGTAGCCTGCATCAGAACACCCAAGAGTATGATTTTCAGGGTGCTAAGGTAGCATTTATCCATGGCATAGTTCTATTCTTTCCAGTGCTCAGTAGTGTACCTGACATCTAATAGGTATTCATCAATATCTGTTAGGAAAATGAACTCATAAATCAATAAAAGTTTAAGTGGCAGTGACAGATTATCCTAGCATTATTTGAAACGAAGTGGAGATAACTAGATGAGATATGGGTGTCAATCGAGAAGATACCCTGAGAATATTTCTCCATCACTAGTCTTCATGTTTATTAGACCTAATATGGACACCCTTAGACCTACTATGAACAAACTTACTATGGGTAAGTAATGTATCCTAAAGTACTATGGGTAGGTAATGTATCCTACATTGTACAATCAATCTCCAAGATACATCTGCCAATATCATCCAACTCATTTACGATGTGCATACATAGGAAAGGGGTGGTTTAAAGACTTGAATGTGTACACGGAGGGAAAAGATGCTATTAAATACACCTACGATTTCTATTTTGAAGTCTTAAGTTCCTAAAGGATAACTTAAGGAAGATACCTTTCTGAGTTGTAGTAACTACTAGTTCATAGACCCTAATAATGTTTACTAAAGTCTATACTCAGTTTTATTTTAAACCTAAGGAAAACATAAGTAATTATTGTTCGTTTTGAGTCCACCTCTTTCCAGTGTTTTCAATAATTGTCAGTTGATATGAAATAAAGTAGTTCCCCTATTTATTAACACCTTGATACTCCTTCCTTCATCCAACCAACCAATCACAATGGGATCCAGGCTGAAGTAACTGACTTCCCTTTGTTCATATTGGAGTATTGTAGACCAGGAAATAAAATTCAAAACAAAAGACTGAGAAGTCCCAGTTCTACTAAATGGAGGAGCACTGTGATTTATTACCTTATACTTCGTGTGATAATCAAACTACTTCACTTTAAGTATGTCTGAAACGAGTATATAAAAACCAGAATTAATGTTCACCCACTACCATGAATGCTAAATGGCTTGACAGTAAAATAATACAAGGAAGGGGAGAAAGGTTTAAAATATCATTAACCTTTACTTCAGTTCCACTGTTTGGTGTCAGGGGAGTCTTGATGCAGAATCCAGCTTTCTTCTGCTTGTGGCAGAAGGCACAGCACTAGGAAAATGAATAAAAATGGCTATTGGAAAACATCTTAATGGTCTTGCTTTGGGAGACGCACAGCAATATATCTCTATTTTCAATTTCAAGAAAAATGGAAACTCTACCAATGCTTTACTGATATATGTGCATGTCATAATTTTTTCTTATGGTGTTTCTTCACAATGACACATGTCACTTAATCACTTGAGTATAATAATTTGTATATTCTTTCATTATACTTCTGTTCCCTTTCTTTTTGTAACTACTAGATAGGTAGCAACAACAAAAAATGAACTTTGAAAATGAGCATCAAGTTTGGGGTTGGATCTAAGAAAAGCAATTGGATATAATTCAAGTGTGTGTGTGTGTGTGTGTGTGTGTGTGTGTGTGTGTGTGTGTGTGTGTAGTATGACATGACAATGTCTGATGTTTTGGGCCCGTCTTTCTTCTTTGAGATGGGGTCTCCTTTGTTGTCTCTCAAGGGCACATGCATAAGCTGATACATAAGCTTGATGGTATTCTCCTGTCTTCAGCTCCCATTTCCCTCAAAACTGCAGGAATCACAGATGCTCATGCCATTCATAGGACTTCTGCACGAGTTCTAAGGATTTGAACTCACATCCCTACACTTTTCCGTCAGGTCTTCAATTCACTGAGCCACACCCCCATCTCCCCGTTGCCTACTTTTAATACATAACATTCAACACAAATTTGGCATTTCTTTTTTTGCATGTAAATTACATTTTATTTATAAAAGGAATGACATATAAATTTCATCAAACATCTGAATGTTCATAGTAGAAATCTTTTATACTTTAAAGGGGAAATAATAACTCCAAAGCTCGTGACTTTATTATTTTTTACAGTTGAATAGAATTCTGTTGTGAGTATGGTCCACACGTTCAGCACCCATTCGTAGATGAAGGCTGTTTCCCTCTCTTAGCCACCGTGAGTAGGGCAGCAGTGAAAATGGCTGCACAAGTGTCCATGGAGTAGACTATCAAGTCCTGCACACCTACTCTTAGCCTTCTGAGAATTCTGCACACTGATTTCCAGAGTGACTATACCATTTTACAGTCAATGAGGGCTCACCCCTCTCCTCATCTTTTCTAGCACTTTGTCAGTTATTTTTTTTTTATCTTGGCCATTATCTCTGAAGTAAGATGAGATCTCAAAATAATTTAAATTTGAATTTCCCTTGTTACTAAGGACGATAAACACACTTCATTGGATTATTTATTTACATTTTAAATGTTATTGCCTTTCCTGCTTTCCCCTCTGGAAAGCCTCTATCCCATGCCCCCTCCCCCTGCTTCTATGAGGGTGTTCTCTCACCCATCCACTCCCCCCTGCCTCCCCACCCTGGCATTCCCCTACACTGGGGCATCGAGTCTTCACAGGACTAAGGGCCTCTCCTCCCGCTGATGTCAGATAAGGCCATCCTCTGCTACATATGCAGCTGGAGCTGGAGCCATGGGTCCCTCCATGTGTACTCTTTGATCAGTGGTTTAGTCCCTGGGAGCTCTGGAAGGGTCTGGTTGGTTGATACTGTTGCCAGTTCTTGAATGGGTCTTTGATTGATCATATCACATGAGACATTGCTAGCACAGGTAAATTTGGAACAATGGAGGAATTGGATAAGTGGTATCAACTTCCATGCGGTTGAATATTTATGTGCATCTTTTGAAGTCTCTCAAATTTCACCAAAATTTTTCTGATGACTAGAAGTCTTACTAGGAACCCAAACAATTGCTTAATACATATTTCTGTAGCCTATGAAATGTACGCAGTAAAAAAACTACATGATAACCAGGAGAACTCTATTAGAGAGATAACTGCTCACACTAATAATTAACATCTTATGGACATTCAAAATTATTCACTAGCAACCTTGGTGTAATAGAACATACAAAGATATACTACAGCTGTATAGTGTGTCCATTTTTTTATTTTCTACAGAACTATGTTTATTTTTGGTTTTCGAGACAAATTACTTCTATTTAATTCAGTATGGCCTGAAATTCATGATCCTTCTGCTTCAGGTCTCCAAATTCTTGGATTATGAAGTTGTGATTTAACCCTGAATGTTTACTTGTTTGGAATTACCGTGTGTGTGTGTGTGTGTGTGTGTGTGTGTGTGTGTGTGTGTGTGTTTATTCCACATGCTACAGCACATGGGTAGAAGCCAGAGGACAATTTCAGTGAGTTGGTTCTCTCCTTACATATTGGGTTTCAGTCATCAAACATATGTCATCAAGGTCAGTCCTGTTGTCAAGTCTTTTCCCTGTCCTACCATTTTGGCCATACCTCAAATCTGCATCTTTAATGTGTTTAAGGCAAATTTACATATCTTACACATATATGGACTTTACCTGTTAAGTAGCATTATATTATTATATTATATGTAATATTATATTATAGAACAAAGTCACACATATAATTTATTCTCTCCAGTTCCTTTGTGACAGTAAGTGGTTTAATTGAGAATGGCCCCTATTAGCTCATGTGCCTAAATATTTGACCCACAAGGGGTGGAATGATCTGGGAAGGATTAGAAGGTGTGGATTTGTTGGAGGAGGTGAGTCAATGGGGGCAAACTTCAAGGTTTTAAAATCCCACACTATTCCCAGTTAAATGTCTCTGCCTCATGATTGTGTCTCAAGATGTGAGTTATCAGCTACTGCTCTAGTGCCCTGGCTGCCCATCCATCACCATGCTTTCCACAATGATAATCATGGAAGAAGGATACTTTGGCTTTTTTGTCAGTTTGCCCTCATTCTCTTGATAAGTTCATCTATCTTGTTCCTGAGACACTCATTCTCTGGTTTTAGGACCTACTTCTTTGAGATTCCAGTGTAGACTGAATACTGGCTGCTAAGGTCTCCCTGGGAGTTCAGCACCAGATTAGGACTGCTGAGGTATCCAGCCTCAAGGACCCAACAACCACTGTATTCTTGGTCTTTCTGTCAGAAGACAGCCATTGTTGAACTACTCAGACCACAGAAAGTAGATCACTCTAATAAATCATGTTTGAATGATTGGTCCCCAATTGGTGGAACTGTCTGGGAAGGATTAGAAGGTGTGGCTTTGATATCTTGCCTGTTCTTCTGTGGGCTTCTCTTTTTAATTCTTATTTAGTGAATCACTTGTACAGGGTTGTCATATCATGATCTGTTTCTCCTGAACCTGAATTATGCTACAAAACTTTATAGCATTATCAAGAGCATCCTTGAATGGATTTGAAGGGAGCTTAGTAAGGTGATTACAGGTTAATCAAGGAAGCAATAGGAAGTCAAATCACTCCAGCTTATAAATGAGGAAAATAATCCCTTGGCAAAGGTGAACTTGATGGACTCATGCAATTAGAAAGTGGTTCTGCTGTAATTCAGATACAGAACAGCAAGGTGCCAAGGTTTTACCTGTCACATACACAATGGGAAGTATAAGAATGTCATGGGAAGACCCTGGGCTGTATTATGTGGAACATGGAGAGAATAGAGTAATGGGTGGGATCAACTGGCTACAGGATCTCAGGTCTGAAAGGAACAGGCTAATAAGGTCTTAGAGTCAAGAGAGCTGGGAGGCCTCCAGTTGTCTTGGAACATAACAGTGCCAACAGTGGCATCTGCCCAGGGCACTGGTAAGAATAAGAAGGGAATCCCTTGCAAATGCACTCAGTGTTGAATACATACCAGTTTTCACAAGACTTCCAAGAATGAATCGATTATGTACTTACTTAGAGACTTTCTCCTTTATTGTTTCAAATATCAATCAACTTCAATCACAGTCAAGGGGAGAACTTACAAAAATTCTCAGATGTAATCATGCGTACATTACATTACAAGAAAATACAGTCATTTTAACAACTGTGTTTATTATAGTGGTTCATACAACACTTTGAGATTTCTTTATCATGAACCCCTTTTTAACTCTTTACTTACTTTGCTTATTACACAGTAAATATTAATAATATTTAGTACATAAGAGTACTAAATTATAGTATAATTATAATTGAGAGATATTAAAATTGGTGAATCTGGGGCTGGGAGATTTGAAATATATCTTTGGCATTTGGACAGCTGTGAGTCCAAAATTTGGAGTTAGGAGCAAGTGAAGAGTGTTTTATTGCCGGTATCTAAAACAAATTTTATTGGGAACTTTTATGCTTGAGGTTTGAGTAGTTTTATAGTGAAGAGTTCTCAAAACTGTCATAAAATTTTGCCTTGGGGTTATGATTACATTTGTATCTTTCCCAAACTTGTGTAAATAAAATAGACAGTTTTTACTGTGAAAGCTTAAAAGGTTAGAGAGGTATTGGTCTGTGATGAGCCTTTTATAGGTTTGATGTTGTATGAATTGATTTTTAAAATATCAATAAAATAACAAGTTTAGAGGACTCTACGAAGAAATCACAAGAAACTTGAGGATGAAGTTTCACTCAGAGATTCACTAAAGAGAAATTAATTGGTTTATTGTATTGTCTCAAATGTCTTCAGTGTTAACAATGCTGCAATTTCACACGGTTGTGATGTAAAATTTATAATGCTTTATGATGTCTAGGCACAGCTAAGAGATAAATCTTATCTTGCCAGGCTAGACGCACATTTGACTTGGATATTAGAGAAGAGACAGAACCCTTGTACAGAAGACCAGGGAGCCCCAAGATTCCATTCCTACCTATAGTGCACTTTTCTTAAACTCCTAAGGAGGAGTCCTTTAAACAGTAAATTGTGGAAATGTCCTGCTATCATTCCCTTTCTCTATTATATAGGGTCATTCTCACAAAAACTGGTTCTATATAACAGAGGAAGGGTGGGGAGAAAGGAAGAGAGGGGAAAGGGGGAATAAGGTGTTGCAGAGTCCAAGTCCTGTATCACCAAAGGTCTAAAGAAGAAAGCCTTTTCTCATTTCTCAAACATGGTACTAGGGTTAACTTAAGCTAGAATCCACAGCCTAGTCTCCTTGATAGCGTTAGCCACAGAGTTATGTCCCAGCTATACCAAAAATTTTAAAACTTATTACTTAGAGCAAAAGGTAAGGATCGAAAGGATGATGTACTATGACCCAGATGACTTGGGTCTCGAAGGCTACTCCTGTGTCAGCAGAAGATCGACCGATGTTTTGGATATCTGTTATGTCCTATTCCTTGGGGCCACTGTAGCAGTAAACAAGGCAATTTTTTATAAAGCCTGCCTCTCAAAGGAAGTGGACACAATGGGAAATAGTAAGTGTATGGAAGACAGTTCCAGACCACGGTAGTTTCTCCCTGTATGACGGCACGAGGAAGCAATGTGACAAGGAGTGAACCTTATAATTTGAAAACTAAACAGCGAGGACCTCCATGAAGGCAGCCTTAGAAGTGGTCAGTGGATGGCTCTCTAAAGAGTGTCCTGTGGATTGAGATCTGAAGGCCCGGGCTTTGCATGACATCTTGAATGAAGTTATTGACAGCAGAAGAGAAGCAACAGTTAAAGATCTATGACGGAAATGCCATCGGCAGAGCCACAGGACAGGAAGTGTAGCTAGCTGCACATAAGGAAGGTAGTAGAATGAAGCTATGCCTGTGCCCAGGTCCTACCTTTATGAGCTCAACAATAAGCACTGAAGTTTCATGCAAACTTCAGACATCAAGGGAAAATTACCTATAGAGTACAGTGCCTTTTGTCTGTTTCCGCCTTTCTCTTCCTCTCTTATGTTCTCATGACCCACCCTCCTAGCACGGAACTTCTCCAATTCATCCTCTCCACACTTCTCTCTAACCTTATTCTCCACTTCCTCCATATGTTCATCAATTCTCAATTGGAATCAAACATTTCATAAGGCACCCTTCCCCTGTCCTATGGTAGCAAGTATTTTCAGTCAAGAAAGTTAAGGCCACGGGAAGAAAAATTCCTTAATGTTAAGTTTGTAGAGATGAATATGACGGTGATAACAACACGGGCTGCTGCAGAGGTCAGGGAACGCACCTGGATTTCAATTCTAGCATGCTTACTTGATGCTTTTAGCAGGCAGTGGTTACTTTATTGACTGCTTTGCTAGTTCTCTTGTGTGTAAGACATTTATGCTAATCCATTTGGATCTCTTTATTTCTCATAAGAATATATATATATATATATATATATATATATATATATATATATCACGGGACCATAACACTATTAAATGGAGTGATGATATATGTGGAATGTTGTGCAGAGGGCTATACAAATGCGAGCTTTTCATCTCCTGTCTAGCTTACTCAGTAAATGTTTGTTGAATGAATGATAGTCTCTATGCAGGGCTGCTAGGTCTGCCCCCTCCAGATCTGTCCGTCTCTGTAAAATTGTTTCCTGCAGCATTTGTAGCTGCCAGTATTTCTGTCATTTTAATGCTTGTTTTCATTTTGATTGTACTGTCTTAAACGAGTGGGTAACACTATTAGATAAAATAACAATATTAAATTATGCTAACATTCATTCTCCCCTTAATCTCGAGTTTATTCCCTGCAGATCATTTTGTTCAGTACTCAGCTCGGTACAAAAGTGATGAAATACTTAAACCATAAAACCAACCGTAAAGTGTACGGCGACCCGAGAAGTCTATCGTTTACTGAGATTCTCATCCAGCCCTGCGCGTCACCCAGTGTACGGAACTTTGCTTACCTTCTAATGCTTTCTCTGGCTGTAAAATAGTCAGAATTGACTTGAAGACTCATGTAAGAACATGAAACATGGGAAAAAAAGGTCATTTAGACCTCTTACAGTCTTCTCTTTATACTGTGTTCTCAAACAGAGATCTTTTCCCTTTCTTGGCCCTAAAAGCAGGAGAGCATTATTACAGACTATACTGTTAGATTTCACTAAATTTCAGCCCAAATTTATTACAAGTAAGTGCCAGGGATCAATGGTAGTGAACGCACAGTAATAAGCAAATGAAGTAAAAAAGATAATATGTATTTTCACTATTCTTCATAGACTTAACATAGACATAGCCCAGAAAAGCTTATATGTCATGTTGGAATGTTATGTGCAACAAGTTGCAAAAAATTTGCTTAGACATTTTATGAAGTAATTTTGTTCTTGCAAATTCAAAAAGAATACTCGTTAGCCACCAGCTTCTCTCTGTTCCTCCCCAGTTTGCTGTACTTCAGGACCTTGCTATGACTCTTCCTTTCAATGTACTGCTCTCCTTGTACAGAACCCTGCACAATTTGTTCCCTCACACTCTTCAAGCCCCACCTGAAATGTCTTTCAAAACTCACTTTTTACCACCATACTTCAGTAGTCTCTTCCTACCTTCTCCTTTATTGTCAGTGTCCCTTTTCCTTGTTGCTAGAAATTAAACACGGTTGTACATATATATCTTTGTCCCCCATTAGAATTGAAGGTCAGTATAGACTATGATGGCATTTGGTTCTGACATTGTCAAAGTCCCAGTTTCGCCAAACTGTCTGAAAATATTGGGCATTCATAATTATTTTTTAATCGATCAATAAATTTCTGGTATTTGTCTGATTTGGCACCTAGTGATTCTGAAAGATCTTTATGAGTATCAATTAAATATCATGTCTCATTAGCCTTAGACTATTGTATGCTCAAAGTCACTGAGCATATATTTAAATTTACCATTTATCAGACATTGGTCCTAATACAGGCTTTTAGGTTTTTATCATTTAGTTCTTTTCTTCTCTCTCTCTCTCTCTCTCTCTCTCTCTCTCTCTCTCTCTCTCTCTCTCTCTCTCCTATGGAATAGAATTTATTCAGGGCATGGGGAAGGGAGTTAAAAGGGCAGTAGGGGCAAAGAAAGGCAGCGAGAGAGAGACAGACAGAGACAGGGAGAGGGAGAGAAAACAGGAATAGAAAAGTGGAGGCCGGGCATGTGGAGAGAGAGGGGGAGGGAGTGGGGAGAGAGTGGGAACAGGAAGGCAAGAGCAAGAAAGGAGCAAGAGATCAAGAGAGCAAGGGCTCTCATTTAGTTATTGAAGTAATGCTCTAGGTTTGCTATTACCTCTGCTTTAATGACAAGGAATTAGATGCATGAAAGTCAACAGTTGAGATCCTTTAATTTTCTTAGGATCATTTGGTTATGGCCAAGCTGGCATTCTTACCTTGTTTGCGAGAGCTCAAAATCCTCTGCACTCTATCACTAAACTGAAGTCTAGTTGATAAGGGCATGGTTAGGATAATTCTGACCGTAAACACTGCATCTAGTTTCTACTTTACAACCAAACAGTGAAATCGCTCAGCTCTCTCAGCGCAAATCATCGATGTTTGTTAAGCTTTCCTGTTCATAAAGATAGATAATAATTATGCCCTTAGCTAATATTTATAAGTTGTTCTGAGTCTTTAATTTGCGTTTGCCTCACTTGATGGCAACCACTGTAGTTTGTGAGATGAAATTGTAGCCATGAGGCTTTGCAGAAGTTCTGTTTATCCTATTCAGGAGTTCGTTATCCAGTTAGAGCTTTAAACAGCCAGTTTCTAAACCTTCCCAAGAATCGCAAAGGATCAACTGTAGGGCAACAGCTACGTGATGGAAAGGCTATTTCAACAAATAGATGTACACTTAGAAGAACGTAACATTTGTCATCACATTCAGCAATGCATTTCTGCGCAAGCTTCGAACAAGCAAATGTTGGCACTGGGATAGTATTTTAAGTCTCTTGATATAATTTTATTCATTCAACAAATGTGTGTTGAGTATACTAATTGCTAGATGCCAGACTTCTATTTCTGGGCATTGAGGATTTATCAATGAGCACACAGATATGCCTTAGTAGAACTTACATCCCAGATGGGTGGTGGGGAAGAAGAGCTGGTAATCTATAAATGTAACAGATAGTAAATCAAATAGACTGTTAAAAATATTCAGCTGTGGGACAAGATAAAAGGGATGAGAAGGGCCAAAGTGAGTGTATGGACGATCATAGTGTAGTAAATGGGTGCTCATGGGAAGTGACACTGGAAAGGTGATGCCGACCAGAACCTGTAGATGTCTCTGTCGATATCTGAAGGGACGGTTTTGAGCAAAACCAACAGCAGCTCCATGCCCTGACAGTAGAATCAGGCCTTCTGTTCCCGGAAAGACAGACGTTCAGTGTATCAATTCCTCCAGAGTGGTGAGCAATAATGTTAAGTTGACCAACAGTGATCCCTTTGCTCTGAAAAGACCTAATTTGTTTTTATTTGGCTGAGATAGAACTTACTAGCCAGGGACAACTTTGATCAGGAAAGGTTTGTTTAGCTTAAACTTCCACATTGTGGTCCATCATTGGTTGAAGGAAGTCAGAATAGGAACTCACGCAGGAACCTTGAGGCAGGAACTGAAGCAGAGACCATGGAAGAACTTGGTCTGACTGGCTTGCTATCCTTGTTTTCCTCAGTTGCTGTCTCATAAAGTCTCGGCCTATTCACTGGAGTAAGGCTCTGCCTACTGTGGGCAGAACTCTCGTACAACAACTAACAATTAAAAAAATGCCTCCCTGTCATGTTCACAAGACAATGTGATAGAGGTAATCCACCAACTGAAAGTCCCTCCTCTTAAGCATGTCTGGGGTTTGTGCTAAGTCAATGAAAACTAACCAGTGCAGACTGTGAGAAGCAAATGTGAAGTAAGGAGAACTGTTCGTTGGTTTTAAAGTATTATACCTGCTCATGCCATTATAGATCACATAGGCAAAGACTGTTTCGTGTATGGATCACTTTTCAATTTACATTTAAAAATCTGGTTTGGGTACTTACGTTAGTAACAATTTAAATGGTATTTAAAAAGTTGGATATCTGTAACAAGTGGAAGAAAGAGTTTGGAGCCTGGTTTTATTTTACACTCCAAAATTAATTCAAAGTGGGCCAATGACTTAAACATAAGGCCTGGAACTATAAAGATTCTAGAAGAAAATTCTGTGACATTGGCCTTGGATATATATTGATACCACAGCACACATGAATGTAAGAATGGAGACTACATTAACATGTGTATTCACAGTGAAGAAAAGAGCAAAAGCAAAAAGGCAGAACATTTATTAGGAAGAAATACAAGTAATATTTATATCTGATAAAAGATTAATAGAATATATATGCTTTACATAACTCAGTGAAAAGAATATATTCTTCAAATGGACAAAAGACCCAAGGAGACATATCTATATCTAATGATGTTAGTTTATAAAGGGGTCAATGTTCGCATCACTATTAACATAAAATACAAACCAACACCACAATAAGAAATTCCTTGATGTCTTTGTGGATGCCTATTGTCATGGTTTGCACATGATTGGTTCAGGGAGTGGCACTATTAGGAGGTGTGGCCTTGTTGGAGTAGGTGTGTCACTGTGAGCATGGGCTTTAAGACCCTCATCCTAGCTGCCTGGAAGTCAATCTTCTGCTAGCAGTCTTCAGATGAAGATGTAGAATTCTCAGTTCCTCCTGCATCGTGCCTGCCTGGATGCTGCCATGATCCCACCTGCCTTGATGATAATGGACTGAATCTCTGAACCTGTAAGTCAGCCCCAATTAAATGCTGTCCTTACAAGAGTTGCCTTGGTCATGGTGTCTGTTTACAGCAGTAAAATCCTAACTAAGACACCTATTCTCACACACACACACACACACACACACACACACACACACACACACACACGCACATTCATACACACACACACACAGCACACAGGTGCTTGCACACACACACACACACAGGCACACAATGATTACAACTATGAGTGCTGGGGAGGCTGTAGAGGAAACAGGATCCTTTGATTACTATCCATGGCAAATGATTTTTGGTGTTTCGCTTATGAATAATAGTATGAAAATTCTTTGCAAACATAAAAGTCAAAATACCATAGGATACAATTCGTCTGCTGGATAGTTCCAAAGGAAGTGAAATTCTCACCTCACAGAGGGACTGGTGCCCCAGATTCTTCATGGAATTATTTGCAATGACTAAAATATGGGGGTAAAGCTAAATGGAAATCAAAAGATGAATGAATCTAGAAACTTTCATTATGTGATCATAAGTTTTTGATTCTCTCGGATAACAATAAAGCCAGAAATGAATTAAGAAGTCAAATGCCAAATGTGTGCCTGTTAGAAACTAGCAATCTATTCATCGAAGAGGTTTATATTTAACATTTCTAACAGCAGAATCCGACCTTGAGTTTCTTAGCATCCTCCACAAACGCTGATGATTAGTATTTTGAATTAGATATTTTGGTGCTGATGAAGAGCCATTAGATTGTGGGCTTAATTTGCATTCTACTAGCTAATGATATTGAAATTCTTTTTGTTAGTTTATTGGTAATTTGTATAACATCTGTTTTGAAGTATTTTCTCAAGTATTCTGTCTATGTTTTAATCAAGTGCTCAGCTTCCTTATTATTTTTAAGGTGTTTATGAGCCCTAATACAAATTCTCTTTGCAGATATGGTAGTCAATATTCTATATATTCTATGTTTATTTTCAAATTATTGACAGTGTGTTTCTAAAAGGATAACTTAGTAACTCTGACAAAGTCCAATTCCTTGTATTTTTTCATTTTCTCTTTCTTCCTTCCTTCCTTTCTTTCTTTCTTTCTCTCTTTCTTTCCTTCTTTCTTTTCGTTTTTGATAAAATTCAAGAAATATTTGCTTAAAACAAAAAGCAGGATTCGCTTCACCTTTATTTCTACTTGTTTGTTAACATTTACAAGCAAGATCTAATGTGCATTGTTCCTTTAGTTTGAAGTAGGGCCAAGATCAAAACTCCTTTTGTTCTCTATGTGTATCTATTTCCCAGTGATACTTACTTTGAAAGGCTACCTTTTCAGTGCTGAACTGTATTGGTGTTTGTGTAAGGAGTAACTTTGTGCACATGTGGGGCTGTAACTGACCTCTACTTTGTTCTGTAAGTTTCTATTGTTGTACTGGCAGCTTGATATAGATTCTATTTGTTTGTTTTGATATGCTGTTTGCTTTCTGAGAGACACCATCTTATTCTATAGCCCAGGCTGGTTTGGGTCTTCATATGCAGTCCATTCTGGCCTCAAACTCACAGCTACCTCTGTCCTCAGAATGCCCTGTGCTGGGATTGTAGGTATGAGTCACTGTCGCTGTTTAATGTCGTGTTTCAACTTCTAACTTTTGAAATTAGAAACCGAAATTTTAATTTTATTCTTGTCTAAGACTTTTTTTTATACAAGTCTCTTTGCATTGGCATATATATTTTAGATCAATTGAAACATGATGGAATTTTGATCTGGATTACATAGAATTTATGGATCAACATGGAGAAAATCGGCATCACAAATTTCACAAAACTCTGCATATATTTTAAATGTGTAGCTGCGGTTTTTGTCTTTAACTCCTCCAAGTAACTTCCTATAGCTTTTTGTATCATATAAGTGATAAATCTATTCTCAAGTATTTCCATGTATGTAACTATTGGATATTCTGTTTTATTTCCCCTTTTAAATGCTTTGGACAAATCTTTATGAAAACACTGATTTTTTTTTAATTGGCTGAGAAATCTATCATTCTGTTATAGCCACTTTCAAATTCTGGTATATTTCATTTTAAAGCCTCCTTACAAACTTTAATGTTGGTGATAATGTTGTGTGTGCATAAAACTTCTCATTCCCCAGTATTTATGTTTTGCATTCTCATCCCTTTTTCACATTGTCTAGATTAAGAACCTTGGGTGTCTTGAGTTTCCTTTATAGGAATAATTGTTCAGGTCTCTTTACCTTGTATATGGCATAAGCTTTAAAGTTTTAAAATTGTGTTAGTAACAATTTGTATATATTTGTTATAATTTTTCCAACTTCCTAACAAACATTATTATGAATAAATACTGATTTTATCAAATTTTCATAATTTGTTAAAAGAATTATGTTGTATATAGTGTTTTTTATTCTGTCAATACAAACTAAATTGCTGGAAATTTTTATTCACACCTTATTGCACATCCCATTTTTATAAGGATTAGAACAATTTCTACAACGGTAAGATTAAGATAAATTCTATTTGCTCAAGGTATATGTCTGTAGTGATCGCTTTGATGCCGGATATTTTATTTTAGTTTAAAGACCATGTTTATGAAAATAAGCCTCCTTTTCCCCTTACAGCACTCCCCACAAATCTATGAGTGCAGATGAAATGTTTCTCTTGAAAACACAATAGAGCTTATAATAAAAACCATCTAACCTTTAATTTTGTTTGGGAGATGTCTTTGGTAGAAACAAGTGTATTGTCTGGGAACTTCCTTATCCATGATAGCAATATATGTAGATGCCGCTTGGATGTCATTGTTTGTGCTGCTACTTTGAGTTTTCCCTTTGGCTTTCATTGGTTTTGTTAGAATAATCTGTTTTACTGATCGTCTCCAATAAACTACTGTTACTGTCAACTGATTTCAACTCTCCCGCTTTTTCTGTTAATTACCGTTCATTTCTAATTCCCACTAGCATTTGGCTTTATTTCCCTGCTTCTTAACTTTGGAAGGTAGAAAGTTTTCTAAGTGATTTCACGATGTGCATTTCCTGCATAGTTGTAGTTTTAACAGCACATTAACGAGGCGCAGGGTGAGATTCCGGTGCTTATGCGCGCTACCTTCTGACGTAAACAAGGCAACTGGTATGCCCATCACCTCAGACGTCATTTCTTTGTACTGGAAAGACTCAAAACCCTCAACCTCTGCTATTTTTAAATCCTTAGTTATGGATGCCACTTATAATTGCTTCGTGAGGTAGCACTGAGACCTTATTCCTTTCACACAGCCCTCATTTTGTACCTGCCAATCATCCATTCCAGCCTCCCCCTCCCCTGCACCCTTCCTAGTGAAAGATCCCTGAAGAGAGACCCTTACTCAAGTCTTGGGAAATCGAGGACCCCAGACACAGAGAGACCATTTTGAACGTAATACACAAAGGTGAGGTTTATTACAGAGATCTATTACGGAGATCTCCGGGCCGACATGTATCCCACGCAGGAGACAGAGGTGTCCACCCCCAGTGGCTGGGAGAAGGGCTTTTTAAAGGAAGAAGTCACAAGCTCCAGGAGATAAGGGGATCTCAAAAGGAAATACCAAAAATGTCACAAGGGGAAACTCTCAAAGTCACAGGATTATTCTTAAGACTCTAGGGTTTGAATGAGGGGAAAGGTCAAGCATTCTCCTGAGAACAGATCCTGATTGTCCTTTAGGGTGTTTGTCAGAGTTGATGAGGCATCTGCATCTGAAACACATCTGGTTAGGCTTGGCCTCGGGTTTCCTGGAATACTCTCTGCAGGACACAATGGCTGGAGGGCACAGTGGGGGCTTGAACAAATTTCACAGGGGCAGAAAAAAATCCATTACTCATTTACTCAGTCCGGTGATAAGCGGGAGGGTCAGTGTCTCTGAACCAGTTCTCCTGCATTTTTAACAATCTGTCTTCCTGAGTCAGATCCTGTTGCTGAGTTTTGAGCTAATTTAAAACCCTATCTTTCACTTGTACCCTACTCTAC
Source organism: Rattus norvegicus (assembly GCF_021556685.1). Lineage (NCBI taxonomy): Eukaryota > Metazoa > Chordata > Mammalia > Rodentia > Muridae > Rattus > Rattus norvegicus. The sequence continues at coordinate 11,775,962 of NC_141547.1, forward strand.
CCTACTCTGCTGCCTATTTTGGGCTCAACTTGTAAAAAGCTTCTCCATAGAAGAGGAAATACCTGGTGCTTATCGTTTTGAACTTGACTTACTCCACTTTACCATAATGCCATCTGTTTCTATGCACATTATTGCAAACAACAGAATTTCACGTGTGTGTGTGTGTGTGTGTGTGTGTGTGTGTTTCCCCTTAAAATTGTCCCTCTGTGTATATACACTACTTTTAAAAAATCATTAATCTATTGATGGACACAATGCCTGACTATGCTTTAGCTGCTGTGAACAAGGCTATCATGAAGTGTGTTAGTGTTTCCTTGACATAATGGTTGCCTCTCTCTGAGATATAAGCCAAGTAGTGGTACGGTATGATTTTGTTGTTGTTGTTTCTGTTAAATACAGACATTTTCTACAAGGGTTGTACATTTGTCTCACTGACAGTGATTACATAAAGGTTCCTCTATCTCTCTATTCACATTAGCATATTTTGTCTTTCTGATAAGTCATTAAATCTTATTAGAATAAATGAGATGATATCTTGCTGGTTTATATTTTTTTGCTTTCCTTATTGTTGATGTTGAACATGCTCTCATATATTTTGGCTATTTTTCACTTTTTAGAATATTATCTACATATCAGATGAGTAACTGGCAATGTTTTTTTTTTTTCTCTCTCTCTTTTTCGGGCTGTGTCGTCACTCTTCCTTGGATGTGCAGAAAGTTGTCTGATTCAGGCCTTTTTTTCCAGTTCTACTTATGTAGCCTTTGGGGAAGGATGTCCTATAATATTTCCTTTGCGTTTTCTTCATTAAAATTCATACTTAGGAGATTTCCTAACACCATTTATTAAAGGCTGCTCCCTGGTGTATGTATTTGGTGTATGTATTAACTGATAAGCACGTCAAGTCATTCTTAAATCCCTGGAAAAAATTCCATTTGTTTATTATGTATAATACTTTATATGACACTGAATTGTTATTGATAGGATTTGTTGAGAATTCTTGCCTGGCTATTCATCAGAGATTTTTTCTATTTTGATGGTGTCTTGTCTTGTTCTAGTGTCATAGTAATGCTGGCATGTAAGAGAAAACTTGGAAGGATTCACTCCCTTTTGGTCCAATAAAAAGGTTTGAGAGAAATTGATATTAGTTTTGCTTTAAGTTTTTTGTAAAAGTCAACATGCAGATACTGGCCCAGGGCTTCTCTCTGTCAAGAGGATGTTTATTCATCACAGGATTATTCCTTCTTATGGTCTGTTGAGTTTTGCTAAGTCTTTACTATTCTATATTTCTCAGATTTTCATTTTGTTTTGTTTTTGTTTTGAATTGTTTTCAGTAGTAATAAACTCTCATGGTATTAATTAGAATGGGTCTTTCTAACTTGATATTCTGTTTGCTTGGATCGTGATTAATTTATTTCTTTTTCTTGATGAGTATAGGTAAAACTATTTATTTATTTATATATTTATTTATTTATTTATTTATTTATTTTCACTTTCTTATTGACACAGAGTTTCATGTATTCCAACCTAGCCTCAAACATGCCATGTACCTACCTAAGGATGACTTGGAATTTCTGAGACATTTCTCTCCACATGTGGTTGATACTGTGGCATATATATATATATATATATATATATATGTGTGTGTGTGTGTGTGTGTGTGTGTGTATACATATATACATACATTTTACATACATTTTAATATATATACATATGTACATACATACATTACATCTATTCACACACACATACAAACACACATAACATATGTATATATGTAGTCATTTTTGTTTCTGAACTGTGAGCCTTGAACTTATCTTTGGCTTTGGGTATCCTAGGTAAGCCCTTTATCAATGAAATTCATTCCTAGCCTCAGATGTCTAAAATTTAATCACAACAGATGTTCAAATATTGACTTAATTTTACTTTTATTATGAACATATTTCACAATAACAAAATAGAATGTAGATCAATAATAGTTAACAAAGGGTATGTTTTTAGGCTACAACAGAAGTCAACTTAGATGAAGTAGACTCTAAAAGAAAAATGGAGATAGTCAAATTGCCTGGTGTGAATGGAAAGGTTCTGACACTTCCTTTAGCAAGATAAACAAAATAATCAACAAGATATACAATATCTGGCTGGGATTATCAACCAAAGTCATCTCACTAATTTTATAAAAGCAAAGTACAAAGAATTAAAAAGAAGATATTTTCAACCACATCAGAAATCCTTAGAAAGTAGGTCATTCTTAAGGCCATAAAGTAAGTCTGTGCACATTTCAAAAGGTAAATATATTATCTTCACATCGACAAAATAGACTAGAAATGAATAGCAGAAGTGAATAACATGTGGAGAAATCAGTTAATACTTGAAAATCAAATAGCATGCAGGTAAAGTAGCCTATTAGTTGAAGGGCACGCCATAAGAAATGTTTCAATATTTTGAAATGAGTGATGATAAATAAATCACTTCCTTCCACCATTTGGAAGATTGGTGGGCTGAACCTGAGCTTGTAGGGATTCTTTTTTTTTTCTTTCTTTTTTTTTATTAATTTGAGTATTTCTTATTTACATTTCGAATGTTATTCTCTTTCCCGGTTTCTGGGCCAACATTCCCCCAGCCCCTCCCCCTCCCCTTCTTTATGGGTGTTCCCCTCCCCATCCTCCCCCCATTATCACCCTCCCCCCAACAATCACGTTCACTGGGGGTTCAGTCTTAGCAGGACCAAGGGCTTCCCCTTCCACTGGTGCTCTTACTAGGCTATTCATTGCTACCTATGAGGTTGGAGCCCAGGGTCAGTCCATGGGTAGTGGCTTAGTCCCTGGAAGCTCTGGTTGGTTGGCATTGTTGTACATATGGGGTCTCAAGCCCCTTCAAGCTTTTCCAGTCCTTTCTCTGATTCCTTCAACGGGGGTCCTGTTCTCAGTTCAGTGGATTGCTGCTGGCATTCGCCTATGTATTTACTGTATTCTGGATGTGTCTCTCAGGTGAGGTCTACATCCAGTTCCTGTCAGCCTGCACTTCTTTGCTTCATCCATCTTCTCTAGTTTGGTGGCTGTATATGTATGTACCACATGTGGGGCAGTCTCTGAATGGGTGTTCCTTCTGCCTCTGTTCTAAACTTTGCCTCCCTATTCCTTGCCAAGGGTATTCTTGTTCCCCTTTTAAAGAAGGAGTGAAGAATTTGCATTTTGGTCATCCTTCTTGAGTTTCATGTGTTCTGTGCATCTAGGGTAATTCGAGTATTTGGCTAACAGCCACTTATCAATGAGTGAATACTATGTGTGTTTTTCTGTGATTGGGTTACCTCACTCAGGATGATATTTTCCAGTTCTCTCCATTTGCCTATGAATTTCATAAAGTCATTGTTTTTGATAGCTGAGTAATACTGCTTATAGGGTTTCTTGTCCCGTTCAAGCCCATGTTAGCAGGTTTGCCTCCTGCAATCAAACCTAACATGCCTCTACACCCCTGCTCTATGATCTTTTGCTATCAAAATCCTTTGCTGTGAAAATTGTGTGTTTTCACACAAACTGTGAGTTGAGAGATCTTAGAAACACTGAAACTAATGTAGGAACTTGAAAAGCACCCACAGTGGTGTCTGCCTCTAAACAAAAGCTGTAACTCTAACAGACCCCACAGACATTAAAATGGATGAACTACCTGACAAGGAGTTCAAAACAACTATTGTAAGGGAACTTAATGGGATACAAAGTAATGCAGACAGTTAAATGACATTAGAAACATACATTATGTTAAGAACGAGAGATTCATCAAACAGATGGCAGACGTGAAAGAATGAACAAGAACTCTTAGAGCTAAAAACCTTAGCAAAGAAGGCAAAACTAAAGCTGAGAGCTTTTCCATTACTTATGTTTATCACAGTCCCTCTCCTCCTCTCATCCCAGTCCCACTCTTACAAGTTCCTCCCCTCATTGCCCCCTCCTCTTCTCCTCAGAGATGGGTGAGCTCCCCTTGGGTACCTGCCCTGGAACATCAACTTTAAGCAAGACTAAGTGCATCTTCTCTGACTGAGGCCCAACCAGGTAGTCCGTGTAGGGGAAGGGGATCCAGCTGCAGGCAACAGAGTCAGAGGCAGCCCTGCTCCACTTGTTAGGGGACCCTCATGAAGACCACGCTGCACATCTGCTACAAGTGTGTAAGGGCCTACGTCCAGTTCCTGCAGGCTCTTTGGTTGGTGGCTCAGTCTCTGTGAGCCCCCACGGGCCCAGGTTAGTTGATTCTGTAGGTTTTCTTGTGGTGTCCTTTAAAACAGAGTCTTAATGGCAGAATCTGCAGAAGGAAGAAATGCCAACCAGGAATACAAGCCATTTCACACAGGCAGGATGACTTTATTTCATTAGGACATGGAGGGGCAGGAAGATTGACCTTATTTCTTTTAAGTTTCGCTTTTAGTTACACTGGCTAATATGGGATGTGATGAGGGTATGTTCCTGAGATATTCATTACAAATCAAATTATGAATTACTGAAAACAGATCACCACTCCAACACCATCATTTTTTGTCAGATAATACATTGAATATTTTGTTTTGGTTTCATTGTTTTATAATATTATTTTATGACCATGATTTATTAGTAATCTTCCCTTGGAAGGGAATATTCTTGGAATTAGTATTCTTTCTTTTCAAATCCAGAAATTCTTGCTTGTTATTTATAAAATTATTAAATTTAGATTAATCTAATTTATTAATTAAACTAAAAATCATAAACTTTAGATTAATTATTAAAACATGACTTTCCTTTTACTCCTGTTACCATATAAAATTTATGTTATATACATAAACTTTTTTCAACTTTACTATGTTAAGTTGTTTCTAGGTATCAGGAAAAAAATATAATTCTGCTTTCTTCCTAATGGTTATTTTTAAAACCATTTTAAAATGTTGAACATTTTCTTTCTTACACTCTCACTCTTAGGAATCTGTGGTGTCTGTTGAATACCTACCATAAGCTCAACTACAGTTGCCTGCATCTCGTCCTTGCCCTTCTTTCTTCTGACTCTCAAATTTGTTAATTTACTGCACCTGTTTCCCTGAACATTGTAACAGATGTATCTTTGTAATGTAATACCCATTGATTTAGCGATTTGTCGGTAACCTGAGACTCTTGTTGAAGAAACTTTAATGATTCTTGATATTTTTCATACCATGCCTCACGAATGTCTAGTTTACACAACCAAAACGAAGTAAGAACTTGTTCTGCTTTGGAAAATGTGACAGGAATGGAGCCCTTAGCAAAGTTACTGGAGCTTCTAACTAAGTGTGACAAAAAGTTGCTTCTTTTTTCTTATAGTTTCAGTAGAAATTTACTTAATTTTCTTCGATTTTGTCGCAGTCTCATTTGGAACAAAGTACTCCCTGTGGGCACCCCAGTCTGATTATTTCATTTGTGTTTGCAGGTTTGCGTGCTTGACGCATTACACTCCTACCCTGTTTGATTCTTAGGCTTCACAAGGAGTCTGTATCCATCCGAGAGAAAAGAGTCCCCTGCCCTGCCTCCTTCCTTCTTCCCCCTCTTTTTGGTTTGGACATTGGAATTCATGTTCTTTCAATGGTCTGCAAGGCCAGGGGAAATAGCAAGACATTGTGACTCACTCAAAATTGAAAATGATGTCCCCTTGCACTTTCTGTTGCCACCGTCCATTCTGTATCATCACAGTTTTCAGAGAGTTTTATGTCTTAAAATGTATCTTGGGAATGAATCCCCAAAGGCTTATCTGGATTTCTCTTTACAGTTCTTTTTCCATTCCCAAATCATTACCAACACCTTTCCAACATTTTGTGCCTGAGAGAAGAGGTTCCTCTCCCTCTGCCAAAAAAATACCTGTGAGATACAGTTTTTGAAATGAGGAAAACAGCGAGGTTCTAAAGTGAGGAGCCCAGATCTGAGAGACCAGATCTTTTAAGTTCAGACTCCATTTTAGAGAGCTGATCAAATTCAGGAAAACTAATAGGCCAATACCCAGCATTAGTTTCAAGTTACCCCCGAAGGAAACCTGAACCTAGCTCCAGTTTCTAGGCTAACTCAAACAAGACCTGGTCTCCAGTTAATCTCCCCCAACAAATCCAGATTTTCCAGGTTAATCCCCAACAAACCCAGCGCCTGACTAACACCCACCAATGCAGAAGGAAGCAGAAGTTTATGGTTTGCTCCCAGCACCAGCCAATTACACTAAAGGCCACAGTAGCTCTCAGATTAGATGCTTGCCAGGCTAAAAGCACTCAACAAGCCAGGCACCTAACCTCCCAACCCCCTAACTCCCAATCATCCCCACCACTTGCTGCTTTCTATAAAATCCTCTCCACTCTCCACTGAAACCTTCCTGCATGGGGCAGTGCGCTGAGCCTGAGCTAGCTCAAATAAAGGCCCCGGTGTGATTGGCATCTGATCAGCTCCTGTCTGGTCTTCTAGGGTTCACTAACACTTCCGAGGCACTACACACCCACTTCTAGACTAGAGCTACACCTCTTCAGCAGTGGACTATGAAATTATTTTACGGATTTGTTCCTTTGTGCAAAGGAAGAAGATGAAATAGTTACAGGAATGACGTTTAAAGTACCCCCAAAATTCGAGAATGTCATCTGGGCAAAAATACCTCCAAAGGCATTGGGAAGAAGATGACGCTTTCCACACACATCCTTTGTAAATCCTATCTTGATATAAAATAAACTGCAAACAGAATAAAAGCAAAATGTTTTCATTATGTAATCATATCGACAAACAACTTGGTCTATATTTCTGAATTTTGGAATATGTAATAGTATCTAATCTTATGTTTCTTCTTGCAAAATGTAATCAAGACACCTTTATTCAATTTGTCTTTTCAAAAATTTTAACAGGCTTCATTTCGTTGTAAAATATTAGTAGTGTTTTGTTGTTTTTGTAGGAAATGTGGTTAAGGAATACTTGCCCACAGTGTTGAGATTTAGGTTTAACAGGGGTGAAAGAGGAAGCTGAAGACATCTTTTATTTTATTCTCGAGCAACTGGCACGCATGCAGAAGCATGCTCGTGTAGCAAGCATGCCAGTTACTGAGCATGAAGCAACACATACAAGCTACAAGGTTTGAAGAATTACATGCTTGAATAATATGTTGGTTTTCTTTCAACTGACTAAACAAATGAATAAAAAATGCAGCTTAAATTAAATTTCCTTTAGAATTACTTAGATACTGCCTCCTGTGTCTCTACCAAGATGTCTGACTTGGTTCTTTGTCCAAGTCCACTAATATTTGTATATACGCATGTGTCCTGTGTGTGTGTGTGTGTGTACATGTGCTATGTGTCTGCACATGTGCTGTGTGTGTTGAGTGATTATTGCGTGTGCACGAGTTGTATATATGCTCATGTATTATGTGTCTGCATGTGTTGGGTATACACATAAATATGTGTTGTGTGTGCATACATGTTGTTTGTGAATGTGTTGTGTGTGTGCAAGTGTTGTGTATATGTACATTGGTTGTGTTTGCAGTGCTGTTTGTGTATGTGTTTTGTATATGTACATGTGTTATGTGTGCATGTGTTTTGTGTACATGTGTATTATAAATGTATTGTGTACATGTGTTGCTTGTATATGTGTTGTATGTATGCATGTGTTGGGTATATAAGTCATGTGTGTGTATGTGTTATATGTGGGCCTGTGGTGTGTATAAATGTGTATGTGTTGTATATATGCATGTGTTGGGTATATAAGTCATGTGTGTGTATGTGTTATATGTGGGCATGTGGTGTGTATAAATGTGTATGTGCTGTGTGTATGCATGTGTTCTGTGTGTACACATGTGTTAGATGTGTGTGTGTGCTATAGGACACTAAGCACTAAGCATATAACCCCCATCTTCATGAGAATAGCTGTGACTTTTACAATCAGTTTCTAACATGTGGCTTGTTGACTGTTGACATTCCTTTACAGAAAGAGAGAGTGGAGGGTCATTGGATCTTCATCTGACATTTTAGCGAATCCTTCCTTCACCTCCTCACCATTTATGTGTATTTCTTCCCCAAGGGCAAGTTGCTTCATGGTCTGGAGGTCTTGAGGTGCTAGGATATAAGGAGAGTGGAAAGTTAACTGGAGGCAGGAGATAGGGAGATGTGCCCCTAGGTGGAAACTGTCATCTACAGAAGAGTGAGGCTTTCTGTTGGTGAGGATGCTTTGAGGACACCCATGATGCTGTAAGCAACCCCTTAACCCACACTTTACAATAAACTCTAATAAACTCTTCGGTTTGCCCAAGTCTTTCTTTGTTGTAATGGCATTTTGTTATTGGATTTAATGATAGACATTTGCTACTCTCTGCCTAGGGATGCAGTTCCTGCCTTCTTTTCTTGGAGTGTTAGGCAAACACTCTGTCACTGAGTTACTTAAAATCCCCATTTCTTCAAATATTATTTTTGAGACAGGGTCTCACAGAGTTAGCAAGTCTGGCCTCAACTTAAAATTCCCCTACCTCATTTTCTTACACAGATGAAATTATAAGCATGTCACCAAACCTAGCATGCATGGATCCTTGTCTTAAAAAATTTCAGTAAATGCTTCTTGTCTGCTTTGCTTTGTGTTTTAGAGTGTTCAGACTGATGGCTGAATGGACACGCAGTTGACTTACTGACTAGAGATCGCATAAGAATAATTTCAGAAAGACCATATTGATGCTGTTGAAGTAAAGTTCCTAATACTGAATACCCTTTGCACTTCCAAATGAGACTTCTTAGTGAACTTGATGTTCTTGCGAAATCGTTTTTTGAACAATAAACTTTACAGAATTTACAACAGCAATGCTGAAAACTCTGCCACACTGTGTAATGATATCAAAACATGAGCTGGATGTCCTCAGCAAAGAACCTTCTTAGCTTCCATAGGTAAAATCCTACATTGCCCAATAAGAGGAGAAAGTTAAGAAATTCTTTGAAAGTACAATTTTATTTCCCCCAAAGAACTCATCATCTTCCCTCTGGATTTTTTTCATGTAGGCTATTTAGGTGAACATTAAAAGTGTGAATAGAAATATTTTGTACCCATGATGCTACAGATTGGCATTTGCAGAGGATGAGAGACACTGCCAAGTGTCTCTCATCAAGTTTCATAATTTACAACCTGTGCAAACTGTGGGCAAGAAACCACCACAGTGGTGCTGAGTATTTCTGGGAAGTTACCACCATCTCAGAACCAATTACTAAAACCTCTTGCACACATTAAAGCTATAAAGATTAAAAATATAGCACACTTGTTATTAAAAATGGATGACTTCATGTAATATGCATTATACACAAAAAAAACAATGTCCTGCCACTTGAGTTTATCACCGCCCTACGGAAAATCCACAAGCCCAGAGTCCCACAGCAAAGTTTGTTTTGGCAAAGCCCAGGAACGTCTTCCTCATGCACAATAAACACAGATGTTCCACACTCAGGCAACTGGCGAGGACGAGATGGTACATGGGGGACGCTTAGCTCTGTAAACAAGGATCCCTCATATCTCACATCCTCTTTTGTGGAGGCTACAGATATTGCTTTAAAAGGGCTGAGTTGTGGGCTGAGAGATGTCTCAGCCAGGACAAGTGCTGCTTTACTTGAAGCCCTGTGTTGGATCACACGGTAGAAGGGAAGAACCAGCTCCTGAAAGTTGCCCTCTGACTCCTGACTGTGCCAACGTATGTGCACACATGCCCATGAACATGCTACATAAACGCAAAACAAATTAAAAATGAGTCTGATGTAAGTTTTGATTACGGGGCTGTAGTCACATTGAATGAGTTCTGTGTGTCTGCAGAAATGACATCTTCTTATGACACCAACACGGCTGTTTTTGAGCTGTCAGGAAGAACCACATTTCATATGTATCTAAAGCTATACCTTCCTTGTCTGTGATTTATTGATTTCTGTCTGTGAGGTATAATATTAATGACTATATTAATTATAAGAAGGTCTGAGAAAGGAAAGTTGTCTAACCTCTTCCATTAGCTGACAGTTAAGGATGGGCGTTCCAAATGACCAGCTAGCTATAATTGTCTTCCCTTGTTCCTTTCAATCTCAGCTAATTGCAATAGAATATCTTGGCTAAGTAAACATTCCTGAGACTCGTACATACCCACTATGCTAGAAAAAAGTTTCAAATGATAACAGATACTTGAGATTTTTACATGACATTTTATCACCGCACTGGTATTAGAATGTTTCCGTTCAAAGTGTCTACTGAAAATGAACATGATGTCCCATATTACGATGACGAATAGGGAGCCGTGAAAACAGAACAGAGTGTAAGTTTTGCTATGGCTTTGGAACTAAGTAAAGTTTTGGAAACTCCTGTCTTAAAATAATGTGTGTCTGAAATAATATCTAAATTATAGGAAAAGACAGGATTTTTTTTAAAGACCAACAATCACTTCCTACATTCTTCAAGTAATCTATCTTGATTCCAGTAGGAAATGAGTTATGTCGATTATATGCTAATTAGTAGAACAATATCTTCAGTTGCTAAGTTCTTAAGAAGACCAACAATCTTGCCCATCATTTTTCTCCATTTTGCCTTTTATGTTTCGTTTGCCAAGTATAAGAGCAAAAGTATTTTGACCATACACAATTCCTCCTCATTATGTGAGTCTTCTGTCCTTTGCGGTAATGTCATTGCATTTTTCTGGTACACTTTATCTATCACACACACACACACACACACACACACACACACACACACACATTTATGAGATACTAAACCTATACACTATGTACTTCAAAACTAACCAAAAGTAAAATTTAAAACAAATTGTGAGCGCCCACCAGATCACCTGGAGCTACAGGTATACTTGGCTGTGAGCTGCATGCTGTCAATGTTGGGACATGAACATGGCTACTCTAGAAGGATAACAAGCATTCTTTGCTTTTCCTTTTTTCTCTCTCTCCTATATAAGTTAACATTCATAAGTGGTAGGGATTAAGGCATAGAGTTGTCTTTTCTTTTTTGATAATCCACTCTATTTGTAGTATATTTTTATGACATGTACTTTTAATATTTTTATGAAAATACTCAGAAAAATCACATGCATTCTATTAAAACATAAGTGCAAAATCCTGTCTCCTAAAACATTGCTATGCTGAACCATGCTTTACTTTTCCTCTGTACTTGTGAGCATATTTAAGAATATTTGTGAAGATTCTTCTTCAAAAATGTTTCTCAGTGTATTATTATAAAGATTTATTTATTTAATGTATGTATGTATACAAGTACACTGTTGCTGTCTTCAGACACACCAGAAGAGGGCATCAGATCCCATTACAGATGGTTTTGAGCCACCATGTGGGTGCTGAGAGTTGAACTGAGGACCTCTGGAAGAGCGGTCAGTGCTCTTAATCGCTGAGTCATTGCTTCTTTTTTCTTTAATTTTAATTTTCTTGGATATTTTATGTATTTACATTTCAAATGTTATTGCCTTTTCCTCCTCTCCTATACCCCCTCCTCCATCCCCTTGCTTCTGTGAGGATGTTCCCACTCCCACCCACCCACTCCCACCTCAATGCCCTGGCATACCCTATACTGGGCAAACAAGCCTTTGCAGGACCAAGGGCTTTTTCTCATATTGATGCTAGACAATGCTATCCTCTGCTACATATGCAGGTGGAACAATTGGTCCCTCCATGTGTACTCATTGGTTAGTGGTTTAATCCCTGAGAGCTTGGAGGAAGGGGGTGTGGGGGGTTGATATTGTTCTTATGGGGAAGCAAACCCTTCAGTCCTTTCTTTAACTGCTCAATTGGGGTCACCATGCTCAGTCTAATAGTTGCAAGCATCCTCATCTGTATCAGTAAAGCTCTGGCAGAGCCTCTCAGGAGACACCCATATCTGGCTCCTGTCAGCAAACACTTCTTGGCATCAGCAATAGTGACTGAGTTTGGTGGCTGCATACGGGATGGATCCCCAGGTGGGGCAGTCTCTGAATGATCTTTTCCTCAGTCCCTGCTCCACTCTTTGTCCCTGTATTTCCTCCTGTGAGTACTTTGTTCTCCCTTCTGAGAAGGACTGAAGCATCCACACTTTGGTCTTCCTTCTTCTTCAACTTCAAATGATCTGTGAATTGCTTCTTGGGTATTCCAAGTTTTGGGGATAATATACACTTATCAGTGAGTGCATACCATGTATGTTCTTTTATGACTGTGCTACCTCACTCAGGATGATATTTTCTTGTTCCATCTACTTGCCTAAGAATTTCAGTAGGTCATTGTTTTTAACAGCAGAGTAATATTCCATTGTGTAAATGTACTACATTTTCTGTATCCATTCCTCCGTTGAAGGACATCTGGGTCCTTTCCACCTTCTGGCTATTATAAATAATGCTACTATAAACATAATGGAATATGTATATATCCTTGATATATGTTGGAGCATCTTTTGGGTGTATGCCCAGAGGTTGTATAGCTGGGTACACAGGTACTACTATGTCCAAATTTCTGAGGAACCACCAGACTGATTTCCAGAGTGGTTGTACAAGCTTGCAATCCCACCAACAATACAAGAGTGGTCCTATTTCTCCACATCCTTGCCAGCATCTACTGTCACCTGCATTTTTAATCTTTAGCCATGCTGACTGGTGTGAGGTGGAATCTCAGGGTTGTTTTGATTTGCATTTCCTTGATGAGTAAGGATTTTAAAAATTTCTTAAGGTGCTTCTCAGCCATTTGGTATTCCTCAGTTGAGAATTGTTTATTTATCTCTGTATCCCATTATTTAATAGGAATATTTGACTCTCTGGAGTCTAACTTCTTGAGTTCTTTGTAGATACTAGATATTAGCACGCTACTGGATGTAGGAGTGGTAAAGATCTTTTCCCAATCTGTTGGTTGCTGTATTGTCCTATTGACAGTGTCCTTTGCATTACAGAAGCTTTGCAACTTTATGAGGTCCCATTTGTCAATTCTTGATCTTAGAGCATAGGCCACTGGTGTTCTGTTCAGGAAACTTTTCCCTGTTCCTATGTGTTTGAGGCTCTTCCCCACTTGCACTACTATTAGCTTCAGTGTATCTGGTTTTATGTGGAGGTCTTGATCTTCTTAGATTTGAGCTTTGCACAAGGAGAAAAGAATGGGTGAATCTGCATTCTTCTACATGGTGATTTGCAGTTCAGTCAGCACCATTTGTTGAAAATTCTGTCTTTTTTTCCATTGATTAGTTTTAGCCCCTTTGTCAAAGATCAAGTGACAATAAGTGTGTGAGTTCATTTTTGGGTCTCCAATTCTATTCCACTCATCTACCTGCCTGTCTCTGTACCAATACCATGCAGTTTTTATCATGACTGCTCTGTAATATAGCTTGAGGTCAGGGACAGTGATTCTCCCAGCAGTTCTATTATCGTTGAGAATAGTTTACACTATCCTGAGTTTTTGTTATTCCAAATGAATTTGCAAATTGCTCTTTCTAACTTTATGAAGAATTGAGTTGGAATTTTGATGGGGATGTCTTGAATCTGTAGATCACTTTTGGCAAGATGGCTATTTTTACTATACTAATCCTGCCAATCCATGAGCATGGGGGGTCTTTCCATCTTCTGAGATCTTCGATTTCTTTCTTCAGAAACTTGAAGTTCTTTTCATACAGACCTTTCACATGCTTGGTTAGAGTCACACCAAGGTATTTTATATTATTTGTGGCTATCATGAAGGGTGTCATTTCCCTAATTTCGTTCTTGGCCTGTTTATCCTTTGAGTAGAGGAAAGCTACTGATTTGGGTTAATTTTATATCCAGCCATTTTGCTGAAGTTGTTTATCAACTGTAGGAGTTTTCTAGTGGAATTTTGGGGGTCACTTAACTACAGTATCATATCATCTGCAAATAGTGATATTTTGACTTTTTCTTTTCCAATTGCTATCATTTGATCTCTTTTTGTTGTCTAATTGCTCTGACAAGGACTTCAAGTACTATATTGAATATGTAGGGAGAAAGTGAGCAGTCTTGTCTAGTACCTGATTTTAGTGGGATTGCTTCAAGGTTCTCTCCATTTAATTTGATGTTGGCTACTGGTTTGCTGTATATTGCTTTTACTATGTTTAAGAATGGCATTTGAATTCCTGATATTTCCAAGACTTTTTTTCATGAAGAAATGTTGAATTTTGTCAAATGCTTTCTCAGGATCTAATAAGATTATCATGTGTTTTTTTTTTCTTTGAATTTGTTTACATAGTGGATTATGTTGATGGATTTCCATATATCAAACCATCATTGCATCTTGGGATGAAGTCTATTTGATCATGCTGAACAATCATTTTAAAGTGTGCTTGGATTTAGTTCCTAAGAATTTTGTTGAATATTTTTGCATTGATATTCATGAGGGAAATTGGTCTGAAGTTCTCTTTCTTTGTAGGGTCTTTGTGTGGTTTAGGTATAAGCATAATTGTGGCTTCATAGAACAAATTGGGTAGTGTTTCTTCTGTTTCTAGTTTGTGGAATAGTTTGAAGAGTATTGGTATTAGGTCTTCTATGAAGGTCCGATAGGATTCTGCCCTAACCCATCTAGTCTTGGACTCTTTTTGGTTGGGAGTCTTTTAATCACTGCTTCTATTCTTTAGGGGTTATAGGACTGTTTAGATGGTTTATCTGATCCTCATTTAACTTTGGTACCTGGTATCTCTCTAGAAAACTGTCCATTTCTTCCAGATTTTCCAGTTTTGTTGAGTATAGGTTTTTGTAGTAGGATCTGATAAAATTTTTTTAATTACCTCTGTTTCAGTTGTTATGTTTCTCTTTTCATTTCTGATTTTGTTAATTTGGATAGAGTGTTCTCTGTGCCCTCCAGTTAGGTTCACTATAGGTTTATATATCTTGTTGATTCTTTGTTTAGTTCTTTTTGTTTCAACTTGGTTGATTTTGGCTCTGAGTTAATTTCTTGCAATCTACTCCTCTTGGATGAATTTGCTTCTTTTTGTTCTAGAGCTTAAAGGTGTGCTGTCAAGCTTCTAATGCATTTTCTCTCTGGTTTCTTTTTGAAGGCATCCAGAGCTATGAGTTTTCCTCTTGGCACTGCTTTTATTGTATCCCATAAGTTTGGGTATATTGTACATTCATAGTCATTAAATACTAAAAAGTCTTTTATTTATTTATTTCTTGTCCAAGTTTTCATTGAGTAGAGCATTGTTCAGCTTCCATGCGTATGTGGGTTTTCTGTTATTTTTGTTGTTATTGAAGACCAGCCTTAGTCAATGGTGATCTGATAGGATGCATGGGATTATTTCAATCTTCTTGTATCTATTGAGGCCTATTTTGTGACCAATTTTGGAGAAGGTACCATGAGGTGCTAAGAAGAAGGTATATTCTTTTGTTTTAAGATAAAATGTTATATAGATATCTGTCAAATCCATTTGGTTCATAACTTCTTTTAGTTTCACTGTGTCTCTGTTTAGTTTCTGTTTCCATGATCTGATCATTGATGGGAGTTGGGTGTTGAAGTCCCCCACAATTACTGTGTGAGGTGCGATGTGTGCTTTGAGCTTCAGTAAAGTTTCTTTTATGAATGTGGATGATCTTGCATTTGGAGCATTGATGTTCAGAATTGAGAGTCCAACTTGTTAGATTTTTCCTTGCATGAATGTGAAGTGTCCTTCCTTAACTTTTTGGTAATTTTTGGATGAAAGTCGATTTTATCCTATATTAGAATTGCTACTCCAGCTTCTTTCTTGGGACCATTTGCTTGGAAATTTTTTCCAGCCTTTTACTCTGAGGTAGTGTCTGTCTGTGTCAATGAGGTGTGTTTCCTGTATGCAGTATCATGCTGGGTCCTCTTTACGTATCCAGTCAGTTAGTCTATGTATTTTTATTGGGGAATTGAGTCCACTGATGTTGAGAGATATTAGGGACCAATGACTGAGGAGATTCTCTGTTCAATCTTTTCTATTCTGTTGGTGATGCTTCTGTCTATGGCTCCAGATCTTTTCCCTAGGTTTTCTATCTTCAGGGTTGTCTCCCTTTGTGATTTCTTTACTGTTTCTATTTCTCTTTTTAGCTCCTGGTTGATTTTGTTCAATTCCTTCACCTGTTTGGTTGTGTTTTCCTGTAACTCTTTAAGGGATTTTTGTTGTTGCTATTGTTGTTGTTTCCTCTTAAAGTGTTCTACGTGTTTACCTGTGTTCTCCTGTGTTTCTTTAAGGAAGTGATTTATGTCCTTCTTAAAGCCTTCAATCATCATCATCATAAGATGTGATTTTTAAATCCAAATCTTGCTTTTCCTGTGTGTAGGATATCCAGTATTTGCTGTAGTGAGAGAACTGGGTTCTGATGATGCCAAGTAGTCTTGGTTTCTGTTGCTCAGTTTCTTGTGCTTGCCTCTCACCATCTGGTTATCTCTGACGTTAGTTGGTCTTGCGGTCTCTCACTGGAGCTTGTCCCTCCTGTGGGCCTGTGATCCTGTGATCTTAGGGGTGAGAGTGCTCCTGGGAGAACAGCTCTCTCTGGGTTGGTTTTGGATCTGGAGGGCTGTGGGACATCCTTAGCTCTTGGTGCAGATGGAGACCAGAAGTGTCCTGTCACAGGCTGCCCTGTGGCTCCTGTGCCCTATGTGCTCCCAGCAGGTCTCTCTTTGGACAACCATAAGTGGCGTCCTACCTGTGGGCTTAGGAGTGAGAGCACTTCTGAGAGTCTGGCTCTCTGCGGGCAGGTTTTGGGTCTCAAGGACTATGGAACTGAACTCTGGTTGCAGATGGGGACCACAATAACAAGCACTCTTAATTATGAATCTATCTCTTTATCCCCTCTTACTATCATTTAAAAAGACTTCTTATGTTATAATTATATTTTTGGAGTAATTACAAAACAAAACATTGAGAAGAGCATTATCAATGTGAAAAACATATGCTTTCCATAATTAAAAAATCTGATGATACAGAAATTTAAATGCCAGTGTATTTAAAAAATCATTCATTTACATGCTTGGTTATAATAATTTCTATAGTTGAAACTTTGTATAAGTAAATTGTGACAAATGAGAGAAGAATTTTGACTGTGATTATTCAATCATGATATTCATTTAAAATCCTAGCTCTCATCTTAGCAAAACTATTTTTCTTAAAATGTGACTAAGTTTTTGTCTTCCCTCATGCCAATCAGTTTTCCTTGCAAACAAATCAAACTGTGTCAAATAATGGTTAAAATTCCTTTCTGCATCCACTGAACCAACCACAGAAAAACATGCATAAAAATATTTCATCTGTACTATCTCTCCTGTCATTATTTAAAAATTCAACACTTTACATAGTATTCTTTCTGTGTTAGATAGAATAAATCACCTAGCAATGATCTAAATTATGTAAGTGTATGTATATAACTTATATATGTTTTACCATAGATGGCAATCACATTGCTTATTTTTTAAAGGTAGAGAGATGAGTATTTCTAAACATTAAATTATCAAAATTCATCCTCCATAATCCAAGCTACTTTCTCACTTGCTAACATGTTGGGTGTTCTTTGGAAGGTAATTCAAAGATTTTCTTCCTTAAATAATCTGCTAAGTAAATCTTCCTGTCAGCCCCTTGTCAGCATTAAAAATCTTGGGAATTTCAAAAATTTTCACTTTTTTGTACATGAAAAATATGAATAGTTCATATTTCCGTTCTCTCAACTGCTCATGATTTACTGTAAATGCTATAGAATAACAAGTCAGTTTATGGTCTAAAAATGAATGGCTGATTATTTCCCCCTGTTTTATAAAAAAAGTACTATGCACAATTTTAAAACTCCTGTTTTCTACTTCTTATTTAAAAATGTTACATATAGGTATCCTTCCTCTACTGATTCCTAAAACATTTGTTTGTTTCATTATTAAAATAGAACCTGAGCCAATACCAGTGGGAAGAAATTATTTTAAAAATTAATGTGTTCATCAACTTTTACCAGTAGAACAAATACTTGAAACAACTACAGGATGTAAGGATTGATCTTTGCTCCTTGTTGCAGAGATGCCAGCCGGTAGTTAGGCTCCTTTATTCTATGGGAATAGTGAGGCAAGATATTATCATGTCAAAGGTGCCTTGTGGAGGAGTCTGCTCACCTCATGGCAGACAGACACACAGAGAGGAGAAAGTCTGGGAATCAAATACATCTTTTAAATGCACACTTCAAGTGGCCTATGTCTTCCAGAAGTCCCACCTCTTAGTTATTACTCATAATAGCGCAATAAAATTATGACTCAATCAGTGGATTAATCCACTCAGAAAGCCAAAGTACTCATGATGAGCACCACTTTTTGGTGATTGGAACCTCCAACTGGGAGCCAAGCCTTTAACTCGAGAACATTTGGGAATTATATCTATATCTGGCTTTAATTCTTTTGTTTTTCTATTTCTGGGGGTTGCTGGGGCATACAGACAGTTCTCAGTTGCTAACATGTTGGGTGTTTTTTGGAAGGTAATTCAAAGATTTTCTTCCTTAAATAATCTGCTAAGTAAATCTTCCTGGCTACCTTAAGATGTAGAAAAAGCAAGATAATGACCTAGCATCCCATCTCATGAAGATAATAGAGACCTTTAAAGAGGATATAAAGAACTCCCTTGAAAAAAAATACAGGAAAATGCAGGCAAACGGGTAGAAGTCCTTAAAGAATCAAATAAATCCCTTAAAGAAATACAGGAAAATATAATCAAGCAGGCGAAGCAATTGAACAAAATGGTCCAAGAACTAAAAATGGAAATAAAAACAATAAAGAAAGTACAAAGAGAGGCAACCCCGAAAATGGACAACTTGGGAAAGAGATCAGGAACTACAGATTCAAGTATCACCAACAGAATACAAGAGATAGAAGAGAAAAATCTCAGATATAGTAGATAACATAAAAAATATTGACACATTGGTCAAAGAAAATACAAAGTGTGAAAAGTGTCTAACCCAAAATATCCAGGAAACCCAGGGCACAATGAAAAGATGAAACCTAAGAATAATAGGAATAGAAAAGGGTGAGGAATCCCAGCTCAAAGGGCCAGAAAACATCTTCAGCAAAATCATAGAAGAAAATTTCCCTATACCAGAGAAAGAGATGGCCATAAATGTACAAGAAGCCTACAGAACACCAAATTGATAGAACCAAAAAAGAAAATGCTCTCATCACATAATAATCAAAACACTAAATGCACAGAAAAAAGAAAAATATTGAAAGGTGTAAGGTAAAAGAGTCAAGTAACATAAAAGCAAACCTATCAGAATTACACCAAACTTCTTCTTTTTTTTTTATTTTATTTTTTTTTTTTATTATCTTGAGTATTTCTTATATACATTTCAAGTGTTATTCCCTTTCCCGGTTTCCGGACAGACATCACCCTCCCCCCTCCCCTTCCTTGTGGGTGTTCCCCTCCCAAACCTCCCCCCATTGCCACCCTCCCCGCATAGTCTAGTTCACTGGGGGTTCAGTCTTAGCAGGACCCAGGGCTTCCCCTTCCACTGGTGCTCTTACTAGGATATTCATTGCTACCTATGGGGACAGAGTCCAGGGTCAGTCCATGTATAGTCTTTAGGTAGTGGCTTAGTCCCTGGAAGCTCTGGTTGCTTGACATTGTTGTACTTTTGGGGTCTCAAGCACCTTCAAGCTCTTCCAGTTCTTTCTCTGATTCCTTCAACGGGGGACCTATTCTCAGTTCAGTGGTTTGCTGCTGGCATTCGCCTCTGTATTTGCTGTATTCTGGCTGTGTCTCTCAGGAGCGATCTACATCCGGCTCCTGTCGGTCTGCACTTCTTTGCTTCATCCATCTTGTCTGATTGGGTGGCTGTATATGTATGGGCCACCTGTGGGGCAGGCTCTTACACCAAACTTCTTAACAGAGACTCTGAAAGGCAGAGGATCCAAGACAGATGACATCCACATTGTAAGAGAACACAAATGCCAGTCCAGGATACTATAACAAGCAAAACTCTCAATCATCATAGATGGAAAAATCAACATATTCCATGACAAAACCAAATTTAAACAATGTCTTTCTACTAGTACAGCACTACAGAGGATACTGGAATAAAATCTCCAACAAATGGAGAGTAATGACACCAAAAAAATAATTATAAATAAATAAATAAAATCACAAACTAAACAGTCCACAACAAACCCATAAAAGAAAATCATACATACATAATACCATCTCCAGCAACAAAAATTATAGGATTTAATAATCATGTCTTTAATATCTCTCTCAACATCAATGGACTCATTTAAAAGACAGAGGATAACAGACTGGATATGTAAACAGGATCCAACATTTTACTGCACACAAGAAACACATCATAATGACAAAGACAGACACTACCTCAGAGTAAAAGGCTAGACTAAAGCTATACAAGCAAATGGTCCCAAGAAACAAGCTGGAGTTGCCATTCTAATATCCAATAAAATAGACTTTCAACTCTAAGTTATCAAATGAGATGGGCGAAGGACACTCCATATTCATCAAAGGAAAATTCCACTGAGAGGAAGTCTCAATCCTAAACATCTATGCCCCAAATGCAAGGGTAGCAACATTAATAAAAGAAACTTTAGTAAAGCTCAAAACACACAGTGAACCTCACACAATTATAGTGGGAAACTTCAACACCCCATTCTTACCAATGGACAGATCATTGAAACCTAAAGAGAGACACAGTGAAACTAAAAGAAGTAATGAACCGAATGAATTTAACATATTTATAGAACATTTCACCGCAATAAACAGCATATACCTTCTTCTCAGTACCTGATGGAACCTTTTCCAAAATTGACCACATAACCAGACATAAAACAAGCCTCAACAGATACAAGAAGATTGGAATAATCCAATACATCTTATCAGATCACTTCGAACTAAGGCATCAATAATAATAAAAAATAAAAGAAAAAACAAGGGGTTGGGGATTTAGCTCAGTGGTAGAGCGCTTGCATAGCAAGCGCAAGGTCCTGGGTTTGGTCACCAGCTCTGAAAAAAGAAAAAAAAAAGAAAAAACAAACAACAACAACAAAAACAAAACCCAGAAAGCTCACATACTCATGGAAACTGAACAACTTTCTGCTCAATACTAACTTGATCATGGAAGAAATAAAGAAAAAAATCAAAAACTTTATAGAATTCAATGAAAATGAAGACACATTATACCCAAACTTATGGGACACAATGAAAGCAGTGTTAAGAGAAAAAAAATCATAGTATTGTGTGCCTTCTGAAAGAAATTGGAGAGATTCCATGCGAACAACTTAACAGCACACCTGAAAGCTCTAGAACAGAAAAAGGAAACACACCCAATAGTAGACTGCAGGAAACAGTCAAACTCGAGGCCGAAATTAGGCAGTTAGAAACAAAGAGAATGATACAAAAAATCAACAAAACTAAGAGCTATTTTTTTTTGAGAAAATCAACAACACAGATAAAACCTTAACCAAACTAAGGGGCACAGAAACAAATTAACAAAATCGGAAATGAGAAGGGAGACATAACAGCAGAACCTGAGAAATTAAAAAAAAACTATCACAATCTACTACAAAAGCCTATATTGTACAAAACTGGAAAATCTAGATGAAATGGGTGAATTTTTTAGACATATACCATATACCAAAGTTACATGAAGATCAGATAAACTATCTAAACAGTTCCATAACCCCTAAAGAAATAGAAATAGTCATCAAAAACCTCACAACCAAAAGAAAAATCCAGAGCCAGATGGTTGTAGTAAAGAATTCTACCAGACCTTCAAAAATCTAATTCCAATCCTCCTCAAACTATTCATCAAAATAGAAACAGAAGGAACACTACCTAATTCATTCTATGAAGCCTCAGTAACTGGTACCTAACCCATACAAAGACCCAACAAAGAAAGAGGACTTTAGATTAATCTCCCTTATGAATATCAGTGTAAAACAACTCAATAAAATTCTCACAAACCAAATTCAAGAACACAACAAAATGATCATTTACCATTAACAAGTAGATTTCATCCCAGGGATGCAGGGATTGTTCAATACACAAAAATGTGTCAATGTAATCTACTATATAAACAAACTCAAGGGAAAAAGCCACATCATCCTTTCATTAAATGCAGAAAAAGCCTTCAACAAAAGACAATAGTTCTTCATGTTATAAGTCCTAGAGAGATCAGAAACTCATGGCATATACCTAAATGCAATAAAAACAATATATACCAAATCAACACCCAACATAAAATTAAACAGAGAGAAACTAAAAGCAATCACACTAAAATCCAGGGCAAGGCAAAGTTGCCCACTTCTACCTATCTATTCAATATAGTATTTGAAGTTCTATCTAGAGCATTTTGCAACAAAAGGACATCAAGGGATACAAATTGGAAAAGAAGAAGTCAAAGTACCACTCTTGCAGATGATATGATAGTATACATAAGCAACCCCCACATTCTACCAGAGAATTACTACTATAGCTGATAAGCAACTTCAGCCAAGTGACAGGATATAAAATTAACTCAAACAAATCAGTAGTCTTTCTTTATATAAATGAGAAATGGGTTGAGAAAGAATTTAGGGAAACAGTTCCCTTCACAATAGCTACAATAGCATAAACTATCTTGGTGTAATTCTTAGGAAGAAAGTGAAAGATCTGTATGACAAGAACTTCAAATCCCTGGAAAAAGAAGTCAAAGATGACTTCAGAAGATAGAAAGGTCTCCCATGCTCATAGACTGGTAAAACTAGCTTAGTGAAAATGGTCATTTTACCAAAAGTAGTCTACAGATTCAATGCGATCCCTATCAAAATTCCAACACAATCCTTCACAGATGTTGAAAGAGAAGGTCTCAGCTTCATATGGAAAAACAAAAAATCCAGGCTAGCCAAAACATTTCTCAACAATAAAAGAACTTCTGCAGGAATCCCCATCCCTGACCTCAAGTTGTACTACAAAGCAATAGTGATAAAAACCGTATGGTACTGATACAGAGACAGACAGGTCAATCAATAGAATAGAATTGACTACCCAGAAGTAAGTCCATACACCTATGGACTCTTGATTTTAAACAAAGAAGCCAAAAACATTCAGTAGGAAAAGAAAGTATATTCAACAAATGGTGCTGGACTAACTGAAGGTCTGTATGTGGGAGAATGAAAATAGATCCTTGCACAAAGATAAAGTCCAAGTGGATCTAGGGCCCCAACATAAAACCAGATACCCTGAATCTAATAGAAGAGAAAGTTGGAAAGAACCTCAAACTCGGGGCACAGGGGGAAATTTCCCGAACAGAACATCAATGGCTCAGGTTCTAAGATGGGAAATTAACCTCCAAATACCCAAACAACCCAGTTTAAAAAAATGTGGTACATATCTAAACAGAGAATTCGCAACAGAAGAATCTCAAATTGTTGAGAAGCACTTAAAGAAATGTCCAAAGTCCTTAGTCATCAGAGAAATGCAAATCAAAACGACCCTGAGATTCCAAACCTTACACTAATCAGAATGGCTAAGATCAAAAGCTCAAGTGATAGCACATGCTGGTGAGGATATGGAGAAGGAAGAACACTTCTCCATTGCTGGTGGGAATGCAAACTGATACAACCACTCTGAAAAACAATCTGGTGCTTCCTCAGAAAATTGGAAATAGTTATTTTACTTGAAGACCCAGCTATACCACTCTTGGGCATGTACCCAAAAGATGCTCCACCATGCCACAAGGACCTGTGCTTCACCATTTTCATAGTAGCCTTATTTTTAATAGCCAGAAGCTGAAAACAACCCAGATTACCTCAACTGATCGATGGATACAGAAAATGTGGTTATTTACTCAACAGAATACTATTCAGCTATTAAAAATGAGGACAGAATGAATTTTGAAGGCAAATGGATGAAACTACAAAATATCATCCTGAGTGAGGTAACTCAGACCCAAATAGACATGCATGGTATGTACCCACTGATAAGTGAATATTAGCCAAAAAGTACAGAACACCTAGGATACAATCTACAGAATGTAAAAAGTGTAACAAGCAGAAATGCCCAAGTGAGGAGGCTTCAGTTCTACTTAGAAGGGGGAAGGAAATAATCACAGGAGACAAAGTGAGGGAGAGGGGAGGGGGAGGGAAAATGGGGGAACAGGATTAGATATGGGGTGGAGGGGACAGGAGAGAAGCCCAGAGGGCCAAGAGAGTGAATGGAAATAAGCAGCCTTGGGGAATGGGAACTGGAAGAATCCACCTCCGGTAGATAGACAGAGCCACACATGAAGGGACAGGGTTACTAACCCACAGTCAAAATTCCTGACCCAAAATTACTGCTGTCTAAAAGAACTGCATGGACAAAAATGGAGAACAGACTGAAGGAAAGGTGGTTCAATGATTGGCCCAACTTGGGATCCATCTTGTTGGGGGACACCAAGGCCTGACACTTCTGTGCTATAATGTGTTTACAGACTGGAGCCTAACATGACTGTCCTCAGAGAGGACTGATGTAGAAAAGATCATTTGATTTTGAAACCAGCTCCCTCTACAGTCCTGGCTATCCTAAAACTCACTAAGTAGACCAGGCTAGCTTCAAACTCACAGAAATCCTCCTGCTTCTGCCTCCAAGGTGCTACAATTAAAGACATGCACTAGGTTGAAAACGTGGAAAATATTTTAAGTGTTTGATTATTTATGACTTGGATTTGGGTGAGTCCACCTAATCAAAGCCATCACTTGAGTCAAAGCTTTGTTATCCCAGTCTAGAATTCTTTCTTGGTTCTTCTTCAGCCAGCTTAGTGTGCCTCTCCTAACATCACAGAAACTGCATTTATCATCATTGCTATAATTTACATTCCTAACCGTATCTTCCAACTCCCAGTCTGCTCACTTTATACCTTGTGGAAGGTCTTGGTTCAATGACTTACATCACTCTCTTTGAGATACTTCATCTATTGAATCCCAATCCTTTGCCTTTCAGATCCTCCTCCTTGTTGGCTATCTCCTCAGCTTCCTCACCTATTCCTGGTGGATTATCCTTCAGAGATGTTTTGCTTTTACCTTTTTTGACTTCCTGACTTTGAATACCTACCCCTAATCTTTCACCAATTACTCTACCCATATGTGGCTGCATGATCTCATGACATAGAGCACACACACACACGCACACACACACACACACACACACACACACACACACACACAAAACACACACACACGCACAGAGAGAGAGAGAGAGACAGAGACAGAGAGAGACATAGACAGAGATAGAGAGACAGAGACAGACAGAGACAGAGGCCTGTGGGCCATCTAATACTAATCTACTTTCTTCAGCACTGCCCTTATTTTCTACAGCACCTGTGTCCAATTATTCTGCAAAGCAATTTGTCTGATGTTGAAGTTAGACCTGGAAACACTGTCTCAGTTACTATCATCATGGATCAAGCCAGGAGCATCACTACCTCATGCCATTTTGATTTTCTTCTTTTCTATTCTTTCACCTTTTCTATTTTTTCCTATTCTGTTTTCAGTATCTTAGGCAGGGAAATCTTTATAATTAAAAAAATATTAACTTAAATCTCACAAATCTTTCACTCAAAATTTCTAATGACTTTCCCTGCTGGAAAAAATATTTCACCTTCAATTTGACTCTCTTTGGAACTGTACTAAGTCAGTTAGACTAATATGAATTCTACAGGAACAATAAGTAAATATACAATTAATATCATAAGAATTGTATGTTTATTAATTAAATCTTACCATGGAAGGAAATTTATGGACCATAAGAGTTTACAGCATATATTGTATAATTAAGTATGAAAAGATAGGAGTATATATTACATATACTATAAATGCTATTTCATTTATCTACACTAACTTTTTTTAGCAGTTTTGAAAGAACAGACATTGTTCCAGAAGCTACAGCACAAAGTGAAATCTTTTTGTAACCTAGCTTCATATTCTTATTTTGCAAAACATAAAGACATAGTCAAATAAATGGCCCAAGGTTTCTTTTCACTGATCATGAACAATAGAACAGGGGATTAGACCCAGTGGCTCCACCTGGTAGAGTCCTCATTCTCCTCTCCTCTCCTCTCCTCTCCTCTCCTCTCCTCTCCTCTCCTCTCCCCTCCTCTCCTCTCCTCTCCTCTCCTCTCCTCTCCTCTCTTCTCCCCTCCCCTCCTCTTCTCTCCCCTACTCTCTTCTCCCCTCCCCTCCTCTCCTCTCCCCTCCCCTCCCCTCCTCTCTCCTGTCCTCTACTCTCCCCTCCCCTTCCCTCCCCTAACCTCCTCTCCCCTCCCCTCCCCTCTTCTTTCTCCTCCTCTCCTCTCCTCTCCCTCCCCTCCTCTCCTCTTCCCTCCTCTCCTCTCCCCTCCCCTCTTCTCTCCTCTCTCCCCTCCCCTCCCCTCCTCTCCTCTCCTCCCCTGTCCTCTCCTCTCCCCTCCCCTCCTCTCTCCCCTCCCCTCCTCTCCTCTCCTCCCCTGTCCTCTCCTCTCCCCTCCACTCCCCTCATCTGTCCTCTCTCCTCCCCTCCTCTCCTCTCCCCTCCCCTCCCTTCTCCCCTCCCCTCCCCTCCTCTGTCCTCTTCTCTCCTCTCCCTTCCCCTCCTCTCCTGTCCTCCCCTCCCCTCTCCTCTCCTCTCTCCTTCCCCCCTCCTCCACAACACCCCTCTTCCTCCCTTTCACAAGCTGTGAAGGTTTTATACGTTAGTCATATCATTTTGAAATACATAAAGGAACGGAGAGCCATTGGAGCATTTGGTTTCTGACCTTTCTTTTTTTTTTTTTCTTTCGGGGCTGGGGACCGAACCCAGGGCCTTGTGCTTGCTAGGCAAGCGCTCTACCGCTGAGCTAAATCCCCAACCCCGATTTCTGACCTTTCTAATGACGCCTCCCCCAACCCCACACAGAGAGTCTTATAGATTGGATGGGATCTAAATAACTTGAAGAAGAATGCTACTAAAATTAAAAATGCTGGAAACTATAATTCCAGGCTGTTTTCAGTGCAGGTTAAAGCAAATGTTAGCCTAATGCCTGCCCCATAGGACGCATTTAACACGCTCCCCCTAGTGCTCCATGTTTTCTCAGTTAATTATTATAGAAGACCTTTGGGCTGAGGTCCATTATTTCCCCCACTCTCCATTGAGAAAATTGACTTGGAGAGGTTACGTCATTTGGCTAATGGTACAGCTAGCCAGCAGAAAATCCAGGACCCAAATTTACATTTTCCGATGCTGAAATTATGCTTCTAACTCTAATGAATTGGGAACTGAAACTAATTTAATAAAAAAATCATCATGACTTTGAGTCACTGAAAGCTACCCAGAGGAATAAGAAGTTTTTCAGGACTAGGACAAATGATATTGTTAATAATTAAGGATGCTAAGTCTTGTTATACAAACTTTACTTGTGGTTCTGCTTTTGCTTGGAAATACAACGTGAAACACAAACAGAGGGCTTTTCTACATGTAAAAAGGTAGACTACAAGTGATGTTCAGGATTCTTGCAGATAACACTAAAAACTGCCAAGTAACATGTATAAAAGAGACAAGGACAGAAGCTGACAGGGGAAGAGGAAGGCAGTGTAGAAGAAATTGGATCTGAAAAGGGGACATGGGAGTGAGTTCTTTTTTGTTACTAACATCTAGGGATTTAAACTGAAGAGGCTAGTCATACTCAAATGCCAATGGGCTCAGCCAGTTCTTTCTTAATTCTCATTTTCCCCAAAAGACAGAGAAACAAATAGCCAAACTTATTAGACGTAAACTATCTGAAAATAATTACTTCGTGAAAGCCAAAATGCACAAATGAAGGAAAAGAATGCATTATCCCCTTTCCAAGACATATCATTAAAGGTAATTTTCACACTCTTAAGGATATGATACTCTCCATTCCAAGACTAAGGCAGCTAGAGATGAACACGGAAGCCCAGACTTAACAACGTTGGAGTTCTCCTCCACTTTCCTGTTTTGGGGGTGCCAGAGGAGTGTTGCAGAATAGTTGATCACACCATGAACCCTGAAATTGTACAAAGACCTGTTTCCAGCTGTGTGGTTCATCACATAGCATACGCTTTTAATCTCTCTGGTTGGACTACAGACACACCCTTAGTACACACCTTTCATTTCAATAAGTGAAGGTAAAGTTAGTTTGTAGAAAGAAGCATCCATGTTTGAGTGGTAGACAAGGTGATGAATCAGAGAGAGATCTGGCAGATAAGGATATGCCCAACTCTCATGGGAAGAGAGAGGAAAGGGAAGTTATATAACAGGGAGCTGTGCAGAGAGAGAAAATGGAGGGAGCTTTAGTGAGACAGTTTTACTGTGACCGGTTGAAGAGAGAAAAAGCTAGACACAGGTGAAGATAGAATGATCTAGAGATGAGAAGGAGCCAGAAGATTAGAACGGATTGATAGAGTTAGTTTGAGGCCCAACAGAGCAGTTCAGACAGGGGCCAAGAGAGAAGCCAGATTGAGTCAGTCAGTTTGGAGAAGAATTTAAGCCAGACAACTGAGTTGAACCAGCTAACAGCAGTTCAGAAAGAGCTAGAAAGAGTGAGCTTACTGGGCAGTAAGTCCAAGGCTAAAAGCATTCAAGGCTTAGATTATATTGTACAGAGGATTCTAGGACTAGGCCTAGTTGAGCAGACAAGGCAGTAAGCCTCCAGACTCCAATTACAACAGGTGAATAAAAGTTACATTTATAGAAGATGGCTGATAGGAAGCATGACTCTTGGTATCTCCTGAAATAAGAGGGCTCCTGTTCTGCTAGGACACATTTGAGGCCAGGAAAAGTCTCACCCAGAACAGAAGTGAGGAAGAACTTCTCCACTCAACACAAGTTGACATTGAGTCAGGAGATAGCTTTGTGGAAGAGAAGACAGAAAGATTGTAAGAGGCAGAGGTGGTGAATAACATCAAGCAAATCGAGTTTTCATACAGTAGGGCGATGTTGCACATGTGAACTCCTAGCTGTGGGGAAATAGACTGTATCAGGAAACTTGGTAAGGTTGAGTGGGTTGGAAGTCCAAGAACCCAGAGAGGGCAGTAGACCTGCTTACTTCCAGGCCCCTGTCAAGTGATCAGACTTCTTACGTAAGAACGACCAATAGTCACATAAGTCAGAGTTCTCTATGTCAATGAGGTATCCAGATGGGCCCTGAGGGTTTAGACAATAAGCTTCCCTCCTGAACATTCCTTCCTGAAAAAAGGTATTTAATCTCTGGTCCATCCTGAGGAGATGGTATGCACCTATTTTTCATGATAAACAATTAAAGGTATGGATAAGCATGGACTGTCTCTTTCATCAAGGACTGCTGTAGGGAGCATGGAAAAAGCCATTGTCTACAGGGCCTCGCTGCCTAAGCCTCTTGAAGAAGGCCCCTCCATGCTCCCAGACAATCACAGCTAAGGTAAGGACAATCCCAAATGAGGTCTGCTTGAGTTCGCCCTCCCCGCTTGCCTCCAGGCTTCTCAGCCCTCAGGCCTCTTCCCTTCCCAACTCCCCCTGCCACACAGCACATGGATGTCCAGGAGTTTGGGAGCCCCTGGCCCGGCTCATCGCTGGCCCATGGATACCCCCCCCCCCTTTGTTCCTGACTCTTCTGCGCAGTTTCCAGTAGCAACTGGACTCCTGGGAGTGAGGAAACCCCAGCTTCAACTTCCCACATTTTAGGCTGTGTTTTCTATCCCCTGAGCAGCGTGTCAATGCCTAGATGAGTCCATCACCCAGTGGTAGACAAATGCAGTCTCTCAGCGATTCACCCACCCTGCAGAGTTTCCACACCTCAGTGGCTGGGCAGAGGGCAAAACCACACCAAACAATTGTGAAAAACATGATAAAAATGGACCTAACAGCATAAACTGCCTGAGTGAAAGAACATAAAGCTATTATTGAACTTTCCCTCGGGATGGAGACCCTCCAACTCTAAAGACCAGACCGAGACACCACAGGATGCAATCAGCAAGAGGATTTGGTTTATTGTCGGGATACACAGGCACAGGCACCTGCGGGCGCTTTAGTCACTCGGGGGACTGGCGCGCCCCACGGAACCAAGGATGGGCTTTTATAGGATTTTGGGGAGCAGAAGCAAGCATACAGAAGCAGATGCATGGTTACAGGGATATAATTGGTGGATTCTAATATGGCAAGGGTTTAGCCCGGGGGCAAGTTTCCTAGCTACCTTCCTGAAACATAACGGCTGACTCGGCCC
This sequence comes from Rattus norvegicus, assembly GCF_021556685.1. Taxonomy (NCBI): domain Eukaryota; kingdom Metazoa; phylum Chordata; class Mammalia; order Rodentia; family Muridae; genus Rattus; species Rattus norvegicus. The sequence goes on from NC_141547.1 coordinate 11,806,070, forward strand.
CCCAAGGGTTCAGCCCGGGGGCAAGTTTCTTAGCTACCTTCTTGGAACATAACGACTGACTCGGCCCCCCACCAGGGTGTGGGACCTCTCTCGGGGCTTTTTTTTTCATTGTCAGGTGCTCAACCGAAGTCGTCCTGTTGCCAGGCCTTCAACCAAACACATCCTGCTTGGCAGCCGCTGTGTACTCAGTGTTCTAACCTTTCCCTGAACCAGTCATCTTAAGTACAGCCTTGCAAAATGGCGTTACTGCTGCTAAGCTGGGGTCTTTCATTCCCCCATTTTTTTTGTTAACTTTGAGTGAAATCTTTCACTCGACTTGGTCAAGAAATTTCTGTCTGGTGGGGGCTTATTCCCCCACTGACTCTAGGCCACAAAAGGGCTAGGAGGAGCCACGTAGGAGTTTTAACTTTAAGGGGTTTGGAGTGCGCTGAACTCTCCATGTCTGGGGTGTAGTGTTGTGATTAGTCAATTCCTCAGACCGGACTGTCTTGAGGTGTGGTGCGTGGATCTAAGCCGAGACTCCGTCTACCTTTAGGGCGGTCAGGGTAGTCAGGAGGACGGTGTAGGCTCGAGATTCTTGGTCTGGTGTCTGTGCACCCACACGGTGTCTCCAATCTGGAACGGGTGTGGCACCACCGGATGTTCAAGCTTGTCCTGGTAAGCAGCGGCCAAAGGTCTCTAGACGTCTCTCTGCACAATCTGTAGGGCCTGTAAATGGGCCCTCAGAGAAGGGCTGTCAGCAAAATCAGCAATGTTTGAATCAAAGAAAAGGACAAATGGGGGTGGTGTTCTATATATTATTTTAAAAGGAGTTAGACCATGGGGGCCCGGGGTATTCCGGGCCCGATATAGAACTAGGGGAAGGAGGGCCACCCAATCCTTTGAGCCAGTTGCAAGCGTAAGTTTGGATAAAGTCTCCTTCTATAACTCTGGGGTCTATAGGCACAATGTAATTTCCAATCAATCCCCAGTAATTTGGCCACCAACTGACTTACTTGGGAGACGAAAGCGGGCCCGTTGTCCGACCCCAACGCTTGAGGCATGCCATACCTGGGAAAGATTTCCTCGAGGAGCTTCTTGGTGACCATTTTTGTAGTCTCGTGTTTTGTGGGGAAGGCTTTGACCCATCCTGAGAAGGTGTCTACAAACACTAGGAGATACTTGTATCCATATATATCTGGTTTAATTTTAGTAAAATCAATTTCTCAATGGATGTCAGGACGGTGTCCCCTAGGACGAACTCCTTGTCCAATCATGGTCCTTTCCGGGTTAACCTGAGCGCACGCTTTGTAACTCTCAGTCACCTTTTGTATCGCTTTGTCCCGATTCAAAAAAACACAGATTTATCTCTTCCCGATCTAGTAAGGTTTTCATCTTCTTAAACCCCAAATGGGTTAATTTATGTAAAAAGGAGATCAATTCAAAAGTCATTTTTATTGGCATAACTGTAGACCCACTGTTTTAGTTGAGGGTGGTAGATGGCCCCCATTTTTTCTAGGAGCTCTATGTCCTCATGGGCATAAACCCAACTAGTTTGTCCCACTGGTGGGGGCGTGGGTTGGTCTGGGCTATTTAAGGGCAAGATTTGTTTGTTCATGGCCGCTTCTCGCGCCGTGGCATCGGCCAGCCGGTTTCTTCGTGCCTCTGGGTTGTGCCCTTTCTGGTGTCCTGGACAATGTATAATACTCAGTCTTTTGGGCAAGAATAGGGCTTCTAAGAGGGCCAGAATTTTAGCCTTATTTTTAATATCTTTACCCTTAGATGTGAGCAGCTCCCGCCTCCGGTAGATCTCCCCGTGGATGTGTGCCGTGGCAAAGGCATAACGGCTGTCTGTATATATATTTAGCCTCTTACCTTTTGTCATCTTGAACACCTGAGTCAAGGCCATATGAGTTTAGCCCGTTGTGCGGAGGTACCAGCAGGCAGGGCTTTCGCCCAAATCACTTTGTCCTCCGTAGTGACCGCAGCTCCAGCCTTTCGCTCTCCCTCTGCCAAGAAGCTGTTGTCATCCGTGTACCATGTGTGGTCAGCATTCTGAAGAGGCTGGTCCGATAGGTCCGGCCTGGTTCTATGTACTTCTGTGAGGATTTGTAGGCAGTCATGCTGTTCTGCCTCCTCTGGTAGGGGAAGCAAGGTGGCAGGATTGAGGGCGACTACGGGTCCAAACTGAACCTGTTCTGCATCCAGTAACAAGGCTTGGTAGTGGGTCATGTGGGAATTAGAGAGCCAGCGGTCTGGGGGCTGCTTTACCAAGGCCTCCACTGTGTGGGGTGCTAGGATGGCGAGTGGCTGTCCCAAAGTCAATTTTCTAGCATCCTTGATCAGGACAGCAATAGCAGCCACCATCCTTAGGCACGGTGGCCAGCCGGAGGCCACAGGGTCCAATTTCTTAGACAGGTAGGCCACAGGGCGTTTCTAGGGTCCCAACCTTTGTGTTAGGACCCTTTAGCATACCCGTTTCTCATCAATGAACAGTTACTGAGCAAATTGTAAGGGTTTGGAACAGTCAGATGAATATCTTCTATCCTCTTGTTGACCTCTCTCAAGTCTTGTACTGGCCTATAAGCTCCAGTGCCAGGTTTCTTAACAGGCAGAAGAGGCGTATTCCAAGGCGACCGGCAGGGGACTGGGATGCCTTGATCTAGAAGCCTCCTAATGTGAAGCCTTATACCTTGATAAGCTTTATGTGACAGGGGGTATTGTTTTATGGAGACTGGAGTTGTAATTAAGGGGGGCTGTTGGAGCGCCAACCCCATCCTACCAGTCTCTGCCCAAGCCAGTGTCCTGTCCCGGTTCATAGGGTTAGAACTTGAAGGGGAGTTCCGTGGGGGCCAGTTATTTGGGCCCCTCTTTCCTCAAAATGAATTTGTGCTTTTAGTTTGGTGAGCAGGTCACGGCCCAGCAGAGGGTACGGGCAGTCTGGAACATGTAAGAAGGAATGGGTCACCTTACCGGTAGCCAGCTGAACCTGGCGGTCCGTAGCCCATTGGTATTGTTTCTCACCAGTAGCTCTTTGTACCCAGGCCGTCCGGTCGCTGAGTTGTCCTGAAGCTTGGGTGAGGACTGAATGCTGGGCTCCTGTGTCTACCAGGAAAGTAACCGGCTGCCCCCCAACTTTAAGCGTTACCCTGGGCTCAGGGGGGGGGCTCCTGGCCCTGACCTCCCTAATCTTTATCTAGAGCCAAGAGGGAGGTTCGTGGTCGAGGCTTTCGGGGTCCACCAGGCTTCTTGGGGCACTCTCTGGCCCAGTGTCCTTTCTCTTTGTAATAGGCACATTGATCTTTATCCAGCTTCAGCCCCTTTCGAGCTCCCCCCTATCTCCCTTCCTTTTTTGGCCCTGAACTACGGCGGCCAAGATTTGACTCAATTCTTTGTTTCTTTTTTTATCTCTCTCTTATTAAAAATCTTTTTAGCTTCTTTAAGTAAATCCTGTAATGTATAGCCCTGTAAATTTTCTAACCTCTGTAACTTAGTCCTGATATCTGGAGCAGCCTGCCAGATGAAGGACATAGAGACACTCGTCATTTGTCCTGGGTCATCTGGGTCATAGGGAGTGTACATACGGTAGGCCTCCTTAAGTCTCTCTAGAAAGGCGGAGGGAGTTTCCCCTGCTTCCTGTAATACCTGTTTTACCTGAGCCAAATTAGTAGGGCGTCGTATAGCCCCTCGGAGACCCGCTAGAAGCAACTGGCGATAAAGGCGTAGGTGTCCCTTACCTTCAGCTGTATTAAAATCCCAGTTTGGTCTCTTAAGTGGGAATGTAGCATCAATTTTTTCAGGCAGCTGGGTGGGACGCCCATCATCTCCCAGAACATGCTTTCTGGCCTCTAGGAACACTCTTTGTTTTTTTTTTTTTTTTGAGGTTAAGAGGGCCTGTAAGAGCTGTTGGCAGTCATCTCAAGTAGGCTGGTGGGTAAGTAAAACAGATTCTATTAGGTCGGTGAGTGCCACCGGATCTTTGGAGAAAGAAGGGTTGTGTTGTTTCCAATTGTAAATGTCAGCTGCTGAAAACGGCCAGTATTGGGTCTGGCCACCGGTTCCCTGTCTAAGTGGGAAAGCCTGGGAGGTTGAATCTGGCATCACCTCGCGCTTATTGTGCAATCTCCCTGCGACAGGTGAGAAACCCTTATCAGACTGTGGCCGGGCAACTGATCTGGCCGGCGGCTCTGCCTCCTCCGTTTCAGCCGGGCCTGTCAGAGAGAAGATCTATGAGAGGGGAGTTTGGGTCTGCCGGGAGGACAGGTTTCTTAGAAGGCTCTGATTTCACAAAGGTAGAGAGAGGAAGACGTGGCCGGCGGACCGGGCGGGGCCGAGGGGACAGGCTGGGGGTTGAGGGGAGGCCAATTCGGGTCCATGAAGGGTTCCGCCCAGGAGGGGGGTTTTAAGGCGAGACTCTCTCAAGTGATAATATAAGGAACCTGGTCAGGATGTCCGTGGACGACCCGATCTTTAACCTGTAAAATAATGATCTTATTAAATGTGCCATTCACTGGCCATCCCGCTCCGAGTCTGTCATTTTCCTTTTTTTTTTTTTTTTTTTTAACCTCGACGGACTGGTTGTGTGCCCGGTCGTGGACGTCTTTCTAATGATCAAGAGTGAGACTTAGGGGCGTTGTTAGGGACTGTCCCATGTTAGTTCTAAGGAAGATTAGAACACAGAGAAAACAAACAACACCAACAGTCAAACAAACAACAGACAGGCGTGCTGCACGGCTTTTGGTACCAAACTGAAAGCAAAAAGTCAGATGGAGGTGGCAAAGGTCCGGGGCCCTCTGAAAGCCAAAACTACAGACAGAGGTGCCGTTAGTCCGGATCTTTCTCCTCTCCCAGATTGGGCCCCGAAAAGTCGGGCCCCAACACCCTTGGAACGTCTTCCAGGGCTGCGGGGCGAGAAGTCCGAGCTCGTCAGCTCCTTCTTCGTCCCGCCCAAATTCCCAACAACCTGGCTGAGCGCTCACAGAACAGACCTGGCTGAGCGCTCACAGAACAGACCTGGCTGAGCGCTCACAGAACAGACAGAATAAGGCAGAACGAGACAAAATCAGACAGACAGACAGACGCCGGCCGGCTTACCTCCCAGTGGGTGGTCGGTGGTCCCTGGGTGGAGGATCTCCTTTCCCGGCCAATGCACCAAATGAAAAGCTCTCAGGGAGAACTTTCCCTCCGGATGGAGACCCTCCAACTCTAAAGACCAGACCAAGACACCACAGGATGCAATCAGCAAGAGGATTTGGTTTATTGTCGGGATACACAGGCACAGGCACCTGCGGGCGCTTTAGTCACTCGGGGGACTGGCGCGCCCCACGGAACCAAGGATGGGCTTTTATAGGATTTTGGGGAGCAGAAGCAAGCATACAGAAGCAGATACATGGTTACAGGGATATAATTGGTGGATTCTAATATGGCAAGGGTTTAGCCCGGGGGCAAGTTTCCTAGCTACCTTCCTGAAACATAACGGCTGACTCGGCCCCCCAAGGGTTCAGCCCGGGGGCAAGTTTCTTAGCTACCTTCTTGGAACATAACGACTGACTCGGCCCCCCACCAGGGTGTGGGACCTCTCTCGGGGCTTTTTTTTTCATTGTCAGGTGCTCAACCGAAGTCGTCCTGTTGCCAGGCCTTCAACCAAACACATCCTGCTTGGCAGCCGCTGTGTACTCAGTGTTCTAACCTTTCCCTGAACCAGTCATCTTAAGTACAGCCTTGCAAAATGGCGTTACTGCTGCTAAGCTGGGGTCTTTCATTATAAATAGTGAGGTGAACCTGGGAGTTGTGGTGTCACACGCCTTTAATACCAGCACTTGGAAGCCAGAGACAGGTGGATCTCTGAGTTCAAGGCCAGCCTGGTCTACCGATCGAGTCCCATGGCAGTCAGTGCCACACAGAGAAACTCTGTTTCAGGGAGGAAAATGAGGTGAAATAAATAAGAAAGACCAGATCCCATTAGGTAATAGCTGATGCTATGAACCAGTATTCAAACAGTAACAACAGAGTAGATAACAACACTGATAGTGTTGGAACCATCAGTAAAAGTCCGTGATGTCACTAGGCACATGGTGGCAGACGGGCAGGCATGGTTGTGGCAGTATGTGAGAGCACACATCTTTAGAACTGCAGGACAGAAAGAGATACTGGGGACAGCACGAGTCTTTTGAAACCTCAGAGCTGGCCCTCCGTGACACACTTGCTCTAAGGAGGCCACACTTCCTAATCCTGTCCAAACAGTTCCACCAACTCGGTATCGATTCACACAGCCCATGCGGGCTATCTCATGCAAACCATCACAGAAACCATGCCTTTAAAATGTTCCATGGTGAGGAATAATAAGCATCCTAAGAGCAATTTAAATTAAAAAGTATGTATCTTAGCAGATTAATAGATGATCTAATGAAACCTCATAAAATGGACAAGTAAAGAAGCGAGGAGGACAGAATGAAGAATCAACAAGAGCCCTTAATCCTAGCACTTCTCCCCGAACCACCCTCCCCACCATCCAATTCTTTCCCGCCTATCTTGGAGAGTTCTTCTACTTTCTTTCACTATTAATTCCACGTTGCCTTTCCAAGCTGGTCTTGGGAGTCAGTGCCGTCCTGGCATGTTTGTGTCTACCTTGACCCTTTATACTTGGATGTTGGACTGACTGCAGCTTACACAGGTCTTGTTCATGCTGCCACAGTTGCTGGGTGTTCACAAGTGTAATCACCCTGCCTTGAATGGGAAACTTTGTGTGCTTGACTTTTATCAACTATCTCTAGCTTTTACAGTCTTTCTCTCTTCTTTCAGGAAGATCCCTGAGCCTTCTAGAGTGAGGTGTGAGATGCCTGTCCTTTTTAGACGTAAAGTCCTTAGTCTCTTACTCTCTGCAATTGACCAGTTGAATGTTTCTGTGTTAATCCTCATCTTCTGCAAGGAGATTTCAGAGGTGTTCTGACATATGGGCACAGCAATAAGTCACCAGGAGTATGGCCTGAATGCACACTTCCTTTATCAGTAGTATTCGTGTACACAAAGATACATACACGAATAAGGGGAATTAAAATAAACCTACAAGTAATAATACACAAGGATCGTAGCATCTTTCAGCAGTGAAAAGATGGGAATAATTTAGATTTCATTAAATGAATGAAAGCAAACCAATGTGTTCTCTCTAAAACTTATTATCTTTTAAGGCACACAATAACATTTGGTGAATATTGTGAAAAAGTCGTCACAGAACTCAAGAAGGTTATCAAACCGAAGGGCCCAATTGAAGATGCCACAATCCCATTTGGGAGGAAGAGGAAAGTAATCATGAAGAAGGGGCAAAGTGAGGGGTGGGCCTGTATAGGAGAGGGGACCGGGAGGGAAAAGGGGGAATGAGATCAGGTGTTGGTGACAGGGAAACAGGAGTAAAGCCCTGAGGACCAGCAGAAAGAATGGAAACAGGCAACCTCGAAGGTAGGAGGTGGGAGGACCCTCTAGAATGTACCAGAGGCCTGGGAGGTGAGAGACTCTCAGGACTCAAAGGGAGGGACCTTAGAGAAAATGCCCAACAGTGGGGAAAGGGAAAATGTAGCATCTAAGTCCAGTAGAAAGACAGGGCATAAAGTGGAGAAATGTTGCTGCCATCCCACAGTCAAAAACTCTGACCAAGAATTGTTCCTACCTAAAAGAACTGCAGGGACAGAAATGGAGAAGAGATTGACAGAAAGGAGGTTCAGTGACAGCCCAACTTGGGATCTACCTCAAGGGGAGGCTCCAAGGCCTGACACCATTACTGATGCTATGATGTGCTTACAGACATGAGCCTAGCATGGCTGCCCTCTGAGAGGCCCAACACGTAGCTGAAAGAATCAGATGCAGATATTCACATCCAACCAATGGACAGAAGCCAGGGACCCCTGTGGTTGAATTAGAGAAAGACTAGAAGAAGCTGAGGAGGAGGAAGACCCCATAGGAAGCCCAGCAGTTTCAACTAACCTGGACCACTGAGACCTCTCAGATACTGAGACACCAACCAGGCAGCATACACCAGCTGATCTGAGGCCCTGTCACATATACAGCAGAGGACTGCTTGGTCTGGCCTCAGTAAGAGAAGATGTACCTAACCATCAAGTGACTTGAGGCCCCAAGGAGTAGGGAGGTCTGGTGGAGTGGGGTTGGGGAGTAGAGACATCCTCTTGGAGACGGGGAAGGAGGAATGGGATAAGAAATAGTGGGAGGACAGAGCGAGAGGGGGATAACGACTGGACTATAAAAAAAGATATAATAATAATAGTAATAATAATAGTGGTATTGCTATGCACTTATCAACACTAGTTCATTAACTGTAAGCCACAATTTATCCCTCACACTTCTAATCAATTGATTCTTCCCCAGAAACTGAAAAAAAATGGGTAAAATCACTAGCAGAGTTTAAACTGTGGCTAATTCATTATTCTCAAATCTGCTCAAAGGACGAAATGCAAGTAATTCTCAGTCTTCAGGCCTGATCGAGTGTCATTTAAGGATCTAGTTCTTTTTATCTGAGGGACATTTCAAAAGTAATTTGTTTCCAGTCTAAGAAGCACTGACAAAGGAGGTCTTCTCTGCCACAGCTTTGAATAGTCATCATTAAAGATTTTTAAAGCCTGCAAGGCTTGGCTTCGAACCTTCTTGTGTCAGAATTATGGTTGTCTCAGAGGGTAATCACTTTGTCAAGTCCTACGGCTGAGAACTGCTGTGGATCAGAGGGTGGCCATAGACTTCCCAGTGACATTACCGAAAGGAAAATTGGTATCCAGTACTGTTCGTTCCTTTTATTATAAAGCAGAACTGATATAATTTCTTAGTGTGAGCACTGATTCTTTGAACCCATGTTAGTTTTCAGTTTCTACATCTGAAATTATAATATAATTGTACTATTTCTCTATTCCCTGTCCTCCTTCAAATTACCTTGCTCTCTTTCAAATTCATGGCCTATTTTCAATATTTCTCTCTCTCTCTCTCTCTCTCTCTCTCTCTCTCTCTCTCTCTCTCTCTCTCTCACACACACACACACACACACACGCACACATGCACACACATCATAAGCACCCAGCACAACCTCCTTAGTCTGTATACTGTTACATGTAAGCATGCTTTCAGAGCTATCTGGGGTTAGATAACCAACTGCTGTGCTCTTCCTCCAGGGGACTGTTTTTCTCGCTCTCAGCATTCCTTAGTTGCCTGTAGTTCTTTATGAAGGATAGGACTCCTGGTCTCTGCCCACACCCTATCCAAATGAGTATGTCAGATGCGTTTGTTCTTGTTCAGCTTATGTTTAGGCAGAAATGTTGGTGAGATTTTACAGATGTAGCTTCTGATTTTCCTGGAGACACGATCTCATAAGCAAATTCCCTGAACTTTTGGTTCTTGCAATCTTCACACCCCCTCTTCTGCAATGACTCCTAAAGCAGCCTTAGGTTAAAGAATCAAACCGTATTGTAGATTCATCCGGCTATGACTGTTCTCCTCAACTTTGCATTTTGATTGTTTGAGAGTTTCTGTAAAGGCCTCTCTGATTTACTACAAATAACTATAAATTTAAACGACAAGCTACAAATGTATAAACTATAAACCTAATGGTCTCCTATTTCCATTCCTGTAAAGAAAAAATAAACTTTTAGATGAATGGATGGAACTAGAAAAGATCACATCAAATCAGGTAACCCAGACCTGGAAAGAGAAACATCCTAGGTTCTCTCTCCTCTGGGGCTTCCAGTCCTAAATCTTCAGATGTGAGTACATAGCCTGGAGAAAGCAGGAACATAAAAGGGGACCAGAGCTGGGGTAAGGGATGGGGAAGCAACAGATCAGAAAATAACAGGGTTCAAGTGATCTGCAGGGAAATAAAAATGGGGAGGGGGCTCTGATATGGACAGGAAGGGAGATAAATACAGAAGGAGGAAGGAAGAAGGAGGGCGAAATAACAGTAAAACTATTTTAAAAAGTCATAAGGAATTACATAACTATCTTCCTAAGATACTTACAATACATATAAGTCCATATATAAACATACTAATACAGTTTAATGAAATATTTTCATCCGTGCTGACAACGTTTCCGCCATGAACCAATACTGTCTACCTAAAACCCAAATGCCAGGCATGAGAATCTCTTTTTTGAGCATTGCTCAGGGTTCCCCAGGAATTTCAATACATTATACATTATTGCTATTGCCCTACTTCAGACTCCGAGTCCAGGGGTCCCTAGTGTGAAATCGGTTTGAAAGCTTTTTCCCCTGAGGACTAGCTTTCAGATCTTTTCATAGCAGGTGTCATGCAAGCTTCCAACCCAGCCATGATGCCTACGATGCACAGTGATCACCATGGCATGGTAACCCCTAAGGGCCCAGCAGTGGTTCAAATACATGGGTGTTAAACAGCCACTCGCTAATTGGACTTTAAACCTACAGCAGGAGCTGACTTATGTCTGGTACTGGAAACCTAGCCAACTGCCAAAGGCTAATGCGGTCAAGAACTCTGTAGAAGAACCTACAACCACTGCTTTATTAGACCGAGCGCAGTCCCTGACCACACCCTAAATCTTTTCCACATGCACAGATATGTATAGTCTTTACTGTTGGGGTAGAAATCTCAGCTCACGTCTGGACAAATCACAATGCGCCAAGATGGTTCCACATGGAGAGGTTTAATGAGAGAAGAAGAGTAGAAGAAAAGAGTAGAGCCTGGCTGCGAGCCCGTGGAGGGAAGTGGGGAGGGGAACGGGACAAAGGGGAAGAGGGGAAGAGGGGAAGAGGGGAAGAGGGGAAGAGGGGAAGAAGAGGGGAAGAAGAGGGGAAGAAGAGGGGAAGAAGAGGGGAAGAAGAGGGGAAGAAGAGGGGAAGAAGAGGGGAAGAAGAGGGGAAGAAGAGGGGAAGAAGAGGGGAAGAAGAGGGGAAGAAGAGGGGAAGAAGAGGGGAAGAAGAGGGGAAGAGGGGAAGGGGGAAGAGGGGAAGAGGGGAAGAGGGGAAGGGGGAAGAGGGGAAGAGGGGAAGAGGGGAAGAGGGCAAGAGCAAGAGAAGAGAGTGAGGAGGGGACAAGCAGCCCCTTTTGTATGGAGTCAGGCATACTTGGCTGTTGCCAGGTAACTGTGGGAGTGGAGCTTAGACAGAATGCCAACACTTGTTCCACATCGAGAAAAAGTCACTTTGCAGCAGGGAAAGCGGTTTTCAATGGTCACCCGTGAGAAGGACTGTGAACAAAGATTACCTTATTCATATGTGTGTGTCAATTCATTGTCTTTCATTAAAGGGTTGCAAAGACCCAGTTGGTAGGAATTAAACGGAGGCGAAACATAATTCAGATTTGTTTTAGACTGCTGAATTACTTCATGAGCATGAATTTGAAGGCTCATTCGCTTACACTCTGGGTGCCAGAGCTAGGTAAATGTGAGGGTCATAATGGAGGAAGACTTCTCTACCTTATATTCTTATGGTAAGGGTGGGCTACAGACAAATGGAAATTCACCGGACATGCAAGAGTTTTCCTCTCACCCTTACATATGTGCTGTAACATGCTCTCTCCCCACCCCCCCTCTGTATTTTAAATTATTATGTTTGTGTGTCAAAAATTAGGATACTCAAATTATCAACAAGTTAAATTTGTTGTCACTTCCTCTCTAGCTAACGGCTGGATGGTCTTCCAGACACACAAACCTTTTATAATCATGCTACTAGCTGCTATTACGAATGCCCTGAATTCCCTTCCATAAGATCATCGGATGGCTAAGGCTTTCAACTGTGTTACTTTCTCGGTATTGAGGTCACAGACTGCCCTGGGTCCCAGCACAGGTGGCCCATCTCTGTGTGAGGTACCCGAGCCTGTAAAACAAGAAGGCATGCCATGGAGCTGTGCTGATTGCTGGCAAACCCCAAGCTCCTTGCTGCGTCTACTGGAGAACTGGCATAAGTCAATGACTTCATGAGGCAGAAAGCACAAAACGGCTGAATTAACAAAGCCTTCCTCTTTAGACTTGCGCAAATAGTGGGGGTCTAGTGCAAGAAAGGAGAGGTGTGCCGCCCTGCCCCGGCCTCTGCCATGTGGTCTCCAGTGCTTTGCACAGATTGGTTTGCCACCTGTCAGTACTCCACCAGTTTGCAGAAATGGCCCCCATCGATCTCTCCCAGTGGATTTTATTTTAGCGGGTTTGAGGACTAGGAAATTCTCATTTAATCAAATGTGGGAACCCCGACAATTAAGCCGCTCCAGGAGTCTCTACTCAGAAAGCTTGGTCTTTTGACTTTAAGCAGTGGTTCACGCTAGTGTGGTCCTTAAGAGATTTTGCCAGTTTATTTTGGCTAATTTTCTGTGTAAAACAGAAATAAAATGGCTTCTGGTGACATTCTGCGGTACATATAGAACAATCCCTTGCTCAGACATCATCGGAGAGCATCCTTCCTGTGACAGATGGGAACAAACACAGACCTGACACTAGCCGATGTGCAGAGAGTGAGCGATTTTGGAATACTGAGCCCTAAATGGGAAGTCACCATAAAATCCCCCATCCAAGGATCAGGGAACACTACAGAGAGAAGGCAGAAAGAGTATAAGAGCCAGTGGATATAGAGGACATTAAGGAAACTAGGCCTAAACACAACAAGGCTGGCATATATATGAATTCACTGAGGCAGCATGCCCAGGGCCTTCATTTGTCTACACCAGAAGGAGAAACGGACACATGCCCCATCCCTAACCCAGATGCTATTCCCAACTGATATACACTTGCAAATGAAAATTTAGTTTACTCCAAGGGACTCTCACTGGATAGGCCTCATGTTCTGTGGTGGCACCTTTGTAGAATATGTATTTTGTGTATCTTTCGGTTTTGTGTTTTTTTATGGGATCCTTGAGTGTATGGACCAGTGAGTCTCTGTGTCTGTAGCTGTTTCTTCTGTCTTTCCTTGGACTCTCTTACTTCTGTTTATTTGTTTTGTCCAACTACGATGTGTTTGTTCTTTTGTCATATAATTATATTGTATTTTATCATCATCTCTTGGATGCCTGATTGTTTTCTAATGAGAGGTGGACCCAAGTAGGAGGGAAGTTGGGAAGGGATTGAGAAGAGCAAAGGGAGGAAACAATATCAGGATATATTATATGGAACAATTATATCCTTAATAAAAAGAAAAATAAGTATTTAAAATTGACAGAGCAATTTTCTGCATAGAAAGGGGCCACGGTGGTGTGTCTCTCACAAAAGACACGTATGGAAATATGGAAATATACTAATTTAAAAATAAGACAGAAAAAAAATAAATAAAAATAAAAATAAGACAGGAAGAAGTAAAGAAGTAAGGAGCTTACACTTTAAACTGTGTACTCACATGAATCAAAGTGTTCTGGTCATAATTCAGCTGCTGCAGTTACCTACTGGCTTTGTCATAATATAGAATCTCTTTCCTCTAAAATATTCTTCCTGCAGGTTTATATAAGTTCTGGGAGGTATTATCCTATACATCTCATTTGCATACTGGAGAACTGAAATATAATTGAGTTACTTATTTTATCCTTGGGAATATTATTAATGGAACAATTACAATCCACAAGACTGCAGCATTAATGGGCTACTTCATTAGGACTTAAGTCGAGACTATGCCACAGCAAGTAGGCACCAAAGGAAAGGGAAAGGCATTTTTAAAAGAGAGAAATGAGGGTAACAGCCCTTGGATGTTGTCACCCAACTTTAAAGATTCCGGGATTCAAAGCGTTAACACCTATAAGCTGTTCCAACCCGGGAATATATACTGTTAAAGATTGGGAGTTATTTAAAATGCCAGTGAGTGTAACAGCCGAACCCTGAGATAACCATTTCATCAGCCTACATTACTCTAAAATTAATGAATAATGAGGAGATGCCCTTCACATTCTCTTCCCTTTCCATTCCAAGATATATTGATCAGATGACATTTATTTAAGTTTGGGATAATGTATTAATTTCAAGATAATTATTCAATATACTTTTGTCACTGTTGATATGCCTCAATGTCATCCAGGGGCCGAGGGATGAATAAACTGTTATCTGACATTGGTGGACAGAGTGCTAGAAATAAATGCAGTTTTTCTCCTTGAGATTCACTGACTTGGATTCTTACGGGAAGGGGGCATGAAAGAGGAGAAAGCCAAAGATAAGGAGGGGCGGTTAGAGCAACCCCCAGGTGAGGAGGGCTTGGATGTATTAAAAGACCGTAGTTGGGGACAAAGTGCCTTTTCTATTGTTGCAGGGGTCAGACTGATCCTCAGCAAAGCTGACAGAGCCCATCCTTAGTGGATGCCACTGCAATATTAACACTCATTTGGAGCAGATGTGACTAAAAGCATGAAACATTGAACAAACAGCTGCCACAGATCCAGTGCCATTGCGTAAGCGCTTCTGTTCTATTAATGCTGAAGATTGGAGGGGCCAGGAGGGCAGACTCTATTCCCCACAGTTCCTTAGCAGACGGGCTGGACGATGGCTCCTCAGAGAAGTGCTACCCCGTAGACATGACCCTACACCCCATGCAAAGATTCTAATACAAAATACCTACCCAACAATTAAAGAGCTATCTAAGGTCAGGTTAGGCCGTGTCAAGAAATCTGCATGGGCAGAATACCTCATGGATGCTGGTTTCAATTTTTACTCTATTTTATCCAACTTTGATTGCGATAGTGTGCTAGACTCAGTGGTATTTCTTTGGTTTTCACTTTGTGATTGTGTTCACACTTGGGTAGGTAGGAAGAGTCGGAAGGTCATGCTTTCCACTCACACACTTCTGTTTACTCGACCCAAGTCTACGGCAGTCGGGCGGAATTCTATGGTTTTCATCTGTTCGTCAGGACAAACGGAAATTCCAGAAATGCAAAGCAAAGAGGTCAAATGTTGTTAGGGGTCATAGCTAAAACTCCACTCACAGTGAAAATCATGCACTCTCTGGCTTTGGTGCAATAGAGAGAACACATGGATAGTGTTAAAGTTTGGTCTGCTTCTGCCGTAGCCTCATGCTCCCGGAACTAAGACTCAGACGCAAAATATTTTTACAAATACCTTGGCCTTATAACTAGGCTCTTCTCTGATAGTCTGCCATTTTTCTGTGCTCACATACCACGTGTCCGACTTGTCAGATCCACCTGGCAAATCTACCCGGCCTGGCTCTATCCCAGAATTCTTTCTCCTCCCGGATGTCCCACCTCCTACTTCCTGCCTAAGCCATAGGCTGAAGGCTTTTTGATTGACAGGTGATGTACCACTCTCTACGGGGGGGGGGGTGTTTGCAAGTTCAAATTGCACAAGAGCAGGTGCGGCTGCGGCTTGTTCTGTTTCAGGACGGTTTCTACTCCGTGTCACTATAATTTCCCTGTGAAGACCAGGGTCACCTGGGCAATCCCTCTGTAACAAGCAGCACTGACCTCCAGCAAGTGCAGGGTTTCATCAAGGTCAGTGGGTGCGGGAGAGGTTTATGGACTATACTTTATTTGTTTTCAGAAAGCAATGCCTCCTAGCTACAATTACACTCTACCCATCATTACGATCCATGTTCTCCTCTCCAACCCGAGGACATGAGTGTGTGCAGGACGAACAAGAAAAGCTGTATCTTGAAAATGATACATGAAAGCAAGCAAGTATGACATTTATTCCTTCTCCTTGGTACATACTTTGTGCCAAGTATATGAACTAGGACCTCAATCACATAAAATTTGTATTTCAATGCAGAGCAACGCACAAAAGGGTAGTAAGCAAAATAAATAAATAAATAAATAAATAAATAAATAAATAAATAAATATTGGCCAAATGAGTTAATCAAAATGTTTTAGACTTTGATAACTGCTATAAAGATAACAAAGTACAGGGAAGGCAATTAAAAAAAAAAAACAATGGCACTGGGGGGAGGAAAGTACGTGCTGAATGAGATAGAAAGGTGAGACAGGGACATTTCTCTGAGGAGAAGTTATCTGAGGCTCCACAGAAAAAGAGTGCAAAGAAGCCACTACTGGGCAGAGTCTGAAAATCTCAGGTGGAGGGAAGAGTTAAAAATTTGATTCTTGCAACTGGCAGAATCAAAGAACATTGTGGGCAGAAGGAAAGTGTTTTACCACCCGAACTGTGTTATAAAGTCACCTTATCACATCTGAGGAGCTGTAGGTAGAGGGGACACAGAAGGAGATGAAACTTCAGCCCTGATTAGCAAAGGGGTCTCCCAGGATTCCTCAAAGAATCACTGTTCACAGAGCTGTGATTCATAGCCAGGTTCATTTCTAACCCCCTCAGCCGTTCTTGCAAATATAGTATCATGCCCAGAAAAAAGGGAGGCAGGCTGAGCATGCCGTCTCTCTTCATACACACACTGTTTACTGCCCACTCCTTGCAGCAGCCATATTTTCAAATATGGAGGACTTTGCCACCGTACAGGAAATGCTGGGTGAGAGCTGTGAGTTGTGCATTCGTGTTTGCCTCAGAAGGGAGTGAAACTAAATGTGCTGAGAATGGTAGCAGAGGGGAAGTCAGCTCAGAATGTTCTATCTTTGTTTTTTTCTCTCCCTGGAACCTAACATGACATAAATCCAAAGCCAGGAAGTCACAGTTCCAAACAAGTTGTACTCGATGCTGCTTAGAAACACCAAAGCAATGTGTGAAATGCCTGTCATGCTGAAAGGCTCTCGACTTCTCATGAGAGGGGATGTCTGGAAGCCACCTTCCTGCAGTATGCAGCATAGAAATGGAACAAGTTGAAGTTGATAATAGCATGGGAAAGAAAAGCTGGTCTTGTATGTGTTGGCATAATTATAAAACATATGTGCAGACATGGAAAAGATAAACTGCTGTGCATCTACGTTTTGGTAGTGGTGGTGGTGATAGTATGTGTGTGTGAACATGTGTGTATATATGTGTGTGCATTTGTGCATTGTGTGTGCATGTATGCGTGTATATATGTGTGTGTGTGTGCATGTTTGTGCATGTTTGTATTTATGTTTGTGGTGTGTGTTCACGTGTGGCATGCACGCGTGTGTGTGCATATGTGTGCATGTGCATGCATGCATGTGTGCACATGTGCATGTGTGTGCTTGCTTATGTGAGCTCAGGATGATGGAGTGAAGAAAACTGCTCCCATATGTGGTTTTCTAATTGTGTGTGTCAGTTAATTATTTCAAGGTATACAAGCAGCATAGTTTGGATTTTGTTGGAACTGAAAACCACTAATTGTCTGTATAGTCTCTTGACCACAGAGTCAAAAAAGGTTCTGATATGTGATGCTTCCAACCATGTTCAAAACTGTAATCAGAGACCTGAGATATAAAAAAAAAAAAAGAAGTATTTAAGATACTCACCTCCTGGGGGTTGAAAAGATAAGAATGCTTTGTATTACATTTCTAGGTTATTATACTTTGTGAATTCCATAAAAATAAACATTACAATCTTCATAAAGGTGAACAGTTTATAGTCTGCATTGGGTAAATTTCCCTTGGATGCAGAGGATGGTTTCAAAAGCACAGACAGCAAGCTCAAATTATTAAGTGACACCAGAGTATATGCTGTTGACAAGGTCCCCCTCTCCAATACTGAAGCCCATCACACTGTCACACTACTGGTATTCTAACACAGCCCTGGCTTGTGACTGGATCTCCACACCTGAAGCTGCAGTGGGTGCCACTAGACTGCAATACAAGACATTCTCATTCCTATGTTAAGACCTGGCCCCTCTAGGATTCACCCATGCTAAAATCTGCCCACCTATCATTAAGTCCATGGATACTTTCATTTGCCTAAATACAGTAAGAGAATATTTTCTAGTCCTTGGATAATTTCCTCTGTCAGTGTGTCAGCTATTTTTATTTATTTATTTATTTATTTTGTTAAAGTTGACACAAGCTAGAATTATCCAAGGGGGAAAATTAAACAGAGTTGAGAAATTGCCTTATGAGACTTGCCTGGAGACAAGGCTGTAGGATGCTTTCTTGGTTTGTGATTGATGTAGAAGGACACATCCCACTGTGAATCAGACCATTCCTGGGCACATCGTCCTGTATGCTGTATGTAAGCAGTCTGAGCAGGCCTCGAGGAGCAAGCCAGTAAGCGGCAGCCCTTCACGGCCTCTTATACCAGTTCCTGCCATATGTTCCTGCCCTGACTTCTCTCAATGCTAGACTGTAATCTGTGAAGTGTAAAAACATTTCCTCCAAAGTCACTTGTGATCACAGCGTTTATAACAGCAACTGCAAACCTAAGTCAGACGATGTTCATCGACTACCCAGAGTTTCGCTAACCTTTTCTCTTACTGCAGGAAGTCTACAATCAATGGAGTCTGCTTGACGTTGGCTTGCAATTCTTTAGTTTAGTTTTGGTTTCTCAACAAAATTATTATATCCTTAAGAGCAGCCCTGTATAGAAGCACTAGAAAATATTCATTGCTGTGGGCAAATGAAAGTATCCATGACTTAATGATTTGGCTCCTTTTAGCTTGGAGAATCTATCATTCATCTATCTATCTATCTATCTATCTATCTATATATATGTATGTATATGTATATATATATATATCTCATCATACATTATGATGTTTAGGGAGTGTTGGTGAATTTAGGACCTTTTATACACTTGGCCAGTGTTCTACCATTAAGCCTGTATCACCCCGGAACATTTCAGAAATATATTTCAACTTATAGAACCTTACCCCAGCTTGGAAGACCCCTTTTGCACCAGCTTTCCTATTAGTTCTGCTTTAGAAAAGGATTAAGAATGGGTTAGATAATAAATAATTTTCACCTCTCTGAAACACAGTAACCCTTGCCTAAGTAGAAGTTAAAGGGAAATTTCACCTCACAGTCTATAATGGTTGATCTTTGAGGTGTATACAAAATAGAGTGCTAGCTTCCCTCAGACTTCAGTGTACTCCACCAACCAGCACATTGAATTGTATGTGAAAATAATATGCAGAACTCTCTTATTTTCATTTTCTTCTATGTGTATCACCAAATTTTCATGGTCTTAATTCTGCAATTTCACATCTAGATATTATGTTTCTAGTTGTTTAAGCTGTGAGTCAGCACTTCCTGATTTCCTCGTGAGCAGCGGTCTCCGTGTGATTTACTCACTCGTAAGGGCACTAACCACCTAACAAGATGCTACTGAGTCAATACCAGAACGCCTAGACTCTGTGTGCCTAAGACATGATTCCAAGAAATATAATTTATTGACCTCAGATCTAAGTTGAATTGTAGAGCATACGCTTTGCTTGGAGCAGTAATGATGCTTCAAAAATTGCCACCTGGCTAACAAGCCCAGTGAGCAGTGTACAAGGCTCTGATGTCATTTATAACAATACCTATACATCGGATAACAAGAACGGCACTGGCTCCCACCTCTGTTGGCCGTCCTAAGTGCTGGAAAGACTAATTTGCCTCTCTGAGTTGCTACTGGCCATTGCCACCTGCTGACTTTGGCACTCTGATCCCCTGGCTCCCCTCCTGGAATCCTGGCAGCCTTCCCATGATGCCAATTTTGAGCCAGAAAACACAGGGATGTTTGGAACTGCTCGAACTGCCGAGGCCACATTGTGCAAAGAGGCCGACAATGGGGAATCTTGTGCTCTCCAGGGTCCGCGTGTGGACGACTCCGATGGTCAGCTGGCTAACGGCAGCAATGATTGGAAACCGCCCCAGAGAAGGCCAGCTATTGGCGAGGAAAGAGGGAGCAAGCATCTGTAGCAAAAATAAACAAGGCTTTATGAGATAGATGTGAGCGTTTTTTTTTATTCAGCCTGAATTCATTTTAGACATTTAAAACTTTTCAGAGTGCTGTGCTTAAACACTCGTAGTCTAGTGCCGTAACTCTCCATCCAAACGCTTTCACTTGTAAGTTGCATCTTAAAAGTTAGATATTCTCATTTAGCACGGGAATTGTCAATTCCTGTTCAGTCACGGTGCATCCTCGGGTTTCCGAAACATTGAAATTCATACTCTGTGCAGTGTTTTAAGACACCAAATCTTGATATTTTTGATTCCTTGTATTTTTAACAACAACAAAAAATTGTAGAGTTGAAGATGTTTCTCAGTGGTAAAGCCTTCGCCTAGCAAGCAAAACTCTATGATTCCAGCCCCCGTAACTGAAAATATTTTTATACACATCTTCTAAATAATAAACTAAATAGTCTTCTCTTAATAAGGATGGGATATTTGTGAACTTTAGTCCAACCAGGTTGCAGGATCCCATGTGGAATTATAGTTGAGTCAGCACTCTTGATATTCATTATAAACAGAATCATGATAACCAATGTAACACTTTACAGATATGAATCGCAGCATGAAATTAAGGCTTTCAGAAGTCTTTTATTGTGCCAATTGTCTTTAATTCATGTATGATGAAGTCTATCAATTAGAACATGGAAAGAATTACCTGATGTACTCGGAAATACTGACAACAATATTCATGGCACGCAGTGAGCGGCTGCCAGGAACACGGGGAAGCACTAGAGTTAGGAACAAAGAAGGGAAGTCAAGGACATGACCATCTGCTGTGGCTTCTGTGGGAAGGGATGGGTAAAGATGGTTAGAACATTTAGTGACATACTACTTTAAATAATATCAGCCGGCCCTGGGACATGGGCTCTATATCATATGAACTCCCTGGCCCCGGTAGGGCTGGGATATTAAAGTAGGCAAAGTCCTGAATATGAAGACCTATGGGAGAAAGTAGCTGGGATGGGCTCTGCACAGGTTTGCTATGTCTAATAGGAGACTGCCTTTGTTTGCTATATCTGTTAGTGATCCTGAGAAGGGAAGCCAGATATCAAAGCATCAAGAACAAAGAATGAAGACTGGATTCGTCCCTGAAGTTAGGCAGCCTGTCCGGGATCATGAATCAGCGAGTTTATGACAATGGAAATATGACTTGTTTGCTTTGTATATTGGCTTCAGAGAAAATCTCCCCAGTTTCCCTTGAGTTCTCTGATAACTGCTTTAAAACCACAGGAAAAAAAAATATAATGACTTCTAACATTCATTGTGGCCAATCATGTCAGTTTCCGGAGTTATGCAGGGAGGGAAGAAAAGAAAGAGGGCACCTGAGTGGAACCAGGTGTGTCCAAACCCCCGTGTGTAGCAGGAATGGCAGGGCCTCCTCTACGTAAACACGGGGGGGGGGCACACAGCCACAATAGCATCTCCTACAGGAGGACCTAATTGAGGACTGCCTGAGAGATCAAGACTGCTTGTGCAGACAATGCCAGCCAATCAGGAACTGCCGTGTAGAAGCGATGCTTTCTTGGGACCAATGGGGGTGCAGATGGAGGGCATTAACGGGGCTTGCAGGTGTTTTCAGAGCGCTTGCTGTGGCTTTCTCCTGCTCCTATGTTGTTAACGCTGCACCACCTCACCTCCAACCCCCAAGGGCAGGTAAGATCAGGTAGCGAGTAGTCCAGGGCACAGGCAACAGTTGTAGGTCACAATGACAGTTCCATTTTGTATTCTAATGGCATAGACACTTTATTAGAAAAGCACCAAGTGGGGTGTGTGTGTGTGTGTGTGTGTGTGTGTGTGTGTGTGTGTGTGTGTGTTTCCTTTGTTGGACGGCAGGGTATATGGAGATTCCTTTTCTTCTATTAGAAGTGTAAACACCTACTGGTCAGAAGTTGGGACGGAGGATGCCCTGAGTCTATGATCTCTGGCATTTAGGGATTACACCTAGCTGGCCTCGCTATAGGCTGGTTTTTTAGTTATTGCTATAAAGATGATATACAAAGGTAATACTGCCTTTAGTAGTGCTCAAAACATTGTCTTTGATATGTCTGATCTTTAAGTATCCGACATAAGAAAATTTGATTAATTTTTCACCTGTTAATGCTTCAGCCTCTTAATTCATACACTTCCTTAGGGATATAAGATTTTTATCAATTTTTATTCCCCTTAACTTAAAACTATAAAAAGTTTAATCTTTCTATAAATATTGCCTCTGAAGAACAAGCAACCCAAACCTATGTCATCATTAAAAATCAACAAAATACATAAGACTATTATGGCCTGTTTCTGAAATGTCCCCCATGAAAAATGTTCATGTTTAAGAACTCGGTCTCTGGTGTGTTTTGTTTTGTGGGACAGATCCCGGCAGGAGTATTAGGAAAAATATGGAGTGGAAAAATAGAAAATTAAAATTATCTATTGTCTTTCCACATGAATGTATTATCTTTACAGCATGATTTTAAGTTATTAATTTGTATGTATTAATATGTACATGTGTCAGGGTAGAGTGTATGTGTGTCATGGTGTGTATGTGGAGGTCTGAAAAGAAAACTTCCTGGGTTTGTAGGGTAAGTGCTCTCACCTGCTGGGACAGCTTACTGGCAGTTTTCCGTGCATTATTTTCTGTTTTATTTCTATGTCATTATCTCAAACACATAAATGTAATAGAAAAAATATATGATTTATATTTTATTTTACACAGTGTTATAATCATTTGCAAAGCTGTCACATACTCAATCATTTGATATCATTAAGTAACATCATCTTAAAGTCTTTCAGTTAATAGAAGAATTGTTGAGCACACGAGAGGGTGTAGGTCTGAAGCAGAGGGTCCCATGCACAGGCTGGAGGTGATCAGAAGTCACCCTAAGGAGGAGCAACCTAAAAACATCTAAATACAATCAAGGAGCTTTCTTCAAGACATAGATTTGTTTGCCTTAGAAACTTCCAGACACAGTAACGTTAAATCTATCTCTCTTGCAAGAACAAACCAATCCTCAAAAACCCAGACCAGAGCCCACTTTGTATCGTGAAATTTCAATTTATTGCAATCTCCTCTTCCTTGGGTACAAGGTTGAATTAATTGCCACTAGAGCCACATCTAATTAGTAAGAAGGTCCTAAGGACAAGTTGTTGGTGACAGGAAAGAAGAGAAACTTGGTGTTCCATTGGAGATACACCTGAGATGAAGGAAATTAAAGGATACTTTAAAATATGCATCTGGTTAAAGTGGGAAAGAAGAAGATTGCCACTGATGGATTAGAAAAAGTGACAAATTGAAATTTTTATATTGAAGATTTCTTTCCCCCAAATTCTCTTTTGCCCAGAGGTAATTAAACTTATAAAGCATCGCTGTATATAGGGGTTCAGTATTGTTCCCCTAATGAGGCTTGTACCTCAACATGCTATTGACATCATCAGTACATTAATACACTTGACCCTTTACCAGTGCAGGTAACAGACCTACCTAGCTCCATAATAATTTGCTTGAGTGTTGACTGTAGAAGTGAGTGATTTTATCCATATGTAAAAATAGATGCCACCCTGTGACAGGAAGGACTATTAAAAGGTTTAGAATGTTAGCCTAATGAACAGGATGACTACTTTTAAACCTTGAAGGAGAATTTGTATACGAAGGAATTGGTTTCCCTCAGACGGTTCCCCAGCAGTAGAAAATTAACAATTAAAGTAAAAGCTATAATTTGAAAAGTTGGGGATAAACGCAATCAAGACTCTTGTAAAAATTTGAGCTTTCAAAAGTTAAAAAAGAAAAAAAGGGTCTCTGGAAAATGCCAAATTCTCTGCCACCAGAGGTAAGTGTGTGGTGGACATGCCGGGAAACAGTGACTTAGAGGGGACCCCAATAGACTAAACACCCTCGACAACCGTTCTTGATTTTACAGTTGCAGGATTCTACACACTAGAATGTTATGCAAATGATTCTTACAACTAATCTCCAGAACTAGCAAACTCAGAGACTACTTGTTTCCAGCAGAGCCAAGAATGGTTGAGCAGAATCCTCCACTTCCTCCTCAGCGCTCCCCTGGGTACCAGACTGCAGGGGAGTGAAAGATTGTGCTCCCTTGATAGATGAGCTGGAGAATCCCTCACAGCTGTGTTGTGGAAATATTCTGCATTTCCCTCACGATAACATTGAGTCATAAAAGGAGGAAATGAACATTTATTTGCCAACTCCACCTGTCTGCTGGGCTCACCATATCTATATTAGCATCAAGGGAATTTGCCTATACTGCTGAAAATTTCATCAGGAGGAGAGACCCAACTGCTATTTCCCTTAAGTTGTGGCTAGTGCCGGTTTCTCTTCTCATCAGAAGCCAGAAGACGGGGAACTGAGGCTTGGATGACTCAGTCGTCAGCATTCACATCAAGTGAAGTGGTTGGAACGGAAAAAATCTCAGAACATTTCGAGCTTTTTATTTTAAAGATTCAGAGCTAGATTGATAATTCCTTTTGTTCTAAATCCAGTCTGAATGCATAAAAGTCTTTTCATTGGAAAAGAAGAAAGAAAATATATTTCCTTTTGTCTTCTGGATCAAGAGGTCAAATACAAGGAGAAAACTAGTAAGACTCAAAGGAAAAAGAAATTTAAAAAATGCAACATTCGGGATTGGGGATTTAGCTCAGTGGTAGAGCACTTGCCTAGCAAGCGCAAGGCCCTGGGTTCAGTCCCCAGCTCCGAAAAAAAAATGCAACATTCCAGAATTTATTCTTTTTTTCCCCCTTTTAAAGTTTGTCAGGTCTTGCTTTCTGAAACCACTGTGTTAACAACCTTCCCATTTTGCTGGAGATTCAATTGAGAGTTAAGTAAGAGTGGGGTTTTCATTCTGTGCTAATAGCTAACACTACTTGATTTGTCTGATTTCTTTGTATGTACATTAGCAGGTCATTGATCTGCCTCCTTAAGACTTTTAAGTCCAGATAATTTGTTTGGCAGAATCCTCCTAGATCTGAAACACATCATGTATGCCTCCTCTGATCTGTACTCTTAGGTTCAAGTTTAGGGATGACCTTGTAGAATAATGTGTATGTTGCTAATTATGTAAGAGTAACACCAACATCACACCGGCATAATCATTAACAAAGGGTTCTCTGGATCACAGCAGAAAAACAGGCCTGGCACCCATACCTACCACATGCACCATTGATTAATAACCATGAGTTGCAGACTTCTCAATTACTCTGGCTTCTTCGCAGTGTAACAAAAGTGCCAGGCATTCTTTTTATTCTAATTCTTTTTCTAGTCTTGTGCTTATGTAAAATACCTCCAAATTAGCATGTCAGGAAGAATAACAATAAATTAACTACAATCCAAAGAATAGAGAAATTCATTTCTTCTATATGACTCATGACCATCATATCATATCAATGCCCCAAACCTATTACCATTTGGGACATTGAGAACTAGTAGGCTTCTGCTCTAGGTTTTGTTGATGTCCACAGCCCATGACAGTTCGTCTTTTCTTCACTTCTTTTGGTAAGATTCCCCTCTTGTCTCCCTGTCTTGTCTCAGGTGGAGAGTGTGATTTCCAGCTCATGGTGGCAATCTTCTTCTGCCCTTTCCTGGTCACTGCCCCACCTGTGATGTCATTTAGGAATGACACTGAACAAGAAAGAAACAACGATGGGCAGCTGACGCCAGCAGCTACTGAGTGCTTTGGAAGCTTATTTGACTTGTGTAATGTTTGAACTCAGGGTAAAAATGACAAATCTGGTTTTCTCTTTTTTGTTGGTAAACTTTAGGAACTACGCATTGATTTCCTGGAGTAACCTTGAGCACATGACCATGGAACATGCAGTGTGGGGAAAACCCATTTCTTGTGAATTCAAAGAAAAAATTCTAATGGGGGATCATTAAATGTTAAGGTCAGGATTAGGGTCTGATTTGCACTGTGTTGATGTATGCTATAAAGGGGACTTCATCGAATTGGCCTGCGATGGAGTGGCAGAGTAGCCTAACAATAGCTGCCTGTATCCTGGAGAGACAGAAACCATGGTAGTTCCTCAGTATAAGAAGCTGGACAGCTAAGCAGTCCCCCTCTGGTCCTGAAGCTGTGAAAGATCCTTGAAGAGCTGCTGTTGTAGCATCCACAGTGAAACACTGAAGACATTGTAGTGTGTTGTCTGCAGGCAAGAGGAGCAACTATAGCCATGCTTAGTCAGGCTTGATAGATGGGGGTGTCACAGCTGTACTCAGACGGGCTTGAGAGATAGAAGTGTTGCCGCTCCCAGATCCTTTCCATCCTGGCCGTCTGCTAGACGGTGATCCCAACATTCAGAGTGGGTCTCCCTTACCCAGTCATTGTCCCACATGCCCCCTCTGGAAAGACACACAGAGGTCCATTTCCCTCATCTTGGAGATTTCTTGAACCAGTTGCCTAACAACCATGACCAACTATTACAAAGGTAGTGAGAATACTGAATGGATTTCTCTTTGAAGCTCTATTTATAGATTATTTATTGCAGTGAACATTTCTTTATTTAGGTTTGGGCAGAACCAAGAGGAAGGTGAGGGGGGTGAGCATTGCTGTTTGTATAAAAATAAGGTGGTGGATTAACCCGGATATTAGATAATAGTGGACAGTTCTGTAGTCAACCCAAGAATGAAGGAAAACAATCTGGATCTTATAAACCTGTGTCTTTTTATAACACCAGGTAGAGGAATCAGCTAGATAGACAGTATGATGGCTTAAATGCATTTACTACCAAGCCTGACTACCTGAGTTTTATCCCCTGGATCACATGATGACTGACTCCTACAAATTTTCTTCTAGCCTTTGGCAAATGTCCAATCCCTATATCTGCATATGCACGTACATGTGCTCAAACACACACACACAACACACACACAAGCACACACACACACACAACACATACACAACACACACAACACATACACAACACACACACACACACACACACACACACACACACACACATTCACCAGCTTTAAAAACCAGAAGCTCATACCACAATCCCCAGAGCTGCTGTGGTTTGCATGTAAAATATCCCTCACAGATTTGATCAGTTGACCATCAGTTCATGGTGCTGTCAGGTTTTGGAATATCATGAAAACTTTGGTGTCAAAAGTGAGATACAGGCCCACGTCTTAAAGGCGATGTCTACTACTTGTGATCTGAGCTCAAGGTCTCTATTTCCTGATCTCCCAAGATGGTATCCTTCATGCAGGCCAACGCTTTGGAACCACTTCAAAATGCCCTTCTTGTCAGGATGGGTGAAAACTTCTGAAACCAGGAGCCAAAATAAATCCCTCCTAAAGTTTCTCTATTAATATTTTTCACAATAACTAATAGAGTTACTAAAATCCTGAAGGCCATAACAGACACTGCTATGGAAGTCAAAGCTCAAGAACATTGTGATAAACAAGAGAAGAGCTTCTAGCCACCACCATCTCTTCAGCAGGAATCTGAAGAGAAGCTTGACATCTGTATTTTTCCAACTATTTCTGCCAAAAGTAGAATCTTACGAAGTAAAGTAAAAAGACACATTCTCTTTGCTTTCACTTTATAAATTTTAGTCAGCTCCTACTGCCAAAAAACATCAAAAAGCTTACTTGATGGATTAAACTAGGCTACATGGTTTCCAGGCTTCTAGCCTTCATGGTGCAGCAGGGAGCTCTGAATTATAGAAGAGGAGAGGAAGAAAAATACAAAGAAATGGAATGGAAACACCCCATGGGGGGGATAAATGGTAAATAATTTGTTCTCGAACATGAGAAAGATTAAACAACAATTATGTCACTAGGGATCATTAATTATCTGATTCTCATTTTGTGAACACTGCATAACAGGAAGACTGGACAGGATACATGGCCACTGACAAATCTGTTTAGAAGAAAATATATGCTACCTCAGAGAAACAAGATACCTTCCCAAGGCTCTGTAAATACAGATCCCATCAATGTTGGGTCCATCGGCCTTTCTCTCTCCAGGGAAGGCACAGTGGTTAAAAGCTCTGCACTGACCAATCAGAATGTCTTCTGACCTAGCTTGCCTAGAGGTAAGTCAGACTTCGCACAGATACCTTCACTTCAAAATCCAAAGTTACAGAGACTCCCTGACATGCTCTCCCTATCAGTGTGGTGATTTTCAGCACCTATTTAGATTTGATAATTGTCTAAAACAAGTAAAAAATAATTCAAAAGAGCAATATGTGTCTAATTCTGTGTGTGTGTATGTGTGTGTGTATGTGTGTGTGTGTATGTGTGTGTGTGTGTGTGTGTCTGTGTGTGCATGCGCGCATGCACACTCATCTATGTATAGGGATGTACTTATCCACTCAGGCATGTATAGAAGCCAGAGGTTAATGTCTGAATATCTTCCTCAGTCATATCTTTACCTTATTTTTTTTTTAGAAGCAATTTCTCACTGAATCCTGGAACGCTTTCTGACTACACATGCTGACCATTAAGTCCTTGGAATCCTCCTGTCCTCAGCCAAGTTCTAGGGTTGTAAATATATACTGTTATGTCCCGCTTTTTACATGACTACTGGGACCCATTGTCCCCATGCATGCATACCAAGTACTTTACTCGTTGAGCCATCTCTCCAACCAACAAATCAGAAGAACTAAAGGAATAGACATACAAAATATGAGGAACGTAAGAGGGTTCTAAATGTGAGTTTTTACCTTCCCCCTATTATCTTGCCATGAGTCACCATTGTTGCTGTAAAATTATAAAAACTGGTATCTTTTACCCCCACTAGGTTGGGCATTGTAGTGTCCCAAGATATCTAGTACATATCTTAATCTCAGTCAGCAAAGCCTTTCACCCGCTTTACTCCATCCCATATCACACTGCCGATGGCCTCTCTCTGAGCCTGGCAGCAATTGCTCTACCCAGCCAGTTCCCAAGGCAGGTTTTCACCATGCCAGAAATATCCATCTCAATTCCAGGGTGGCTTAGTGTCCTAGCCACCACATAGCCTCTTAAACTTAATTCACTACAGAAAGAACACACAACACAATAACCTCTGATCCAATTGATAAGATATAATTGCCCACCTGAACATACAAAGCCCTGTACACATCCATCGCTTAAGAACATTCATAACAACCTGTAAAGGTACAGAGTAGAATCTTAACATCTGCCTCAGAGGCTTCTTCTCCACTCTCCTTCTGTTCATTCCAGTCTTCTCCTCTTCCCTCAAACTTTTCTCCCGCCTATCCTTCCTTCTCGTCCAATGACAGGCCTCGTTCAGCTGTATGACATCATCCTACACACCGTATATCACCTTCATGGCAAGCACAAAAGTATTACCAGGAGAAGTTATTGAAGTATCAGTGTGCAGCTTTACTGGGGCTTCATTACGGGGGTAAGTGTGATTAACAACTATGATTGACCTCACCTTTCAGCTGCCTTTCTCTTCGAGAAAGTCAGTTCGATATCACATGGTTTCAAGCTTTAACCCTTTTATTTTATGGTTGACACTATCCTGAGTCATTTTATTAATACAGACTGTGTGTATGTATTTTACTTTATTAATATAAAATATCAAGGCCCACCATATTTAACTACTGTAACTATAAACATTATGGTAGTTAGAAGCTACTTCGTAGACCCCAGGACAAACTGTAGTCAGCTTCTTTGTTGCTCAGGATCAGCTCTTATAGAACCTTCTTTTATGTCGATAATGAGATCTGAAGTCTTTCTATTGACCGCTGTCCCATATAGAGAGTGGTCATAGTCAGATATTCTGAGATTACTTGGTGGAAAACATTCTTGTTCCTCCTTGGCCATGTTCCAACCTGGCATGCTCTATTAGCTCTTAAGTGGATAATTGTCATATCTGACTCTACACAGTTAAGATCTGTTAAAAGATTCCTATCACCTCTCCCCTCGATAACCCTATCTTCTCCGATCTCACTGCAGCCTAGATTTGGCTCAAATACCTTATGGGTCTTACTTTTAGACAGGAGGATTTTCTCCACATCCTATTTCTACTGCCATTACAACACTGAGGACCCAAGAAATATTTGCAGGATACAATTGGATAAAGAATTAAATTTCAGGCTTCATATCTCCCATTGCTAGGAGTCCTAGCGAGGGCCACCCTTATAGATTCCTTGGAGTTTCCATTGTCTTAAGATTCTAGGGGCTGGGGATTTAGCTCAGTGGTTAGAGCGCTCACCTAGGAAGCGCAAGGCCCTGGGTTCGGTCCCCAGCTCCGAAAAAAAGAACCAAAAAAAAAAAAAAAGATTCTAACTTGTCCCAGAGATGCCTGCCCCAAAAGATACAATCCACAGACCACATGAAGCTCAAGAAGAAGGAGGACCAAAGTGCAGATGACTCAGTCCTTCTTAGAAGGGGGAACAAAAATATTCATAGGAGAAAATACAGAGACCAAGTATGGAGCAGAGACTGAAGGAAAGGCCACCAGCCTATGTGTGTGTGTGTGTGTGTGTGTGTGTGTGTGTGTGTGTGTATCCACCAAACCCAGACAATATTGCTGATGCCAAGAAGTGCATGCTGACAGGAGCCTGGTATAGCTGTCTCCTGAGAGGCTCTGCCAGAGCATGACAAATACAGAGGTGGATGCTTGCAGCCAACCATTGAACTGAGAATGGGGTCCCCAATAGATGAGTCAGAGAAAGGATTGAAGAAACTGAAAGGGTTTGCAGCTGCATAAGAAGAACAATACCAACCAATCAGAGCTCCCAGGGACTAAACCACTACCCAAAGAGTCCACATGGACAGATTCATGGCTCCAGCTGCACATGTAGTATAGGATGGCCTTGTTGGGCACCAATGGGAGGAGAAGCCCTTGGTTCTGCTAAGGTTCGATGCCAGTGTAGGGGAGTCAGGGTGGGGAGGCAGGAAGGGGTGGGTAGGTGGGTGGGGGAACACCCTTATAGAAGCAGAGGGAGGGAAGATGGGATAGGGGATTTATGGACAGAAAACAGGGAAAGGGGATGATATTTGAAATGTAAATAAAAAAATATACAAATCAACAAAAGATGCAGAATTATATTTCTCTTGCATAAAGAATCACTGAGATAATAATAGACAAATGGTGTCTACTTTTTCTTAGAGATCATAAGGATATTGAGTGCAAGATCTGTCTCTGACTACATTGCCCACCTTTGGATCCCTTCCTGTAAAATGCACCTAGTGTTACTATAACTTGATATGCCAAGGTTAGTTGCGGTCCATGGGAGGCCTCCCCTTTTCTGAGGCGAAGCAGAGAAGGGATGGATGTGAGAATGGGGAGGTGAGAGGAGTGGAGGAATGGGAGGGACTAAGAGGATTGGAGAGAGAGAGAGAAAGATATAATCAGGATGTACAATCATAAATAAATAACAATTAAATTTAAAAAGAGGAAAACATTACTCAGAGAATTAAAGAAAAGACAGATTAACATGAACAAAGTAAGCTGCAAAACGTTTTGTATAATTTTATTAGACTATGCATATATTTATAATTTCATATATTGCTACATTTTAATATTGTTGAACTGAAATAAAAGTTAGGATTGCATTCAATATCCTTAGATCCTTATTGTCTCTAAGAAAAAGTAGACACCATTTGTCTATTATTGTCTCAGTGATTCTTTATGCAAGAGAAATATAATTCTGCATCTTTTGTTGGTTTGAGGATGTTCACAATAAGGTAAACCTTGAGAAATTCAAATTATATTTTTCTTTTTCATTGCTTTCCTAAGAAAATGGTGTTGGGTAACATCATTAAAAAAAAAAAGAATTAAACTTGAGGCAAGAAGACCACTATTTTGAAAGCATCTCGGCTAGTTTTGAGCAAAGCAGTGAACTGTTCCTAACACTACTGAAATGCTTCTTAAAGTATAGTACAAAGTCAGGTCTGCTGATTTTCTTAGATGCTTAGTTCACCCGGAAATTGTTAAACTCTATGTCACATAACTTGGACACTTACAGGATGCAAATATAAGGTTGTACCATCTGCTTAGTAACATCTTCAACCTTAGGTTCAGCTACAAAAGCAGCTTAAAAAGGCCTGATGCTGGCATGGCATATCTAAAACAAACAACAATTATGAAAGTAGAATTGGTAAAAATTAGTTTTTGTGGTCTTTAAAACAGTTGTTGTTGTTTTATCTACTAGCAATAGCCTGCCAGTGTTTCTTTTTTTTTTTTTTTTTTGTTCTTTTTTTCCGGAGCTGGGGACCGAACCCAGGGCCTTGCGCTTCCTAGGTAAGCGCTCTACCACTGAGCTAAATCCCCAGCCCCCCTGCCAGTGTTTCTTGCAATGAACTTTAGCAGCGGGGCTTTAAGTAGATTGAATTATTGATTAAAATTGTTTAGTCCCATTTAGCAATCTCATACATTGTGCTTTTTGCCTAGTCTTCCACAGAAATTTTTGGACCTTCCTGATCCTGAACTATGTAATTTATTTGGCTAAAAGGCTGCTACAGATGAGCCACACAAATGGAGGCCTGAGATGTAGCTGGGCATATCCCACACAATGCTGCCACAACCGGGAGAAGAGCTTCCCCCTGGGTAGCCATCACCACTTCAGCCTGCACTCCAGAATTATATAGCACATGGAATAGACCAGTCAGAATCCACAACAGAGGCTGGAGAGGACAGCTTCATTGCACAGCATGGAGGCAGGAAGGAGCAGCTGAACTTCCACCCCAGCCAAGACCAGCTGACCTACGAGCACACAAGACCAAATGAATGGTTATCGTTTTAGCCTATTGGCTTTTGGAGTGATTTGCTGGGTGGCATTATTGTGGCTATATTATATAATGGGGGGTTACCACAAAAAATAAATCTTGAAATATGTGGTGTTGACTTAGAATTGGATGACAGGGACCCAAGAAACAGGAAGCTATGGGGGAAATGACAGCAGCAAGGTCTTTAGTGACGTCACCCCTCAAGGTCATCACACAAACCAGAAATACCTACTCAGATGCAAACACTGAAGGAGTCTGAAGCAGGAGGATAGAAGTGAAGCTATTAACTGCATTCAATAGGACTCTGCAACTCCAAATGGGTTCAGAAAAGGACACTGCTATTAAAGAGGAAGGAAAAGATGATGTAATTTTGGCATAGGTTCTCACACAATGCTATGGTAGGAACAATCAGCCAATACAGGATACACTCATTTTAATCTAACATCTCCATTGTCCTTTTTGCGTTACGTAAATATTGGCAAAACTCTACGCTACATGTTATGAAGAACGCCAAGGAGAGGGAAGGAGTTTATAGAATTATTGACATTTGTAGTTAAACAAACTTTATTTTCAGATGAAGTGATTTTAAAATACATTTGATTAAAAAAAAGATGCTTGGTAAGTTTTATATATCAGCAAATATGAGCTGCTCCATATCACAAATATATTTTTAAATAGACTGGCATCCTAACTACAAGACATATTTTAAATATTGATGGGCTGATGAAACTTCTGAATAATTCAACAATTAAATTATGCTACACTTTACCAATTCTGCCTGTCATTGAGGGAATAATAAATATTCTTGTATATGCTTTAATTTCTGGTAAATGCATCACTGACCAAATTAAGGTACCCCAGAGTTGAACTCAACCAATATGGCCAGCGAGATTAATTTTGTTTAAATTACTACTGCGGTCCTCATTCTAGGAAGACACCTCATATATTCCAGCGTGGCACAGTCCAACAAGGTTGCAGTGCCAGGGTTGTTGTGTGTGTTTGTGTCCTGGCTCAGACCTTATCCCTAGACGAAGACTGGCCAAAAGCACTCTAAAAAGAGATGCATGCCAGACTAACTTTGCAGCATCCTAGGAAAGTATATTTGTTTTCCCACCCCAGTTATCTGTTTGAGAGAGATTATCTATATCCGAAAGGGCCCATGCTTCACAGAATGGTACCATAGACAGAATGTGGACATAAACATAATTTTATGTGCCTGGAAATTCATCCTTTGACACAAGCAATAGCAAAAGCTGCACCTTGTTTCCGCAGAAACAGGAACTTTCATGCATTTATTAGTTACCTTTCTGTTGCTGTGATAAAATACCATGACCCAGAAATAACTTACAAAAGAATTCCTTCTGGCTTATGGTTCCAGAGGGGCTGTCCTTAGCAGCAAGAGAGGCACAGAATCAGACACTGGTGCAGGAAACTGTCTACAGTAGCAAACATGAAGCAGAGAGGAAACTAGAAGTGGACAAGGCTAAAATCTCCTAAAGCCACACCCGGTGATATACTGCTCTTAGCAGGGACACACTTCCTAAACATTCCATAACCTCACCTCCTTTCAAACCACCAACAGCAGATCAGTCTAGTTAACCTCTTTCAATGTTTCACAAATAAAAATAAAAATATAACATGGATATAAAAGAGATTAGGGAGATTCAAACCTTTGCTCTGAGTAGAAACTCATGCCGTGAGTTCAAAGTTCAATTGTGTCAAGCATCCTAAGTTTTGCATAAATATATTGTTGCTTGGTTTGCATACTCAAGGATATCCCAGAAGATTATCTAGGAGATATTATCTTGTGTCTCATAGGTTTGATGGACAGATATCATATCGCATGCCCTGGGATGGGTGGTATGCCTCACGCCAGAGGTTCGATTTGTTCCTTTCACAAATGGAAAAACACGATGTTGCTTCCAATATCTAACTTTCCCTTTATTTCTTTTGCTAAACCAGACATTCAGTTCTCCTTTCATTAAAAACACAGGCTGTCTAAGGCCATGCCACTTGTGAGAAGCTAAGTGGGGTCAGAACTGGTTACTCCATAGAACGAAGAATTACAACCTTACATCGTACCATGAACTTGATTCTATTTCTCCTACCCAGAGAGGTCCATGCGCCTCCCCAGGGTCCCCCCTCTTTACCAAACCTCTCTGGATTGGTAGATTATAGCTTGATTATCATTTACTTAACAGCTAATATCCACTTATAAGTGGTATTATATTTGTCTTTCTGGGTCTGAGCTACCTCACTCTGGATAACTTATTTTTGTAGTTCCATAAATTTGCCTTCAAACTTCATTTTTTCAAAAAATCTAAATAATACTCCATTGTGTAAAGGTACCACATTTTCTTTATCCATTCTTCACTTGTGGGACATCTAAGTTGTTTCCCATTTCTGGTTATTATGAATAAAGCTGCTATGAATATAGTTGAGCAAGTGTCCTTGTGGTAAGATGGGGTGTCCTTTGGATATATACCCAAGAGTGGAGTAGTTGGTCTTGAGGTAGATACATTCCAAACTTTCTAAGGAATGGCCCTATTGATTTCCATAGTGGTTGTACAAGTTTGTACTCCCACCAGCAATGGAGAGTGTTCCCAGTGTTCCACATCCTTTCCCACTTGAGCTGTAACTTGTGTTATTGATTTTAGCCATTCTACCACTTGTAAAATACAATCTCAGAATAGTTTTGATTTGGATTTCCCTTATGGCTAAAGATCTTTTGGGGAGAGGGGAGGTTTAAGGTTGAGATTTTCTTATTGGATATTTTTTTTTACATTTCAAACGTTATTCCCTTTCCCAGTTTCCTGGACATAAGCCCCCTATCCCCTCTCCTTCCCCTTCTTCTATAAGGATGGCTCAGTGGTTAAGAGCATTGACTGCTCTTCCACAGGTCCTGAGTTCAAATCCCAGCAAACACATGGTGGCTCACAACCATCTGTAATGGGATCTGATGGCTAAGGATCTTGAGCATTTTTTTAAGTGCTCCTGAGCCATTTAATATTTCTCTACTTAGAATTCTGTTTATATCAGTACCCCATTTTTAAAAATATATATATTTAATTTCTTGAGTTATTTTTATGTTTTGGATTTTAGACCTCTAGCAGATATGGAGTTGTTAAAAAAATCTTTTCCAATTTATAGGATGCCTCTTTGATGAATTGATAGTGTTCTTTGCCTCATAGAAGCTCTTCAATTTCATAAGATCCCATTTATGTATTGTTGATCATAGTAACTGTGCTATAGTAACAGAAAATTTTCTTCTGTGCCAATGTTGTTCCCCACTTTCTCATATATCAGGTTTACTGTGTCTGATTTTATGTTGAGGTCCTTGATCTACTTGGACTTTGTGTGGAGGTGATAAATGTGGATCTATTTGCATTATTCTAAGTGCATACATCCAGTTTGAGCAACATCATTTGTTGAAGATGCTTTCTTTTTTCCACTGTGCATTTCTGGCTTCTTTATCAAAACTCCGGTAGCCATAGGTATCTAAATTTACATCTGGATCTTTGATTCAACTCCATTGGCCAATCTGTATGTCTTTATTGTAGTACATGTGTTTTTTTTTTTTTTGTTTGTTTGTTTTTACTATTCCTCTGTAGAACTGCTTGAAATCATGGATGGTGATACCTGCGAAGTTCTTTTATTGTTTGAGGTTGCTTTGGCTGTCTTGCTTCTGTTTGTTTGTTTGATTGATTTCTTGCTTGCTTGCTTTTCCACATGAAGTTGAGGATTGCCATTTCAAGGTCTGTAAAAAAAAATGCATATTTAGGTGGGGACTGCATTGAATCTGTAGATTGCTTTTAGTAGAATGGTCCCTGATATGTTGCTTTTACCAATCCATGGGCATGAGAGATCTTTTCATCTTCTGATATCTTCTTCAACTTCTTTCTTCAAAGACTAGAAGTTTTTATTATATGTCTTTCACTTTCTTGGTTAGAGTTATCCATGATATTTTATATTATTTGTGGAAAACATTAAGGGTATTTTCCTATTTCTTTCTCAGTCCAATGTCATTTGTATATAAGAGAGCTACTGATTTTTTTTTTCTGAATGTCTTTACCAGTTGTAAGAGTTCCCTGTAGACTTTACAGGGTCACTAATGTATATTATCATATGATCTGCAAATAACAATGCTTTGACTTCCTTCTTTCCAATTTGTATCCCCTTATTCCTCTAGCTAGAGTTCCAAGTACTAAATTGGATAAATAAGGAGAGGGTGAGCAGCTTTGTCTTGTCCCTGATTTTAATGGAATTGCTTTCAGTTTCTCTCCAGTTAACTTGATATTTCCTATAGGCTTGCTGTAAATTGACTTTATTGTGTTTAATTGTGTCCCCTTTATCACTAATCTCCTCTAGGACATTTATCTTGAAGGTGTGTTGGATTTTTGTCAAAGGCTCTTTTATTTTGTTTGTTTTGGTTTGGGCATATAATGAGATAGGTGGGGGTTTTTCTTTCAGCTCACTTATTTGGTGGATTTCACTTACTGATTTTTTTCTTTAATATATTGAACCATCCATGCATCTCTGAGATGAACCCTACTTGATCATGGTGGATGATTTTTTTCTTGGATTCAATTTGCAAGTATTTTGTTGAGTATTTTTACTTTATGTCCATAGGGGAATTAATCTGGAGTTCTCTCTCTCTCTCTCTCTCTCTCTCTCTCTCTCTCTCTCTCTCTCTCTCTGTGTGTGTGTGTGTGTCTTTATGTGGGTTTGTTATCAGGGTAACTCTGGCCTCATAAAAAGAACTGGATAATTCTCCTTCTCTTTCTCTTTTGTGGAATAATTTGAGGAGTATTGGTATTCTTTGATAGAATTCTGCCCTAAAATCATCTGGCCTTGGGCTCTTTTGTACTTTTCTTTTTCTTTTTTCTTTATTTTTTTCTTGTTGTTAAGAGTCTTTTTATGACTGATTCTATTTCCTTATGGGTTATAGAGTTGCTTAAATTGTTTATCTGATCTTGACTTCACTTTGCTATTTAGAAAATTATCCATTTTTTTTAGATTTTCCAGTTCGGTGGAGTATAGGTTTTTAAAGTATGATGTATGACTCTCTGGATTTCCTCAGTCTGTTGTTATGCCCCACTTTTCATTTCTCATTCTATTAATTTTGATATTCTCTCTCCATCTTTTAGTTAGTTTGGATAAAGGTTTTACTATCTTGTTGATTTTCTCAAAGAACAAACTTTGTTGCATTGCATCTTTATATTGTTCTCTTTGTTTCTATTTTATTGAGTTCAGCCCTCAATTTGATTATTTATTGCCTTCTATTCCTAGCTTTATAGGTGAACTGGAGGCAGATGGGGATAAGAGGGGGAATAATGAAGTTAGATAAGTGAAAGGAGAGTGTATGGGGAAAGATAGCTGGAATTAGGGAGCACTAGGGGGATGATGTAAATACCTAGTATAGTAATAACTTCCTGAAATCTCTGAGGATGACCCTAGTGAGGACTTCTAGTATTGAAGTACACAGAGTCTAAACTGGCCATCTATTTTATCCTGGCAAGGTTTCCAGTGGTGGGACTGGGTTATATTTTGCTGGGTTATTCCCTGAAGGGCTTCTGTGGAAATTCCTAAACAATACAGTCTGATCATAAGACAGAAGATCTAAAATTTGAGAGCTGAACCCCATTGCTGAGAATAGCACCTGTACAGCTCATTGAATGTAGAGCAGTAGAGCTGATGTGGGCTAGGACTCTTTACCCCTATGTTCTAGTCTCTTTGGCATGAGAAGGTATTCTGTAGACTACTGAAAGAGAGCCTGACTAGCAGCCCTGCCATAGAGCCCTCGGCCTACAACTAGTCCCACCTGAAAGTTTTACTAGACGAATGATGGTGCAGAATTTGTGGTAGTGGTTAACCAATGTTTGGATAAATTTGAGGCTCCTGCCATAAGGGAGCACATGCTCTACATTGCTGGATGACTAGAAACCAGAGACTAGATGGTCCAAAGACCTAAAAGAAAAGAAAACATGACTGGTGTAAAAATTAATGAAATTATTCCTTATGATATTTTGCTATACTTATAGATTGGTTCCTTGTCCAGTCATCATCAAAGAGTCTTCCTCTAATAGCAGATGGACTTAGGTTCAGAGAACCATCCTAAGCTAGACATTCTGAAGAGAAAGACTCTAGAGATCAGAAAACCTCACCAAAGAGCAAGAGGAAAAAAGATTGTAGGAGACAGAAGGGATATAGGACACCAGGAGAATATGGACCACCAAATCAACTAAGCAGGGCTCACATGGGCACACAGAGGGGCAAACACAGGACCTGCACAGGTCTGCACCAGGTCCTCTGCATGCATATATATATATATATATATATATATATATATATATATATATATATATGATAGATAGATAGATATAGGTAGATATAGATAGATATAGATAGATATAGATAGATATAGATAGATATAGATAGATATAGATAGATATAGATAGATATAGATAGATATTATGGCTATTAGCTTGGTGTTTTTGTGGAACTCCTAACAGTGGGAGTGGGTGCATCTCTGACTCTTTTGCCTATTCGTGAGAATCTTTTCCTCCTGTTGGGTTGCCCTGTCCAGCCTCTATATGACGGTGTTTGCTTTGTTTTATTATATCTTGTTTTGTCCTGTTTGGCTGTCTTTCTTGGGGGGCCCACATTTTTTCTGAAGAGGAAATGGAGGGGCTGTGAGTTTGGAGGAGAGGGGAGGTAGGAGGGAACTGAGAGGAGTGGGAGAGAAAACTTGTCAGAATGTGCTATTTTCAGTAAAAATAAAAAAGGCAGCTAGGCAGTGGTGGTGCATATCTTTAATTCTAGCACTAGAAGGCAGAGGCAGGATGATCTCTGAGTTCAAAGTCAGCCTGGTCTACAGAATGAGTTCCAGGACCACCTAGTGAAGACAGTGAAATCCTGTAAGAAAACAGGAAAAAATAAAAGAAAAATTTAAAATAACTTTAAATTATTTCCATAAGGTTTATTGTTTTTTTACTTCACTTTTGTTTTAGCATTGAAATGCTTATGTACAGACATTATTTTCAAGAGTCATTTTAACTTGCTTGGTGACTGAGACAAGGTAATAGTAAAAAATAAACTGAATTGATTCTTGGAATAGAATGTAGTCCTGTGGTGCTATCTTAATGAGAGAAAAATATCTTTTAGAGCAATCAAAATATTCAAGCCAACGTTGTTTGCATCCATCAAATGCAAACACACCCACCAGCTTCCAGGGATAAAGCTGTGGTCCTCACTAGCCTTGGGAGGCAAAGGCTATAGCAGAAAGGCATTTGCATATTTACCACTGGCAGGCCAGTAGATGGTTGAATATGTAATCAGGGCCCAACATCACAAGCTAACTCCTTGATTTGAGAATGGAGCCTGTTAGGTCCTAAATTGTTGGTATTCCCATCAGTTTACAATTTATTATTTGAAAATCATCATGCTCACCCCCATGCCTATTGCAAATTGCTTCATAAATTTTAAGTTAAATGATAATGTCATGCTTCCGATCAAAGTTGGCAGGCAGGAATAATGGTTCCATGTATATTTTATCATGGACCCAAGAGGGGATTGCAGAAGGAAGAATGTGAACTATTGTATCCAACAGACTCTACTAGTGTACCATAATGACCTAAAAGCCATGTGGATTTTAAAAACCGAACTTGTACTTTTATTTATTTGGAGAGTATGATGTCATCCGATCAAGAGAAACTACACTAGTGTCTAGAGGATGGTATTTCACATCTGTAAGTCACATATTTTCCACCAGTAATTGATGATTGCTACTAAAATTAGGACCAGGAACTAACCTCTAGCTTCAGCAACTTAATCAGATTTGGAAGTAACATCTACTCATGCTGTTCTCATAAGATTGTCTTACCATATAGAATGTTAATGGGCCTTATAGTGAAATTCATTTCTTCTTACCCAACTGGAGCCTAGTGAAGGGCTATGATTCCTATTTGAGCTTTCTCGATTTGGCTTCATGGGTTGAAAGCCCTGCTCCAGTTTGACTGAGAGTCGATATTTCCTCTAGACTGGAGTTATAAAGAAAGCAATTTAAAATGCATAAACACAGTGTCTGAGCCATGCCATCTATCTACCACCCAGCAGGGCAGTCATACTAACACATTGTGTTACTTCCTAACTGCTCGATGAACGCCCTCTCTCCCTTCCCAGCTATTAATATTCATGTAAATTTGTACCAACTGCCACATCATGGTGTCATGTCAGGCAGAATGAAAATCAACACTGAAACATCACAGAATTGCAAGCATTCTAACAGCAAATTTTTCCACAAGAACAAACTTTACATAATGAAGAATTTTATCTTCCTTTAATTTTGATATAAAACTAAAATAACCTGGAACTAAGTGTCAGAAAGCCCCTGTTTCTGTATTGGCTTCACTACTCACTAAGTAGAGAACTGAACTAATATCTCTTCATATTTAGTCCGTGCTTGCCACAGTACTCGATGACAGAATAGAAAGAAAATTAGTCTCTACTTTTATAAAAGTGCTAGTGGTGGGGACTAAGTGGATATCTCATTTTAACAGTTAAGAACCAGTCTATATACACATCACTACACTGGAAAGCTTGCATCAGCTGATAGGTTGGCTAGGGTTTTTTGAGTTTATGTTTAAAGGTTTGTCTCACAAGTCACATTTTCAGAATGTTCCACAATATAAGTTCTGTGCATTTCAGTTGGCATGAACAGTCTCCTATAGCCCTACCCACATACCCAAGAGCAGAATGATGTGACATGCTAAGGGAGAGTTGCTTTGGAATGGGTTCCGGGTGACAGAAGTGCAAACTATTTAACATGATGGTATCCTGTGTAGTTCCAAAGCCTTACCAATGTAAACCACCCCAAATAATACCTACCAAATAATGATCACTAGTGCTCAGCTCTAAGATGGCAAGAACTATGATTTTCATCAAGTTAGCACCATAGTCAACAAGAATAAGTGTATTTTTTA
Organism: Rattus norvegicus; assembly: GCF_021556685.1. Taxonomy (NCBI): domain Eukaryota; kingdom Metazoa; phylum Chordata; class Mammalia; order Rodentia; family Muridae; genus Rattus; species Rattus norvegicus. The sequence goes on from NC_141547.1 coordinate 11,847,446, forward strand.
ATGAGTTCATGTTGAATAAAACAGGGAAATTTACATGCCCATGTAACAAAACAAGTCAAGAATAAGTGTATTTTTTAATGAGTTCATGTTGAATAAAACAGGGAAATTTACATGCCCATGTAACAAAACAAGTCAAGCCTTTAAGTTTGTATAATTTAGTGAAATAGACCCCTGTGTTCAACCTAAAATGTGTTGGTGGTATTTCAGATATAATAAAGTAAGAAACAATAGTCTGAGTGATAAAAGTATAATCTATCAGGGTGGAGGGTTAGAGATTTATCATAGTACAAGTAGGGAAAAAGGCTGTTTCATTTGTGCAAAAGTATATAACTGCTGGGACACAGGAACGTTTTCTCTGGTCTTAATTCTGCAAGAATATTTTCTGGGTAAGGAAGATGTTATGGAGAAAGGAAGATTGAGAAGGGAAAGGTAAGCTAAATTTAGAATTTATATGTATCGAATGCTCTCAGTAGTATTTATTATGAGGGACTTCATTAAAGCCCTTCAATCTGAGTTAACAGTCCTCAGAACCCATCATCTCTCAACCCCACCATTCTACTACTGTCTACTCAGAGAGAACAATATGCTTTTTTCAAACATCTGACAAAAAAACAAAGTCCCAGGCTGAAGAGATGACTCAGTGTTCACAAGCTCTTACAATTTTTGATGAAGACCTGAATTTGATTACTAGCACCAGCATCAGGTAGTTCAGAACTGTGGTGTCTCCAATCCTAGAAGACCCAGTGTCCTTTGGCCCTTTGGGTACTTGCATGCATGTGGTGCACATAAAATCATGAAGGTTCACAAACATTCACATAAATTATAAATTAATAAATAGTTTTAAAAGACACATTGACCTGAAAGCCTCTTCCGTAGAACTGCCTCCCATAGGACTAGAAGGTGAGATGCAGGCTGCCTAGGAAGGTAACAATCACTAGCTACACCCATCGGTGTATGTCTATGAAGCATAACAATTGTTCGCATGGCAAGATATCCGTAAGTGTGTGACAATAGAACTTATTATATCTTGGTTCTAATCAAGTACTGTCTAATTGGACTCAAGGCCCACTAAAATTAGAGGGAAATCAAGCCTACTACTGTAAATTCAATTACATGTGGCTACTGAGCCATCATTCTTAAAGGATAACCCACTAGGGTCACTTTCTTACACCAGCGTAGTTCCTATCTACATTCTAAATGCTTCTGCTCATACCTACGAATAAGAGTAGATTCTACTCCTCATCAAAGGAAGTGGTGTTTGCATCAAAAGGAGATCATAACATAAAGCCACAGCTAGTCCAAAGTTGCAGAATAAGTGACTGATCAGGGATTGCCCAAACCTTACTGATAATTCTACACCACAACTCCCGCATACAAGACTCATGGACACCACAAAAAGGAGGGAGGAAAGATTGTAAGAACAAGAGAATGAGAAAAGTTGCTATGAGATTGTGCCTTCTCTCTCTGTGGCAGGGGCGGCCATCAAACCTCAACAACAGGGCTGCAGAGAGAAGACATGAACAGTTCCAATGGGAGTTGACACCCCAACATGGATGGGAAAATCTCATGAGGGACCATCCCTGGATGAACTGCTATCCACAATTAACTGATGAGAAAGATAAAAAAAAAAAATTAGCCTTATCCATGGAGGAACTCCCTGATTGGTTAAATTATACTAAGTGTTCAGCCCAAGAAACACGTATATACAAGGAACATGAATAGACTAAGCAGAGTGCATTTATGTTTTTTATTAATACCAATATGTAATGAAAGACCCCCAGAGTGGGGAGACCCTCACTCAAGTCTCAGGATGACGAGACCCCCCAAGAACTCACAAGAGACTGATCTTGATGCAATCAACAAGAGGTTTATTGATAGGGACAGCAGAAACCAGTGCACTGGGGTCGACTCGTATCCCACTCAAGGGTAGAGGAGTTTGACCTCGAACGGTTGGAAGAAGGGGTATTTAAAGGAAAAACCGTACCGAATCACAAGGAAGAACCTCCTGTTTCTCATAATTGTTACCGAATCACAAGGAAGAAACTCCTGTTTCTCATAGTTGTTCTTTAAGATTTTAATCTAACTTTATGATTAACCAGTTCCTGCTACTATGGTCAGCTGCTATTATGGTCAACTGCTATGATGGTTAGCTAGTTTCTGGAACAAAGTGGCTGAACCAGCTGGTGCAATTTCTCTTTCTGTGATCAGCTAGTTCCTGGAACAGTCAGTTCCAGGGCCCGCTTTTGGCTTCAACTTTTGTCTAGGGGGCAATTTTAAACTTTTTCCTTTCAATAACAAAACTCATTAAGGAAGAGGAGGCTGTGCATTTGGAAATGGGGACTTGCACAGGATAGAATGGAGGTGCGTGGATGAGAATACTATTACTTTTATATTTAAATTAAAATTTTTAAATTCTTAGTTTAAAAACCAGAAGACACAATCTACATCCTTAATTTTTAACCTACTTGTCCCTTTTTAAATTGAAAATAAATTTTTATATAATATATTTATGAAATATTCCGAATGTGGTTTTCCCTTCTCGAACTCCTCCAAGATTCTCTCCACTTCCTCATCCACACAAATACACATCCTTTCTTGTGCTTTACCATTCCAAAACAAACAGGCATCTAAGAAGGAAAAGAGGAAAGAAAAGACAACTAAAAAAAAACCTGAATTAGACAATGAAAACAAATGAGCAGAAAAACAAAGAACCAAAGAAAGAGGAAAGAAACACACACACATACACACACACACACATACACACACACACACATACACACACACACACATACACACACACATACACACACACACGCCAAACTACATCAAAAATACACGTATAGTTGAAGACACACACACACACATACACATACACACACATACACATACACACCCACCCACACACACACCCCACACACACACACTCACACACACACACACACACACACACCAAAACTACATCAAAAATACACATATAGTTGAAGAGACACACACAAAAATGTCATTAAAACACAAAATTGGAAGCCATAATATATAAGCAAAAGACGTATAGAGCAAAAGAGGAGAGAGAGAGAGAGAGAGAGAGACAGAGACAGAGACAGAGACAGAGACAGAGACAGAGACAGAGACAGAGACAGAGAGAGAGATCCAGACAAAGCATTATGAGGGAAAAAATCCTTCAAAAATACCATTGGGTTTCTTTTGCGTTCACCAACTGCTGGGCATAGGCTCTGTCCTAAGAGTACTCTGATTTTCTAGTGAGACTCCATGGGAGAGAACTAATCTCTCATTTGTAAGTAGATTCAGTTGTCTAATTGGCTATAGCTTGTGGGTTAGAGATGCAGGCAGGTCCTGTAGCACAGTGTCTGTGAGTTCATACATGTACTAGTCCTACTGTGCTTAGGAGGAGTTGTTTCCTTGGTGCCTTCCATCCCCCCTGGCTCTTACAATCTTTCCACCTCCTCTTCCATAGGATTCATTGAGCAATGGGAGGGAGGTTGATGGAGACATATCATCTCGGACTGAGTGTTCCAAGGTCTCTTATTCTGCATGATGTGTGGCTATAGGCATTCAGAAGCCTAAAGTTTCCATCTGCTGCAGCATCTCTGTTGATGGCTGAGAAAGACAGTGTTCTAGGAGTATAGCACAATGCCAGAATGTTCTCAGGAGTCAATATGCTGCTACATTCCGGCTAAAGCCGGACAATAATATTTGATTTTTTTCTCCTAGGTACCTGGCCTATTTAGCTAGTCGAAGGTTCTCGGCCGGCCACCAAAGCTGTGTCAGGGTTGGGTTCCAACTCCTGGAGTGGAGCTTAAATCTGATCAGGGGTTGGTTGGTTACTCCCATTAGCTGTGTGGCATTACTGCAGTACTACATCTTGGTCTGTGTATCTTAGAGCAGGAGGTTACTACTGTCATCGAAAGGTTTGTAGCTGACCTGGTGTTTACCATTCTCCATTGGCAGCATACAGAGGACCATGAAATTAGTAGGGATGAAGTCTTTAGGTAGGCCCCAGCATGACTTCCCCATGTCCAGTGAATTCTATAGATCTTCAGGAATAGTACATTACCATCCGTTTGTGGAAAGCAGCCAACAGCTTGAGTGGTTTTGAAGTTCTCATGGGCACCATTAGATCGATTCCTGTCCTTTTTAAACACCTAGATTCACCTCTCTTCTTAATTTTCTGAGTAAGTAGCTGAGTTTTCCCTTTTAACTTATCAATTATTCTAACTTTTCTATCATTTAAAGCCTATTACCTAAGCATCTTGCTAAAGTGTTCAGAGGGGATCCCATTTTTTAATTTCTCTTTAGGCTTCCTCTTTCCCAACCCTCCTCCATCCACTTCACTTCATGAGTTAACATGGCGAATCCACTTCGGCCACACTTCTCAACTTCACATCATCGTGTCTCCTCATTCTACACCAGCTGTATGGGTCATCGAACCATCACCCGCCTGATAATACCTCACAAAGCACCCCTCATAATGCTGCCAGCATTGCCCCATAAATGCTGTGTGTTAGTCTGACTCACCAAGCTCCCGCCCCACCTGCTTATTTTGTGAAGAGCAATAATCTTAGCCGTTTATACCTGCTAAAACATTCTGAACTTCCCTTTAGTGCTAGTGTAACTGAGGGTTTAGTATGGGAAGTCATGACCAGTGCCCCAATAGGCTGGGTCCTAATTTGCACAAGACGATTTCCCAGCCACTATCCCACCTCCTGTTTGGCACATCCAACAAGTCCAAGTCACAGAAGTCCCTGCTGGAAGCCGTGCTCTTATCTGGTATACATAAACATTAAGGCAGAGCCACACCGTTTCATCACAAGATAATGGATGAATAACTAGTGGGCTAGTTATTCATTTTAAAATTTCCCCTTGTCAGACCCAACCATCACATATATCTGGCACGTCACTAATGACCAGGAGGCTTTAATGACCCAGATAATCTGGAGCCAAACCGTAGGTCATCAACATTCATGTCTGAATCGATTGCAGTGTATCGCCGAAGATCAAATTTGCTAAAAATGTTTCCCTAATGTCGAGGAGAAATATAGGGGTTGGGAGGTGGCACGATGGGTAAAGCATTCACCATGCAAGTGCATGATCTTAAGTTCAAATCCCCAGTCTGACTCCAGCAAGACAGAAGGTAAGACAATAGAAGCCCCCTAAGTGCATAGTACATTCGGCCTGGAACACACAATGAGGAACTCCAAGAACCTGTTTCGAAGCAAAGTAGAAGGTGATGACTGACCTCTGAGGTTGCACTCTGACCTCCATGTGGAGGCTATGGCTTGGGTGTGCCCACATGAACACACCTGAGCACACATACAAATTGTGTGATTGAAAGAGCAAACCTGGACCAAGTATTGAAAGAGCCACTGTCTAGTGTCTGCCTGGAATTTTCCATTCCTTCACAGAAGAATCATTGTTCTGAGTTTCCTTAAATGCCGATGGGGAGAGAGAGAGAGAGAGAGAGAGAGAGAGAGAGAGAGAGAGAGAGAGAGAGAGAGAGAGAGAGAGAGAGAGAGAGAGAATCTTGTTTGTGAACTGAGTCAGTCGCTTGACGTGGTAAGTGCCACAGTTTCCTGTGGCTCAAAGATAGGTCCTGGCTTCTACACCTGCTTCATAATTCGCCGTCTTTCTCCTGAGTCTCTAAGCCCCTTTACCTGAGGCCAAGTGCACGCAGCCCCTGCTGGTTAGAGCAGAGTATGAATTAGACAAGGGAGCAAAAGTTCATAATAAAACTTCTCTCCAATATGGACTTCAGGGATAACACCAGAAATATCAGGTTATGTTAACACAGTAAGAGAAGCAGTCCTGGGAGAACCCATTTGAGATTTAAAATTCCGTAGAGGGAAGTAAGTTTATTCGGACTTTAAATTTGCGTGCTATTATTACATCCTGAAAACCTTTTATTATCCCAATCCAGTCTTCGTAAGTTGACTGTTTATGGAACACTTTCTTTTCTCGTTCTTCTGATCCCAGTCATCTATTGACATCTCAGACACCAGAGATACACAGACTCAAACTGGATGACAGTTCAGATTCTGGACCAAGACGGCTGAAGAATCTACTGCTTACCAAGCTGTGTAATTTGGAGCAGTAAGTAGTGTCTCTGTGCGTTGGCTGTCTTTGAATACACAGAGACATTTTTAATAATGTGTTGATAACGCAATTAGAATTTATACACATTTAGGGTTTTGGCCTATGGAAATTCTGATTTAATGTTGCCATTATAGCATTTTTATAATCTGTATAAATTATTCCATGGTATTAAAAGTTGCCAAAGAGAAGGTGGTACCTTATCACTGATTTTTTATATGTTTGATGACAATAAAATATAGAGATATAAATAATACCAAATATTGAAAATACTTTGTGAATAAGGACAGCAAATGTGAAATGAAACTTCTCATGTGACGTGACGGTCTAAATGTAGCTGTATTTAAAGGAAGGAGATTACACACTGGAGGCCTTTTGCAAAACCGTAGTTCCATAATACGAGGGGAATTGTTCCCAGTTTTTAGACTAATGCACTCACATTTTCTATTAAGATATACATAGAAAAAGAGAGCTAGGTAGACATACATTGTGATTCAGATTTGCCCACTTACAGATGGTAACATTCTGTGCGATAATAATGCTCTCAAAACCATTTGCAAATTTGTCCAGCAACAACTCTGCTTTAATGATGCAGTTTCCACAGCGGCAGATGGCAGAGTGAGCAGTGAAGAATGCCGCCGACCCACCAGGGTTATGTCTGTCACTAAAGCGATCTGGCTCCAAAAGCCAAAGTCTGTTGAGGTCGCACAGGCTACTGCTCCAGTGGAAAGACTTGATTGATCACATTTGTGCTTATTCTATGAATGATGACCTTATGGATGGGGTCCTGGCATTTGCATCCTTCTGTGGGAATGTGATATAGAAGAACATACAGTGTCTGCATCCTATCGCTACGTTACGTCACAAGATGGAAACAGAGGGGCACTTAATGCAACTTCCAAGATAGAAATGTGCTAAGTTTTGCTACTCTGTTCTTGCTTCTAAATAACCAGAGATCCTGCTGAAGCAGTAGTCATGATACTTCTTTTTTTTTAAAGATTTCTTATATTACAGCTAAGATAAATTAAAGCTAGAACAAGAAAAGAAGGAGGACTGTTTAATGAAACAAATATCAATTATAGTCTTCTTCTAATAGGGGCACATAAACATAAATTAAGAACCAGTTACTCTCCAAGCACCCAACACTGGCAGATGGTGAAAAATAAAAAGAAATTAAAAAAAAATAAACTTCGCCATTCGAGTGAACTCCTGATATTCTCAGAAGAAAATAGACTGTAAGTCCATGGAACACTTAGCACGATTTTGTAGTGCTGATGAAGTATATTGTGTCAAAATGAACCACTTCCTTTCCTGTTGTGAAATCGTTGGAATTGTTTGCAAAAGAGTGAGTGAGTGAGAGAGTGAATGAGTGAGAATAACCTTCCAAATAGATATTACTTAAGCACATGACACTAGGAGGTGCAGAGAGAACCTCTCCATCCATGAATGGAAGAATAACAGAAAAATTAAGCCAAAGCGTTACTTCTCAGGGTTACATACAAAATAAGAAGCATGACCCATGTGGGTAGAGCTGTTCATTGATATTATATATATATATACATGTATACATATTTTTATATATATTATATATACATTTACTTTCTCATTTATGTCCACAATACCTCTCTTCAATTTTAATAATCACAAGAAAGCAACTTCATGATAAGCTCTGCCAACTGCACGCGCTAAGCCAGTGAGAACTGGTTATTGAGTTTTCAGAAATTTCACAAGGGTTTTCTTATTATTAAAAATTAAATTAGACACCTCTATCATTAAATAAAATGATATTATGACAAAGGTAGTAAACACACAAAACTCATTATGCCATAACCATTTTATTACATTATGCTGTTATCTATGTTCACGAGGGATTTTTATATGTGTTCTATATGTACCATGGCTCGCCGAGCCATTATGTATTTCTTCCCAGCCCTGTCTACAGTGACACCATGTTTCTACTCTGGAATGAAAGGCAGCATGGATTTCTAGTGTGGCCTCTACTGGCTGCACAAACAGGGAAAGGAACGTGTGTAAAAGCTGTTTCCCCTGTCTTCTCTTTGCCTGTTTCCTTCTTAATTAAAGATCCAGAATCTAGACAATAAGAATCACAGTCATATTTGGACTTCATATATATATATGATAGTTGACATTTATTCTAAAATATCCTTCTTTACTCAACTGGAGTTCAGATTTCACCTGGCATTCTATGTTTCATCTGACAATGTGACTCTTAAAACCTTCTCTTCATTCTTCCCTGTTTCGTTTCTTCCCATTGAGAACCCTCCTGCACAGGTAAACTGATGCCTGGATTTGAATATGACATATGAAAAAGGTCAGTTATATCTAAAGTCAATCTTACCCCATCACTTCCTAGCTTCACTAATGGTACCCATTAATTTTTCCAAATTTTGGTTCTCTTATTAGATAAAAAAAGTAATTTCTTAGGATTGCTAATAGAAAAATAAATAAGACTATAAAACTAAATATTTAATGAACTACCTTACATGTAGCTATTGTGCAATGGTTGTTAATAAATTATATATAGAGAAAGACATATATATACATATATAAACATATTGCATATATACAAATTATATATACCTATATACATATCTCTCTATATATAACTGTTTATGTATAAATTATACAATCTATTTATATATGCTTATATATAATATATAACATATATTATATATATGTACATAATCTGTTTACTCTGGTGATAATGACAAAGACACTATCACAATGTCTACATTGTTGCTGACTTTTAGCCCTCCAACTTATCCATGAACTCCTCTCTCCATGCCTTTCTCTGCACCCCCTTCCTGACTCCATCCATCTTTTCTGGAGCGGGTCATCAGAATTAATGGAATCAGTCTCGTAAATCACCATCAGAGGAATCCTAAATCTTCATGAGATTTTATTTCTCAATTTTTATGTTAATGTGGCTAAAACATGTTCATTCATGCTCAAAGATCAAAGCCAAACATTAGTATTCCTTTGTGATCACTGGCTAGAGACCTGGTTACAGAGAGGAATGGTAATGGTGCTTTATTATTGAGTCCAAGTTTTGCTAAACCCTTTAGATGGATTTTTGCACATGTTTTTCCATTGGATTCTCGTAATAGCTGTGTGGACACACCCACTGGTATCTAACAGGTAGAGAAAAAAGCACCTGAAGGGTAAGAAAATGTTACTGTGGGAATCCATCATCTTCCTTAGAGGATACTCCCATGACATGCCTTAATCCTTACAAACATTCTACAATGTAGGAAAAGCTAGGTGTTGTTATGGCCACTGCTTGTGGTAAATGAAACTGGGAAGTTGGCTGGATAAATGTCAAGGCTGCAATTGTGAACTTGGCAGAGTTTCCCTGTGGCAGGATTCTTTGACTTAATACTGTCCTTTTTCCTATTTCACCAGGAAAGGCAAATAGCTTTCATCAGAAGTGAAAATACTGGTCAGTTGATATGGAGTAATAGGGATGCCATGTCCTAAGAATTCTGAAAATAAATAGATATAGATAGATAGAGAGATAGATAGACAGACAGACAGACAGACAGACAGAAACTAAAAAGAGCCGTGATAAATTGTAAATGTCTGCACTGACACACAGAATGGAGGCAATAATGATTACTTGAGCAGAAGGTTTTAAAAGAATGCTAGTTAAGGGAAATGTGGATGCCTGAACTAAAGTTTCAAGCTACCGGTTTTCATCAGTTCTAAAGGTTCGGTGTTGAGAACCCGGAAGTGATGCTGCTCTGCAGACTCAGTTGCCCTGAACAACAGGATAGAGTCCTCTGTTTGCAGCAACAGTGTTTTTCCTCCTCCACTAATAGTTGCTCTTAGAAAAAACAAAACCCACCCTAGGATTCAATGTTGCCTACCTTGTTGCAGAAGTAGATTCTTGTTACATTGTGTAGTGTCTTGCTTATTTTGCTGTAGTGTAAACCCAAAGTCTTAGTCAATGTTCAGCCACTGAAGGACTTCCCCAGGCCAGGAGGAAGTGTGCTCGGATGTGGATTGATCGGAGCTGCATCCCCACCCGTAGTGCCCCATCCTTAATTACATAACTGTGTGTGAATAATTTTACTTTTAAAGCTTATAGAAGAGTAGGTTTTCATGGATTTTAAAAACATCTTTACCGTTGGTTGTTGTCATTGCCCCTAATCTACACTAACCCAAATCCTTCCCACTTCCTCATTCCCATTCCATAACCCCCCGCCCTTAATGCCAGGTATGTTCTAGTGTCCCTCATTAAAGCTCTTTCTCCTCATCCATTGTGAACTCTCTGTTGGTCCCTGACTTCTACCTTCCCTCTGTTGTCATACAGCTAGGACTTACAAACCTGGGAGACAAGAGTGGTGTTTGTCTTTCTTGGGGCAGAACGCTATGCGATGTATAAACACTTCCCATCCATTTGCCCGTAGTTTTCATTTCTGCTTGATAGCTGAAGAGCCTTCCATTGTGTAAGTGTACCAAACTTCCATTATTCATCAGTTGATGCCATCGAAGTGCTTTCCACACCCCAGCTTTTGTGAACAGAGCAGAGATGAATGTGGGTGAGCAAACATTTCCGTAGTACACTATAAAATCCTTTGGTTAAATGTCCAGGAGTGGTGTAGCTTCACAAGAGGGAACTCAAGTCTGGCACTGTAAACCTGACCAGGAACCCAGAGCTTGAGAGGTCATAGGCCCTAGGAGAGAGCCTGATCCACTCTCATTTGGTGAAAAGGGGTAGTAACAAACGACCTTCCAAATACTTGTCCTCATGTCCAGACTAGTGAATCTCTTACCCTTCATCACAGAAACTGCCTTCTGAGGTAAATGGTGTTTAATTCAGGTGCTTACAGTTGATCAAAGTGACTATGGTTACTTAGCTATAACCAGGACACCTCTTCCATCCCAAGGCCCAGGACTTCCCCACAAAGAGAGTTCTTCCAAAATAGCATCCTCTGGACGTGATGGGCTGTTAGACTCAGGGTTTCACAGCAGTGTGTTTGCCTCAACAAGACTAGTTAAAGCCAGTCAACGTGCCAACATCGTTAAGGGAGGGATTCAGGACACAGGTCCTAATTGAGGGGGTTTTACCTGTTAATGTCTCCAGGAGGAGGGAGAGTAGGTTGTTTTTGGTGGTGTGGCCTGTGGTAGATTGCACACGCTCTAGTAAATCACATATGTGCATAAATATATGGGAAACATAATTGTAGTAAGTTATATGAGAAGAAGGAGAAGAGGGGGGAGAAGGAATAATGCCATTGGGGGGTAAAGGGGAGATCAGGAGTTATACACATGGAATGGTGAACAGATATAATCTAAATACATTGTATTAGCAAATGAAATCTGCAAAGAATAATGATGTATTTAACTTCTTGGAGTTACCATTAACTGATTCTGTATAATTCATGTCTTTCCTAAAATAATTTCTAAATGTATTTTAATTGTTCAATTTACATATACTAAGAATATGTTAATGCTCATATACGTTAAAAAGCTACTCCTTGAAGTAAAAAATATATTCTTAATTGTATATAATCCTGCATCTAACAATGACTAGTACATAATGTTTGATAGTTTATGAAATTGAATGGTACTGATTTTCTATGAACATATATGTTTGTACTTAACAAACATGTTGTATATATAATTCTTGTACATCTTTGGCTTTTGTAAATGCTATATTTTCAAAAATACCTACTAAGTACATAGCATTGCATACTAATTAAAAATTACTTAATAGTCCCAAATTCAGATTAACTTGCTATGGAAGACCTAGGTGACTGTTCACAAATCATTTAACCCTACAAACTTCAGGTTTTATCATCTCAAACGTGAAGAACAAGGAAAAATGCCAATATCATGCTGTCAGTGTGTGGTTTATAAAAGATGAAGCTGACATTGTATTTAGAATTGTACAGAATAAATACTCAATAGGTATTAGCTAATATTGTCAGTAATGAACAAATGTTAATGCCATATCCTCATCATCATGATGATTATTATAAAATAAGTAAATTTTGAAAAATTACTCAAATAATTCTCTAAACGTATTAAAATATTATGCTTATCCCACAAATCAGCGCTGTTTTCACCGTTAGCCACTGAAGCTTTTTAATGCAAAGAACAGCTGTTCATGCTCCAGTAAATAACTGTGAGCCCTCAGTAGTGTAACCAGCGCTAGGATAATACAGTGCATTATATAGATGAACACATGAAAGTAGGAGACTGACCTGGGTAAAGGGACCAGAATGGGACAAGACAGACTACCGAGGGATGAATAGGCTCAAAATACACCACATAGCATATGCAATTATCAAAAAATAACAGAATAGTGAGATGATTAAATTTCATGTCAGTGATAGAGGACTTCAGGGGGAATCACTATCCCTGAACTCAAGCAGTATTACAGAGGAATAGTGATAAAAACTGCATGATATTGGTACAGAGACAGACAGATAGACCAATGGAACAGAATTGAAGACCCAGAAATGAACCCACAAACCTATGGGCACTTGATTTTTGACAAAGGAGCCAAAACCATCAAATGGAAAAAAGATAGCATTTTCAGCAAATGGTGCTGGTTCAACTGGAGGTCAACATGTAGAAGAATGCAGATCGATCCATGCTTATCACCCTGTACAAAGCTTAAGTCCAAGTGGATCAAGGACCTCCACATCAAACCTGATACACTCAAACTAATAGAAGAAAAACTAGGGAAGCATCTGGAACACATGGGCACTGGAAAAAATTTCCTGAACAAAACACCAATGGCTTATGCTCTAAGATCAAGAATCGACAAATGGGATCTCATAAAACTGCAAAGCTTCTGTAAGGCAAAGGACACTGTGGTTAGGACAAAACGGCAACCAACAGATTGGGAAAAGATCTTTACCAATCCTACAACAGATAGAGGCCTTATATCCAAAATATACAAAGAACTCAAGAAGTTAGACCGCAGGGAGACAAATAACCCTATTAAAAAATGGGGTTCAGAGCTAAGCAAACAATTCACAGCTGAGGAATGCCGAATGGCTGAGAAACACCTAAAGAAATGTTCAACATCTTTAGTCATAAGGGAAATGCAAATCAAAACAACCCTGAGATTTCACCTCACACCAGTGAGAATGGCTAAGATCAAAAACTCAGGTGACAGCAGATGCTGGCGAGGATGCGGAGAAAGAGGAACACTCCTCCATTGTTGGTGGGATTGCAGACTGGTAAAACCATTCTGGAAATCAGTCTGGAGGTTCCTCAGAAAATTGGACATTGAACTGCCTGAGGATCCAGCTATACCTCTCTTGGGCATATACCCAAAAGATGCCCCAACATATAAAAAAGACACGTGCTCCACTATGTTCATCGCAGCCTTATTTATAATAGCCAGAAGCTGGAAAGAACCCAGATGCCCTTTAACAGTGGAATGGGTACAGAAAATGTGGTACATCTACACAATGGAATATTACTCAGCTATCAAAAACAATGACTTTATGAAATTCATAGACAAATGGTTGGAACTGGAAAATATCATTCTGAGTGAGGTAACCCAATCACAGAAAGACATACATGGTATGCACTCATTGATAAGTGGCTATTAGCCAAATGCTTGAATTACCCTAGATGCCTAGAACAAATGAAACTCAAGACGGATGATCAAAATGTGAATGCTTCACTCCTTCTTTAAAAGGGGAACAAGAATACCCTTGGCAGGGATAGAGAGGCAAAGATTAAAACAGACACAGAAGGAACACCCATTCAGAGCCTGCCCCACATGTGGCCCATACATATACAGCCATCCAATTAGACAAGATGGATGAAGCAAAGAAGTGCAGACCGACAGGAGCCGGATGTAGATCGCTCCTGAGAGACACAGCCAGAATACAGCAAATACAGAGGCGAATGCCAGCAGCAAACCACTGAACTGAGAATAGAACCCCCGTTGAAGGAATCAGAGAAAGAACTGGAAGAGCTTGAAGGGGCTCAAGACCCCATATGTACAACAATGCCAAGCAACCAGAGCTTCCAGGGACTAAGCCACTACCTAAAGACTATACATGGACTGACCCTGGACTCTGACCTCATAGGTAGCAATGAATAGCCTAGTAAGAGCACCAGTGGAAGGGGAAGCCCTGGGTCCTGCTAAGACTGAACCCCCAGTGAACTAGATTGTTGGGGGAGAGGGCAGCAATGGGGAGAGGATGGGGAGGGGAACACCCATAAAGAAGGGGAGGGGGAGGGATTAGGGGGATGTTTGCCCGGAAACCAGGAAAGGGAATAACACTCGAAATGTATATAAGAAATACTCAAGTTAATAATAATAATAATAATAATAATAATAATAATAATAATAATAAAGACGTTACAAAGCACAGGGGGAATCTGAGTGTATATAAGAGAAAAAGAGACTTTGATTCTAGTAAATACATTAATGTAAATATTAAAAAAAACAGAACAAAATAAAACATGAAAAAAGTTAACTTGTGTCCAAACATTGCTTCATGTAATTTGCACACCATGCTGAAATTTAAAATATGCCGTTAAATTTTCACAACCCATGTGGGCCGTGGCAGCTATATCTGTGTAGGAGAAAAATAACACAGACTCACGGTTAGAAGATTCAAATGCACATAAAATCTCTGATGTCAGAAGAGCTGCGCTAAATAAATGACTTAAATTATGTATGGTAAGTGACTAAGGGTTCAGTTTCTATGGACTGGACAGTCTGACATATTTGGAAATTAGAAGGGATAGCATTATGCCCACAAGGTTCTTTCGCTATTTTAATGGGAAGCAAAAGAAGAGATCCCATGATCACATCAACGTCAGGACCCTGGTACAGATCTGCCCAATGTGTATAGGATGAGTATGACCTCCTCTTTCACAATCCACACAAATGAAAATCCCACCAGATCCAGCCGGTTTCCCCAAGGGGTATAAGAAGAAATTAAAATGAGCCAACCTTGAGAATGTTGGCTAATTCTTCAGGAGAACTCTCTGAAGATCAAGATTGGTCTTAAAATTGATAATCAGAAATCTTTTAGGATCTAGAGACAAGAGGAGCACTGATGACTGGATATTCCTTTTAGCAGTGAAAGTGATACAATTCTGACAAGATGTATACAGTTGTGCTTCAGGAAAAATGTCTATCCACTTATATAAAGAGATGGTCACTTCAAAAATGAGAACTAATTCCTCACAGAAAATTCTTGATACATACATACAATATAAACATACACTCACAGGCACATGTGCGTACATGCACATACACACACATACACACACACAAACATATATACATAAATAAATAAATTTTAAATTTAAGTATGTGCCATACATAGTCCTACTGTTTCAAGACACAAATGGAAGAATTTTAATAACTTCTCTCTTTTAAATAGCTAGTAATTCATTCATGCAAATATGTTTTTGAGCACCAATACAAAACTATATATGGTGATGGGCTACATTAGTAAACAAGTTATTGCTTGTGGAACGTAAAATTCAGTGTGATAAATAGTAAACCATGAAATTACTAAAGGTGTAACGTATAATGCAGTGCTAGGATCCAGGAAACAATTAACGGGAGCTAAATGGGCTGGGAAGCGCTAGACGGCCTGAGCAGTTGGTATTTCCCAGTGTCTCAGCAGTGAAGGCTTCCAATAAACTGACATTTAATAGAAACATAAAAGAGACGAGAAGTGAAAGAGTGAAGTAAAATGATATGAAGGGGAGATAAAGACGAGCAGAGAGGACAGCCAGTGCACGGGACCAGAGATAACTGTGTTGGTATGAGCAAACCATGGCAAGAAGGCAAAACCGACTGGCACAGACTGAAGGACAAGAGATGAGGAAACGGTGCTCTGCAGGGCACGTTTCATAAAACACACAGTTAACTACTGGACCTTCTGTCATACTCCAGGATGAAATGTATCGGCCTTTCAAAAGGTCATTGTCGCCCCTCGGTAGTATTAGGGAGTAAGCAATCAAGATGGTTTTAGTGGATTAAAGTGCTTGACCTAAGCCCCTGACAACCTGATTCTCATCATTGTGAAACTGTGAAAGGAGAGGACCGACTTCCCAAATTTGTCCTCTGACCTTGATGTGGTCACTCGCACACACACACACACACACACACACACACACACACACACACCCTTTCTTTATATGTACACCACAATAGGAGTAATAAAATTAAGATTTTAAAAATCAAGTCTGATCTAATCACATACAACACCTCAGGCTCAAGGGTCCGTCACAGAAGAGACGCAGAAAGCACCAGTGTTTGGCAAGGAGAGGACCAAACAATCTCTTATGAACATGAGAAACCCTGGTTTCATGTATTCAGAGGGGCCGAGATGTGCCTTCATAGGCTGGGACAATAGCATTGCAGTCAACACTACAGCTTGGAAGTGGGAAGGGCTCCTAAGCTCCCTCCTCCAGCTGAAGAGCTACCTATGTGTCATGGTTTGAGTGTCCTTGGCCTAGGGTGTGGCCCTATTTGGAGGTGTGACCTTGTTGGAGTGAGTGTGTCACTGTGGGAGTGAGCTTTGTGCTAGCTTCCTGGAAGTCAGTCTTCTGCTAGCAGCCTTCAGAAGATACAGAGCTCTCAGCTCCTCCTCCACCATGCCTGCCCAGAGGTTGCCATGATCGTGCCTTGATGATGATGGACTGAATCTTGGAACCTGTAAGCCAGCCCCAATTAAACGTTGTCCTTATAAGAGTTGCTTTGGTCATGGTGTCTGTTCACAGCAGTAAAACCCTAACAAAGACAGAAAGTTAATGGCTTCTTGTGGGGGTGGGGGAGGGAAACAGTTTTCTTCAAGGTTTCAGGCTCAGATAGGCCAGCAGAAGCTCCAGTGGATGACCTCATGACCACCAGCATGCAAAAATCTGAGTTCTAAAACAATAAAAAGAAAGAAAATATGAAAAGCAGGAAGGAAGGAAGAAAGAGAAAGAAAGAGAAAAGCAGGAAGCAGGAAGAAGGAAGGAGGTGCAGATCTGGAAGGAGTTGGAAGTGCATGATCTCAATGTATTGTACACCTATATGCTGTTCTCAAAACATTAATTAAAATATGTAAAATCAAGTCATAAAAGGGGTATAAAAACAATTGTTTTTCTAGTTTTAACTTTCTCATGGATTTTTTTTTTCTGATGGAACAAGGCATAAACCTATAATCAATAGTGAAAGTGTAATGCCCAAAGTGAAGCTCCACAGTTTATGAATGGCTACTCTTAGCTGCAGCCTGTACTTGGGAGGCAGAGACAGGCGGGTATCTATGAAGCTGGAGGCTAGTCTGGTCTGCAGAATGAGTCCAAGTATAGCCGAGGCTATACAGCAAACCTGTCTCAAAAACAAACAAACAAACAAAGAAACTGAACAGACTTTGAGTCTGGCTAATCTCACTGTTATTTTTCTCCTCCTTCTTCTCCTCCTCCTCCTCCTCTTCTTCCTCCTCCTCCTCCTCCTATTCTTCTTCTTCTATCCCTCTTTCTCCTCCCCCTCCTCCCCCCTCCCCCTCCCCCTCCCCCCTCCTCCTCTTCCTCATCCTCTTGCTTCCCCTCCCCCTCCTTTTCCTCCCCCTCTTCCCCCTGTTCTTATTTGCTTTTTGGTATTTTTGTTTTACAATGAAGTTTGCTTTAAACTTTTAAAAAAAAGTTAAATAAAAGCTAGGCATGGTGATGTGTACTGAAATCTCCACCCTTGGTCATCTCTGATAGACAGATTGTGAGTTTTCAGCAGGCCAGGGAACCATGCAAACCCATGCAAAGAAAGGAAAAAAATGTAGAGACATAGGAGATATTAAAGTGGCTTAAACTGGACACCCCAATAGAAAAGTGATGTGGAAGAAATAAGTATATAGAGTGGAACTGTCACTAGGTTAGACATGACAGAAGGGAAGAGACTGGAGATACAGAGAAACTTCAAAATGAAATGGTTATATCAAAATACTTTATAAGTAAAACAGCAAGAAGCATGAATTAGATAAACTAGTGAACACCTGTACTCTGCACTCAGAAGATAAAGAGTTCAGGGTGACCCTCCATTACCTAACTCAAGATCAGCTTAGGCTACATGAGATGCTGAGCCAATACATACATACATACATACATACATACATACATACATACATACATGTGTTTATACATACATACACACATATGTTTATACATATATTTATAAATACATAAATGTTTATACATACGTACATAGATACATACATACATATATACTTTTTTTTTACTGTTTCACACAATAGTTTAACACAAAAGACTTGACATTTTGAAAAGAAAAACTTAGTATTTTAACTGTATGTGGTAGAAAAACCTATACTGCCTTTGAGAAAAAAAGGTTTAGTGGGGAAATTTTCAGAGTTCATGTAGGTTAACGTCTGGGTATCTTATGATATATTCTAAGTCTACCTTAGATACATGTAGATATCTAATATGACATCTGTATTTCAACTGTATTTCTACCTTTGATCTCTGTAGATGACCAGCCAATGGGTGGAGGCCCAGCTCCACACTCTTACCCACATATACCTGAGCAGCTCCCTTTCTGTTTTAGGAACCTTAACTTAGGTGAAAACAGATCCTTGACTTTGCCACAGGCTGAAACTTCACCATGAGTCAGTGTCTTAGTTAAGGTTTTACTGCTGAGAACAGACACCATGACCAAGGCAACCCTTATAAGAACATTTCATTGGGGCTGGCTTACAGGTTCAGAGGTTCAGTCCATTATCATCAAGGCAGGAACATGGCAGCATCCAGGCAGGCATGGTGCAGGAGGAGCTGAGAGTTCTACATCTTCATCTGAGGGCTGTTAGTGGAAGACTGACTTCCAGGCAGCTAGGACAAAGGTATTAAAGCCCACGCCCACAAGGCCAAACCTACGCCAACAAGGCCACACTTCCTAATAGGGCTACTCTCTGGGCCAAGCATATATAAACCATCACAATCCACTCCCTGGTCCCCATAGGCATGTTCAAACACATGAGTCTTTGGGGGCCAAACCTACACATGGCAAAATAAAAATATACATTTAGTCCAACTTCCAAATGTTAAAAGTCCAAAGTTCAAAGTCTCTTCTGACATTCATCCAATCACTTAACTGTAATCCCCTAATCAAGGCAGGAAATCAACTGGGCAAACTCCAAACTCTGCACCTCCATGTGTGACATCAAAGTGGCCTTCAGAACTCCAACTCCTTTTTCATCCTGTTGCATCTTGTGCAACAAACTTTTCTTTCTCCTGTTCTGTTTCCACTCCCTGTGAGCTGCTTCCTCAGCAGATATAGCATGGCTCTGGCATCTCAAACATCTTGGGATCTCCAAAGCAACTTCAACTTCACATCTTCTCGTTCCATAATCTGGGTTTCATGTGTGATCTTCTGGGCTCCTCCAAAGGACTTGGGTCACTCTTCCAACTCTGTCCTTGGAAGAACAGAATTCGGGTAAGTTTTAAAGTTCCCTTCAGTGATTGATTAAAGAATTTAAAGGAGGATGTAAGGTAGTCCCTGAGGGACATCTGGCAGGATTAAAGTCAACATAAAACTGTACCACACAAGAATGATGGGAGTTAGTGTACCTCCTGTGGCACAGGGGGATGATGGGAGTTAGTGTACCTCCTGTGGCACAGGGGGATGATGGGAGTTAGTGTACCTCCTGTGGCACAGGGGGATGATGAGAGTTAGGGTACCTCCTGTGGCACAGGGGGATGATGGGAGTTAGGATAGCTTCTGTAGCACAGGAGGATGATGGGAGTTAGGATAGCTCCTGTAGCACAGGAGGATGATGGGAGTTAAGATAGCTCACCATAAACCTACATAGCTAGTCTTGAACATGAGATTCTGAGAAAATATCTGGGAGAGGAGTGAGGTCCAACCCATACACGTAAACATTTAGGAATGAAGTGAGTTCTCTTTCTATTTTAACATTTTGATTTGAAAACATTTCTATGTAAATAATTTATTGCTTTCGTGCTGACAGCCTTCCTAGAAAGTGTTAATTGTGCTGGCAAGGAGCTTCAAAGCAGACTCTGGGGTGACCTGTCCCTCCTCCTCAGGTCTCTGTGTGATGTCCTCCTTTTATCCCATCTCAGCGTGACTTGGAAAGCTACGGAAAGTATTATACCAGTTGTCTGTTCGTGACTGGTGTCATCCTGGCTCACGAGAGAGAGTCTTACGTGTTAAAGAAGTCCCACCATTGAGAAGCCCGTGGGTGTGACTATACTTGATCCTTCAACTGCCCCATGCTTAAATAGCCAGTGCTTGAATAACACCCTTTTTCTTACTGAGGAAACGAAGGCTCCAGAAGGAATAGACTTTGCAATGGTCTGATGCATACTTGTTTTGTTCCAAGGATTTCCCTGTTATTGATCTATCTACGAGCAACTTAATATAATTAAATACAAACTAATAATCTAATAATCCCCCTCCCTCCCAAACAGTAAAAATACAGGCTAGTCACAGAGTCTTTACCATCTTTCCAAGCAGAGGTGGGAACCTACCTATTGCCTTTGGACCACCTGTTTTGAGAAAGAAAGGTGCTAGCAGAAAACAGGTCAGACGACAGAATTGTGGGAAAAGCCAGTTTGCAGGATGTGGGATCCTACAGAATACATTATCAAAAATGTCCCAAGTTAAACTTCTTGAGCCCACGGGGGAGATGCCCAGGGTGAGCTGCTTTGCCTCAGTTTGTGTTTAATCACTGGCTATTGCTTCCATGACACCGAGTAAACCCCTGAGTTCAGTGGCCACTAACTACCAGTTGAATGTGCTCGAAAACTCCTAAGAATTTAGCCATCAGAAACTGAGAATTTAATAAGGAGAGAAGCCCACCACACAGGTGTAGAGTAAAAACAAAAACAATCACAAAATGCTTTCAACCCAGTTAGCTACCTGATCCAATCTGCCCCTCTTTCTCCAAGGGCTGTTTTTTTGATTTTTGTTCTTTTGTTTTTTGTTTTGTTTTGTTTTGCTTTTTGTTATTTTTTTTTTTTTCCTTCAAGTGGACCAATAAAATAAGGTCACTTGTGGTCCTGTTCTAAAGGGCCAATTCTCAGGACTGGATGGACTTAAGAAAGGGTTTTATACAAATTGTTTCTAAGATTAAATTATTAGATTGTTTCTGGGGAAGGCAAAGAACTTTGCTTTCAGGTTGTTTAAATGAAGCTGAAGGAAAGAGGGGGGAAAATTGACATTCATTAGGAATCTAAATGTACCAAGGAGGGCTGTAAAATACTTTTTATTGAAGCTCGTTTAGATTGGAACGTTTAGAGGAACATCCGTAACTGCTCTGACGAGGACGGGGGTAGAACTTTCTATGAGTAATCTGGGATCTTCGGTTTTAATTATTGGAGTGCGTAGATTACTCCGTAACGTGTGTAAAGACTGATTTAGGTACCCTCTCCAGGCCGCACCGCTGGAATGCAAGCGCGCTTTACTCAGAGTGCTTTGCTTGTAATTCTGTAATTCTGAAATTCTAAACGGGACCTTGAAAAGCAAAAGAAGCAAGTAGAGATTTCTCTGCAGCTTTGAATGGCAGAGGTTTCCCCTTGGGGATTTAATCTCCTGAGTGTCTACCCTTTCTGGAACGCACCCAATCACAGCTCACTGGCTTAGCTCCACCCTGCATTCTGGAGGCAGGGTAACATTGTTTTTCCTAAAAACCACACACATTAGCTTGCTTGGGATTTCTCCTGGAGGAAGTTCCACAATCGGAGTGAATATGGCGAGCCATCTTCTGTTTACAGAAATGGTTTCGTCTGCCATCTCAACTAAAGTCTCACTAGGTATTTTGTTTTCGAGGCAGTTGACATGACGATTCCAGCATTATAAAATAAAATGTCTTTAGCCTCGAAGCTGGGACACCGGAGTGGTTAACAACCTCCACCCAGGCGTTCTCCATCTCTCCTCATCGGTGCATTGCTGCAGTGCTTATTGGGTGGAAAAACATTTGAGGAAGGGAAGGCCACCTAGCCTTACCTGTTTGCATCATCAAACATGCACAGGCAAGAAGTATAATGACACATACTCCTTTTATATGTAATTCAAATACTCTTCTCTCTCTCTCTCTCTCTCTCTCTCTCTCTCTCTCTCTCTCTCCTGGATTCATCTAAATGACAAAAAATCATTCTAAAGTTGCTGCTACATAGAAAATCGACACATCTGTAGAATAAAGCAAGGATAAAAGCATTTTCAGCCCAAAATATGACTGTTTTCATAATTTAAGTATATTCACCAAACACCAGCCAGAGTCTGCACAGGACACACAGCAACACCAATGTGAGAAGTCACCAGCGATCTCTCCATGGTTTTTTTAAAACCCCATTGAATCTGGACGTAACTTGACAATTTTCTAAATTATGTCTTCCAGTCCCCTCTGCTTAGTGTGACAATTAAGAAAGAAAAATTTCAAAAGTACAAGCTTTAAATTGGTCACTCCGGCATGGCAGATTTTACTGTGGATGGCTACGTGCTCCTCAGAAAGACACTTCTCGGCTCCCTGGGAAGAAAGCATATGACTGAATTTCAGCAGTTCAGTTTTTACATTAAAATATGGCCAGTGAGGGGTTCCAATCTGTCAGGGAAAAGTGGCCATGCGGCCAGAGTTATCATTTTACTTTGGGGGTCTTGCGCTTGCCAAGTGGTCAGCCAGCTGTCCGTCCTTTTAAAATACTGAGCTGGAAAGTCTGAACAGCAAATTGGTGTGGAACATTTATTACTCGTTGAACCTGAAGAATTTTAAAGAAAAAAATTCAAAAATAAAAACTAGAATTCTAATTTGTACCCCAAGGGTCGAGAAATCTAAGCCCCACAGCAATGGACAGCTAGAGGATCTGTCGAGGTTGAGGAGGAAAGCGTTTCCTGATGGACCTGGTTTCACTGCCTGTGAAACGTCTGGCTGAGCTCGTTCTATTGTATCTAAACTGGGAGACATAATAGCACAGAATTTGTGTTGTACTTACAGGAATATACTCAAAGCTCTGACAGAAAATAGCGAATGACAACTCACTATTTAAATATACCTTCCAGGCTTGTCAGCCAAAGCAAACCATTTGGAAATGGTTTTTACTAGTTAGCATATACTAAGGAAGGGCTCTAATTCCAGAACTCCGGTAAGGAAAAGCTACTAATGGTGCATCTTTCTATCTGCCTGAGGGTGTGAGGAGGGAAGTCTTTGAGGTGAGGGCTTCGAACTAGTAAGTCTTCTTTTGTTTTATATATATATATATATTTGTCTTCCCTGCTTTCCTGGGGAAGCCATGGGGAAGGATGAAGAGGAAAGTGCCAGGCAGTCACGTTTATATGGAATAAATAATCAGTTGTGAGCTCAGTGTGTGACTCTCGTTAAAAATCCAGACATTGGAACCGCTCCCGAAATACACTGCTGCCGCCGCCGCCGCCGCAACCAATCTTTTTTGCATCTCATTGGCATTTGAGGACGTTAATTGACTCATTATTGCGATTCACATTCAGGAAAGCAAGTTGATTAAGGAAGGCAGATGCAGAATCTCTAGACACAGCCGTGACTGCCTCGTTCGTCCCGGCAGTGTACTCGAGTTATTAGGACACTTAGGAAGCCGAGGCCAGAGGGACAGAGAACATGGTCCCACTCACAACTGCCCTCAAAACACGGGCTTTTCTAAAAGCGTTAGAATTCTATACGATCTTGCCCTAGGTAAAGTGTAAATAAGTAAACTTGGTTTTCTACACCCCCCCCCGCCCCGCCCCACTCTCATAACAGCCACTTCATTTTACTTGAATCGCTTTGGGGGGAAAAAAAAAGAGGTTTCTGTTAACAATATTTTCTCAAGGACTATGCATTTTTAAGTCAGTACTAGATTCAGAGTTGGGCCCCCAACAGTCATTACCAATTGTGATTTTGTAAGTGATTTCTAATGTTTTCCAACATGGAAATTCTTAATTTGGATAAAGTCAGCTCCCCCAGTGAGTAGAGATCAAATGTGTTTCCTGATTCGTTTGGTTACTTGTTTTCTTTCTTTCCCAACTATTCTAGACTCTGTTTTCATATTTAATATTCTCATGAATATAATGTATGAGTTAAGTGGGCACTTTCTGTACTTAAATTTGGACTGAACAACATTTAAGCATACTAAGATATGTAATGTTCTAAATAATTGGTTCTTACTACTTTGGAAAATGCTTGCAATTTTGAGGTCAGCTGAAGACAGAAAATATAGTTGGCATATTCTTTACATTAAATCCCCTTAGGGATATATTGAGAACCTCAAACTTTTCTCCCCGTGCTACATGTTAAAACATTGTTCAGTCCTTGTTCTGAATGAGGAAAAAACAATCAAAATTCATAAAAACTTTCTTAAAAAGGTAATTTAAAAATCTCTTAATATACAAGAAACTTATCTAAGAAAATTAATCAAACAAATCCTTTGCTAGGTGTTAAGACTGATCAAATGGGCTGGAGAGATAGATGGATCAATGGTTAGACACATGTGTGCTCTTCCTGACAACTGGACTTTATTCCCAATACCCGCCAGGAAGCTTACAGCACATATAACTCCAACTACAGCACCATGGAGGTCTGATACCTCAGGCCTCTGTGGAAATCTGCACTCCTGCAACCTCCAATCGTCATAAATACACATAGTCAAAATAATATTAATCATCATCATCATCATCACCGCCACCACTATCATCACTATCATCACCATCACCATCATTTTAAACAATAATCAATGAGGTTAGGAGATGACTAAGCAGTTAGGAGTCATTGCGAAGAACATGGATTCAGTTCACAGCTTCTGAACTGTGGCTGGCAACCTCTTCCTCCAGGGAATGCTTTGTTCTGACCTCCATTGGCTGGGGCACAGCATACACATGGTGCAAGCATGCAGCATATTCGATGTAAAAATAAACTGACCTCGGCATGTTTCCGTGTATGCTTCCTCCACATACAATAAACTAATAAAATTACAACAAAAGAATGACTGTTGCCATTTAACGTTATTATTGCTTACCCCACTAACCATGACTCAGAGTTAAGTAAGTTTACCTTTTACTTGATCAATTTTAGATTAAGACTGAAAATGTATATAAAGAGAGAGTTAATTCATTTTCTCATACATATGTTGACTTGGAATAAAATTAAAGAACATAATTTTATCCTTTACACCCTCCACTAGCTTACTTTCTTCACTAATTAATTTCTTTGGATATAGTAGAAAGAAGTAATATTCACTCTCCTCATTTTAAGCATTAACATTTCAAAGTGTCTACATAATATTGACTAAACAGAAAATTGATGGTCAGCTATTGTATATGTGACAGCAATTAGGGAAGGAACAGATACGATGAATTAATAACACATGACACCCATATTCTTGGATGTAATGTCTCTTGAAGAGTCAAGAGTGGCCTAAAACAATTCTATATGATGTGTCTGTATCATATACGACTGAAGAACAAGCAATGAATTGAAAACTTCTAGGAACAAGTGAGTCCCTGACAGATGTTTATGAAAACATAAAGGAAATCTGAAGAACCTTTGTTCCTGCGCTTTGAAGTATCTTCACAATTTCGATACAGGAGAAGAGAAAGTAATTCCAGGTTAATGGAATACTATCAATTTCTACATAAAGTGGAGTAGTGCAAGTCTTGGAAAAAGAAGTCCTTCTGTATTGTCTGAGCACAAAGGGCCTGCAAGGAAACCAGGTGGGTGGCCAGAAGGCAGGCATGCACTAGGTGTAGTCAGACTTTGAGAGCTACACCCACGGGCTGACACTTCACCTCATATATGGCTTAGCACTCTGGTGAATTTTAGCAGAGCTAAGATAAACATGAGGCATCATTGTTACTTGAGTAGAGGACATCTCAGGGAAGGGACACTGGTCCAGGCAGTTTGATCTACTGGAATAGTAAAGATGAGTTATTAGGAGAAGCAATCAGATAGCTCTGACAAAAGTCCAAAGAGGAGTTGTCAGCCTCAGGAAAGAGGCAACCTGCAGAGAAAGCATATGTGTATGTAGGACGGAGGTGTAGAACTCTGTGGTGAGAGAATGGTTGAAGACCTGAGAGAGGAGACAGAGTGAGGTTAGTATAACTGTTCTTAGCATGGATCACTGGCCTTCCTATTAACAGAAATCAAGAATAGAGTGAGAGATAGAGAACGGGAAGACTGAGACAGACCTTTATGAGGCGAGGTCCGGCACGTTATTGTCAGTGTGGTTGTGAAGACCAGAGGTAGAGTTAGCATCCTCCATGAATGTCTGACAAACAGAGGTGAAAATGGAAGTTATAGGAATTATTACACTTGTAATCTGGCCTATTGTTGTAATAATATAAAAATAAAAAAGTAATGATTGTCTTTTACCTCACTGGGTCTACACCTCGGGTGCCCCGAAATATCTGCTAGATATCTTGGTGGAAACACAGCCCAGCCGCACACTTTCCTACACTCAAACCCTCACATAAAAGAACACACAACACAATAATCTTAGATCCAATTGGTAAGATATAATTGCCCACTTAAACATACAAAGCCCGGTACCATCCATCCCTTGAGAACATTAATAACAACCTGTAAATACACAGAGCAGAATCTTAACATCACCTGCCATGGCTTCTCCCCTCTCTCTCCTGTCTCTTCTTCCCTCCTCTCTCCCCTAGTCTCCTCCTCTTCCTTCAAACTTCTCTCCCGCCCATCCTTCCTTCTCCTCCAATGACAGGCCTCCTTCTATCCTGTACCTGCCTCACCTGTGACATCATCCTACACTGGCCTTTTCTGAAACCAAAGCTGGGAGAGACTACTTGACAGAATGTCCGTAAATGTGTGATGGAGAGGAGCCAGTAAACCAGAATCTTCTTGTTTTTTTTTTTTTTTGTTAATATTTATTTTATGTTATGAGTACACTGTTGCTGTCTTCAGACACACCAGAAGAGGGCATCAGATCTCATTACAGATGGTTGTGAGCCACCATGTGATTGCTGGGAATTGAACTTAGGACCTCTGGAAGAGCAGTCATTGCTCTTAACCGCTGAGCCATCTCTCCAGCCCCATCTGTAGTAATTTTGCAAGAACATGAAATACACATTTTGGAGCATAAAGCAAGAGGTGGAAGAATATTTCCAAACCCAAAATGAATTAGGTGTCCCTCAAAATTGTACATTTTTCTCCTAGTTTATTTACATAATGTAAAATGTATGTACAGAATGACCTTGTTTTTTATGAGGTCTCTGATTGTGACAACCTAGAAATGTGGTCAACAAGGCAAGGCAAGACAGAGTGAAAATCAAACCATAGAGGCAATGTGCAGGCAAGGAAAATGACAAAACCATCTCACTATCTTCTCAGAAAAATGCTCATTTCTTCAGTCATCATCATTTACTGGTTTATATGTGTACATAATAAAAAGGAAGGAAGGAAGGAGGGAGGGAAGGAAGGAAGGAAGGAGGCTACCCCCAAATCAAAAATTACTCTTGGTAGTTTTGTACAATCCTTTGTTGACTTCCAATTTTCCTCATATTTTCATATTAAAGAAGAAAATGATTGAAGATTTCCCCCCTTATTTGTAAAAATAGTTACCATGGGTATGTGGCTTTAACAAAAGTAGTATTCGAATCCTAACTATTTTTTAATATCTTTCTCATTTAATCCTCCAAGGGACCTTGCAAGAAATATTAGCCAAGCATTGCCGTTCGCACATCACACGCAGGTAGCAAAGGCACCATACAAAATGGGCAGGGTACTCAGCAAGAACTTGACTGAACTCTACAAATTAGTCCCTTGTTTCTAAAGCCTTCTCGAGGAACCATAAGGCATTTTGAGGCACAGTCTCTTTTCCCCAAGATGTTGATGTACTAAAACATAGAACATGGAAGTGAGGTGGAGTCTGTTTAATTGTGTCATTCCAAGGCAAATCTCTGTCGTCCTAGCCACATCTAAACGTTGCCACACTGTTCTTGATCCAGCTCTGTGTAATCAATACACCCAAAGAGCAAGCCTTGTAGCCCAGGAGTTCGTCGCTGTCAAATGAAGTCAAGCTTACCAATTGCTTATCAGTTAACTCTCCCAGTGTTCTCTACTAGATATAGCAAGTCAAAGATCCTACATTGGCAAGTTCTGAAGATGTTCACTCGCTAGAATTTTCTGACAGCTTCGTATTAGAGCTCACATTACACTCCCAGGTCTGAAGAACAACTCGGATTGTTCCAAGAGATTGGTAAAGGCTTTCTGAAAAGCATTTGCAAGCATGACTGGGATGAGTGGGAGAGACTGTCACGGAGACCGCGAGTCAGGAACACAAAGCAGAGAATGTATGTACTCAGCTTTAGACGATCTTGTCCTGATTGGAATGGGGTAAGAGCATCCTGGGTTAGGGTTGCAGTATTTACAAAGAAAGTCTTACTACGTTCAGCTTTCCTAAGAACAAGGTTGGGCTTATTAATGGGGGCGCCCTCGCTAACCAGCGGAAAGCCTTCCTAAGAAACTTCTCGCGATGGTGGAGACGGCGGTTGATGCTTCAACCAAACTGGAAGTGGGTGGCAGTTGAGCGTCAACCAAACGAAAGTGGACAGCTGTTTTAACCCAGCCCCAAATGCGTGTTTGCAAATACTTTAAGTAAGCCTCAGAACTCTATGTGTTAACAAGCTAACATTCGTTGCAAAAAGTTCAATTCGATGAAAACTAAGTGATTGCTTTAAATTTGAAAAATAAACTCAAAATGATTTTCCTTTTTAAAATGTGTTTTTAAAAAAACATATGTATCCTTTGAATACCGACTTCTCTTACTGCCTAGCTTCCTTCCACATTGGTTCAACCTCCTCCTTCTGCACAAATCTTTATAGAATTTATATCTTTTCACTTTGTTTTGCGTTCCACCAAGGTTTACCTGGGCCATCTGTACGTCCACGGGTTTGGAATTATACATTGGATACTGGTGGTCTCAGCAGAAGTCTTACAACCCAGCCATAAAAATATATAGTAAGTCTCTTTCTACCCAAAATGATCAGTAGCCAAGAGGTCATAGGTAAAGAATGTGGTGCCTCCCCCTTCCTTGAATGCTTCCTAGAGATGCAGTCTTGCGTGGGCCCACTGCTTGTAACCAGAACTGTGAGTTAATGATTATATTGGCTGTATAGTTTCTATGAAATGACACTTTATAGCCACTCGCACTGTCTCCTGACTCTTCTATGATCCCTTCCTACTCTTCCACAATGTCCTCTGAGCCTTAGAGAGGCAGCTTAAGTGACTTGCTTAGGGCTAGGCCCATGTCCTCACTGTTTTCATGCCGAGAAACTGTTGCCTTGACTTCACACTGTTTACAGAAGGCGGAGGCTTCTTTGAGTGGGGCCAGGAGCCGCGCTTTGTCCGTCCCTGTAAGCATGGATACTGAGGAGGCAGTTTCCTGCTCTGTTAGCTTTTACTTCATCATCAGAAATGCATTTCTCCTCAGACCCACTTCCCTAGCCCGGATTGTTTGTCAAGCTTGCGGTTCAGACGCGGGTCCCCCACACCACCGTGGAGAGGGTTTTGAATCTGACTAGAGGGAAGTTGGTTGGCTACTCCCCAGTAGTCATGCCATTTCTGTACAGGCGGGCATATCTCGTTTTTCCAGTTTCTTTATACTCTTTTTATTCCAGTTAACTCTCTTCCATCCCCCGTCCACATCCTTACTGCCTCAAGGCGCTGACATCATCCCTGTCTAAAATGGATATGCCCCTCCACGATTTTCTCTAGAATTTCTTTTGACTGACATTCTTCTGCCCCTGAAAGGAACCTCTCTCCCCATCCCCTTTATCGTTTTCTGGTTTGCCCAGATATCCCCAGCTTACACACATTATTCTAAAGAAACTTGGATCTTTATGCAAAAAAAAAAACAAAAAAACAAAAAAACATGTTTTACTTCTCTTTTGGACCCCTGCTTACCTCACTTAGTCTAATTTTTCTTCAATTCCAATGTTTCCCTGCAAACCTCTTAATTTCATTTTCTCAATATAACTCAGTGATAGTCCAGTGTGGACAAGTACCACATCTACTGTGTTCATTCATCAGTTGCCGAGCATCTAGGCTACCCCCATTTCCTAGCCTTTATGACTAGGGTAACAATAAACAAGTATCCCCATTGTAGGGTCAAGAGTCCTTTGGGCACCTGCCTGGTACATAGATGGGTCATAGAGCACATTTATCCTCAGTTCTTTTAGGAACCTCCAGACTGAATTCCAAAGCAGTTATACTAGGGTGCATTCTCACCAACATTGTACAATTCTCCTTTCCCCATATCCACACCAGCATTCATCATTATTTGGTATTCTTGATGGCAGCCATTCTAACTGTAGTGAGATAGAATTTTCAAGTGGTTTTAATCTGCATTTCCCTAGTGGCTAAAGAGATATTTCTAAAGTGTTTTCTAGCCGTTTGTAGTTCGTTGAAGCATGTTCTATTTAGTTATGTCCCTGGGTTTAATTCGTGTTGCTTACTCTCTTGGTGTTTAGTTACTGGGGTTCTTTGTGTATTCTAGACACCAATTCTTTGTTGGACATGGTTGGCTAATATATTTCCCATTATGTAGGCTGCATCTTCACTCAACTGACAGTTTCTCCACTGGGAAGACGTCTCATTTCATTAGATTCCATTGTTGGAACGTTGGTCTTATTTCCTATGCTACTGGGGTTCTGTTCAGAAAACCACTACCTAGATGCCGACTCTTTGTTTTAGGGATTCTTATGTGCTTAGTGACAATAAATGACAGAGATATAAATGGCCATGCATGGACACAAACAGAGATATATAGACACAGTTGATTCACAGCAGAGAAAAAGCTCAGAAGTTTTCATGTACTGGACAGACACATCAAGTACAATCTTCTGCTATTGAAGTTTTCACAGCCCTGATATTTCCGCTCTCTGCTTCAGTACAGACTGGATTGCTGTCTCAGACAGAGGATTATTTCTTCAAGACTGTCACCTCTGCTTCAGGTGACACATTCAAGGTCACTGAGCATGAGGGGCAGATGGAGGATATTTCAAAGGCTTTTTGGTTCCGGGCTATTGCTGGAACTGGAGCTCCTAGAAGAAACGTTAGACAGCTCTCGAGATCTATATATCAGTAGATCTTCTCTAGTTGACTTGGTGCATTTATAAAGTGATACCTGCACTTGTGCCACGATCTGTTTAGCTCAAAAAGTCTAAACTACCTGTACTCATTCCCAGAATTCATGCTTTTAAATTAGACTGGGATTCTTTATTGTAATATAGAACAACCTGAGGATTTCACAATTTTTAAAAGGTAGCAAGAAAATACTTTGGAAATGGGAGTTATCAGGGAATATAGTTGTACACGTTTCCTCAGACGTGTGTCAGGGAGTCAGGTTGTTGTAAAAGCTTAGTGTAAAATGACAAATCCCATGTCACTGCTTGTCTCTTCTAACATGTCAGATGCACTCGCTTTCCAGAATCCCCATTCTGCTTCCATGTTCTGCCGGCAATGAAAACAGCTTGTGTATCCAAGTCCTAGCAGAAAAGCAAACACCACCATGGACATCTGAAACGAAGGCATTGAATTCAAAGTAGCAAAGAGAATGAAGGCTGAATACAGGATAAGAACAAGAGGTCAGCAGAGGGGCAAGGTACCATCCCCATAGGGAGGGGAACTGAAGCAGAAGGAAGTGTTTCTAAGACCCAGAAGCCAGGACCATCAAGTAGGACTGAAGCCTCTGCCCTCCAAACACTCCTATATAGCCCTAATTGTTCTCTTTCAAGCTCAGAGCCCCCTTATGTAATATATATATATATATATTACATAAAAACAATCTGGTCCATTTTGTATAATTCTTATTGTATGCATGTTTTTAGGGTTGGCTAATTGGTCTTGGATAACCAATTGGTCTGTAAAGGAAAATTTTAAAACTCAGAAACTCTTTAGAAGTCTGTCCTATGTACTCCCCGTGGGATATAAAATGTGTATGTTTCCTAGACAAGGCCACTTTAGAGTAAAAAATTCAAATATCACTAAGGGTAGTGTGGAAACTTGTTAGAATAAATCAATTTCTGTTTTTTTTTTTTAATTAAGAATATAACCTTGCTTCTTCAGGGATGTAAGTAATATTCCCTCTTGGTTTCTTTCTTTCTTTCTTCCTTTCTTCCTTCCTTTCTTTCTTTCTTTCTTTTTTTTTCCGGAGCTGAGGACCGAACCCAGGGCCTTGTGCTTGCTAGGCAAGCGCTCTACCACTGAGCTAAATCCCCAACCCTCCTCTTGGTTTCTATGTTGACTTACATAATGGTATTCAAACATTATCCATGAAGTTTCTAGGCATGGTTTAATACCCTATAAATAAATACACAATGAGCTTATACTTTTAAGAGTTAAGATTTTACATATCACCATTTCTGAATGAACACAGGAGGTTATTGTGTATACTACTGAAAATGGATTATAAGGTTATATATTATCAATGCACAAAAGGTTCTCAGAGTCTCTCCTTCCAGATGCCCCCTTACAGAGAGGTCACTACATGAGGGAGTCCATGGCTCCCAGCAATTCTGTCTTTCATAGCCCCATTACAGCTCTTGGCCATCAGTCTGCCTCTCTACTAGAGCAAATTCAGACTTGATGAAGATTCTCCATCTTGGGCTTTTTGATTAATACAGCAGTTGACTAAGGCTATGCATAGGTAATAGACATCAAGCTATGCACTAAGGCCTCTTTATACACCAAATGCTCTTGGCGGCTGGCTCTTGGGAAAGACTGTATTCAAACTGGGGTTCATAAAGATCTCACATGGCCCTAAGATGGTGCATAGCCAGAGTTGTCAAACTTCATTAAGCCTCGTTTAATCTGTAACAAGGAAAGCAGGGGCAACTACTTTATTGTGAAGACGGAATAGCCAGAAGTGTATGGGGAGGGCACAGTGGCTCCTAACATATTGTTAACAAATTCAGGCTTTTGGAGTCTAAGAACGCCAAGTAATTCCGTATCTATAAAAGGAACTGGAGAACTTTATTTTAATCATAAGTAATTAGGATCACTAACCTTTATATTTGTCAAACATTTTATCTTATTAAAGCTAGAGAGGCAAATGATTTCCATGTTCAAAAAAAAAAAAACCAAAAAAAAATATTCATTATCATTGGGAGAGTTAACGTAAGTTAAAACAGATTGCTAGAAACAGCCTTGAAGAAAGACTACACAAAATGACAAACAAATAAATTCTTTACAATGTTGATTAAAAGCTCAATGCCCGTTTCTTGTAAGGCATCCCTTCATAGAAATAAGAGTACTCAAGGATGCTGCAGGTGCCCTGGCGAAAGTAACACCCCCACTCCTCATGGTCTCTATGGAAACAGAGTCTGCCTAGACTTTTTTTTTTAATTGTCCTCAGCTTGGCAGGATGTGGTCATCAGCCTGTGACTTCCTTCAGTCTGCCTCTCTCTGCAGGGCTCTCGAAGCTCGAAATTACGAAGAAGGAAACTGAAAAAATCATTTCTCTTAATTTTAGTATTAAAAAAAAAAAAAACTTCTCTTTGCTTCGGAAAAAAATGCATTTATTCAAGCCCTGTTCGTCAGCATTCTGGAAAAGCGATACCATTTTGCGATGAATTTTTAAACGTTAAAAAAAAAAGTTGGCTGATTAATAAATATAACTTCTTGGGATTCTGTTCCAATAATCTTGGCGAATTGTTACGCTATAAACCCAGAAAATTATCATCGCTAGATAAACAGTCTGATTCTATCTGGCACCACTGAGGTTTGGAAGTGAGAAAGCACAGCTTCCTAAGGCCTGTGACAGAAAGAAAGCTACTCTCAAGACCTTTTCAAAGGCTATCAGAAGTTATTCCTGGAGATTAACTATGGCATGAACAAAAAGGTTTGAGGTCTTGTTCAGAGCTAGCCTGTGGCTAGGAGTTAGCAAGTTCTCTCTTAAATGGTCAGCAGCTGAGATCTGGGCGCTAATGAGCGAAGGTTAGCCAGAGGGAATGTGTGGGAAGGGAGCAAGGGACTAGACCTTTCTCTCTGAGGAGGAGCACAGGAGTAATACAACCTCAGGACTGATCTGGAGTCAAGCTGGGTTTTAATCAGTTCCTCCAGAAGAAGCTGAAGAAGTCCTCCTGACGCTCCCAGCTGTAAAAAGTAGAAGCCTGGTTTCACATTTGCATGATTTTGAAGGTCAAATGCCTGCTATCCAAGTCTTGCTGATCCATATGGACTAGAAATGCCACAATATGCAATCGTCATGAAGGCAGATTGTCTCCTGTAAATCTGTCCTTTCTGTAACGCATTCAAAATGTACCGTATTGGCTGGATTATAAATCCTTTCAGGAAATGTGCGCACATTTGCAGAAGTGGCTTCATGTTGATGGATGATGTCACTGGTGTTCAGAGAACCCTTAAAATAATTTATCAGTTGTGTAAATCTGGTTTTGCATGTGTCTGGATTTCCTGTGGCCAGGCCTACCTGTAATTCAAAACCCCTTTTCAGGAAACAAATAAAATGATCTTCAAGTCGCTTGCTATGTTTTCTGAGTGTAGGGAATATTTTGTATTATTCGGGATCTAAACGTCATTTCCTAGGTAAAAAAAAAAATCCATGTCAATAAATCGTTATTGGGAATGTATTTATCCAGAGCTTCTTAAAGCTTGGTATTAAGCTCACCAAGTAGTCTTCCTCACTTTATTCGAAATTTTCTATCATTGTTTAAATATTCGCACCTCCTGAAATACAACCACTTTATAAAAGGAAGACAAATTCTCTGGGCAGTGGTTTTAAAGCACTCCATTTTGTTGCGGAAAGTTGGTACCTGTGTGTTTATTCTTAGGGACCCTCCAGAATGTACGTCCTAAAGTGACTGAGGTCAACACCTATTAACATTATTCTCTAAGTAGCCCCTCTGTGGCTACTCAGAAAACATCCTTTTCCTCTTAGATATCGTGCACCTTTTTCTTTAAAGGGCCATGGTTTAGGTTATCCAAAATTCTGTGTTTT